>NC_035446.2:46249065-46557429 GCF_002127325.2 Helianthus annuus | reverse complement strand
GAGTCTTGCACGTGGAGCGAAGCGTCGTTGTGGATCGTTGAGAGCACTGTTCTGGTTATAGTCTGGTTTTAATAAAAACGTTTTTCCCATATTAAAACCAAGTTCTCTATAACCAATGGCTCTGATACCAATCTGTCACACCTCCAAAATCCACACGCGGAGTACCACCGCTTGGAGGCGTGACATAACCAGGATCAAGCCATCAATCATATTGAACATAGCATAAATAATTAAAGTAATCCATAAAACCCATTTCAATACAATTGATGTTCCAACAAAACATAGTTTAAGTAGCGGAAGCATGTAAGTAACCCAAACATAGTTAATAGTCTTAAATGCCATAACAGTTCAACATAGAAATCACGATCCTTGACCACAACGACCGCGCCTCCAGTGCAAGCTCCAAAAGTACCTAAGGTCCTGCAAGGCATGCAGCAGAGAGTCAACAACTAGTTGAGCGAGTTCACGGTGTATAGTTCAGTAATAGCAAGTCGTAATAGTACGTGTATCGGTATGTTTGTTCGTTATTCATGTATTAGTTCGTATCGCGGCCTCCCAGGCAGGTATGCGAAGATTAGGGAAAATTTCCCAACTATTCTAGACTAGGTTTATTTTGTATTGCGGCCTCCCATGCAGGTGTGCGAAGATTAGTACATTTAGTTCGCGGCCTTCCTATGGCAGGTGTGCGAAGTCAGTCATAATATCGCGGCCAACCCTTGGCAGGTGTGCAAAGATCAGTTCAATAAGTGTTACTAGTCTAGCCGTATCTTATCGTTAGGTTCTATCATCTGAGTATATACAATAAGTCATCCAATCCCATTCCCACCCGGGAACCCCATGCCTTGGCTGTGTGAACTCACCTTGGGTTTGCTCGGTATGCTAAGTATGTGCTCGAAGTAAATCAATCACGTCCTAGGGTATGCACGTATACACAATCAGTTTGTATTCATATTGTTCACGCATAGACATATCACCAAATAGTACATTGCACGTATTCAAGATTATGCAAGTCATGTTCATCATTTAACAGCAGTTAAATATTTCAGTTAACCTTTAACAGATTTAGGCTGAGTTACTGGACAGATTATACATTTGGCGAAACACATTTTGGCGAAACATGTTTTGGTGAAACATTATCTGTTTCGTCGTTGGACCCTTTGACGAAACCAAAATCCTGTTTCGTCAATAGCTCTTGGCGAAACTAAATCCTGTTTCGTCATGAGTTCTGTTTCGTGGACCAGGCAGTTACGTCAACAATTAATTACGTCAATCATGCCGATCGGTTACAGTATCAACACAGAAACCCTAATCAGTCGTCATGAACAATATCAGTCATCATCATCAAAACACAGAATCATTATCATACAGAATCAGGCAACATCTTTCGTTAACATCAATTGATCTTTACTATACATCAACTAGTCTACACACACAATTTACGGTTTTACCACATAAATCAATCTATCATGAATCAATAATCCAATCAAGGCTACAACATCCTGAACCCTAAACATTTGTAGATTTAGCACCATGTCACCATACAATTCGAGTAGTGTTTACGGTTTTCGTTTTTATGCATAGTGATCATCATCAACAATCATCAAGGGATTCAACATAAGGTCTAGCATTGCATAACATCAACAGATCATACTTTTTGATTAACAGTTTATAAGGATACCAAACTAACGATCATGTAAGAATTAAACACTAACCGCAATAGATGAGAGCAAGGACGGGATTGATCTAGGGCCTCAAGGTCGCCGTTACACAGGGAAAGTTCTAGGGTTTTTTCTTATTTTACAAAAGATGTGAAACATGAGTCGGTTCACAATAATATACTCAAGTTACCGATTTGGGCCCGTAGTGGGCTTTGGCGAGACTGGGCTCGGCGTAACACATGTGTTTCGTCGAGTTCGGGTTGGCGAAACATGTTTTGTTTCGTCGAGTAAGTTCACGCGAATCACAACTCTGTCTCGTCGAGTTGTTTGATGGTGAATCAGTCTAAGTGTTCTGTAATAATTCATGTTCTATTTTCAACATCAATAAGTCACATACATGCACACTCGTAACACGTTTCATTAAAATATAACATGTATGATTACAAGTCAAACAAGTCAACTACTAAACAGTCAAAGTCAATGTGCAATAAATGCGAAAGTGAAAGTCAGAAACTCGAGTTGTCACAAAATCAGGCCGTGGCGTAGCGCGACGGGGAAGGCCCCAGGCCGTGGCGCTACGCGACGGGGGTTAGTTTCGCGAAAATTGTTTATTTTAACTGTTGATGCATTGCGAACCCGTCTGGACCGTTTTTAAACGCGTATAAGCTAAGAATGATTAGTTTATTCCTTGTTTTAGGGAAAGTAGATACGTATGAAGGTATGTATGTATGTATGTATGTATGTATGTATGTATGTATGTATGTATGTATGTATGTATGTATGTATGTATGTATGTATGTATGTATGTATGTATGTATGTATGAATATAAGTGGTATGTATGAATGAATGTATGTGTGTGTGTGTGTATGCATGTAGGTATATATGAGCGTATGCACGTATGTAGGCATGCGTGAAGCTATGAATGTATGTATGTATGTTTGTATGTATGTATGTATGTATGTATGTATGTATGTATGTATGTATGTATGTATGTATGTGTGTTTGTAGGTATTATGTCTATGTATATATATATATATATATATCCAAGTGATTATGTACGAATGTATGCACGTATGTAGGGTTATGTGAAGGCATGTAATAGGTATGTATGTAGGCATGTATGCATGTATGTATGTAGGTATGCACGTATGTAGGCACGTACGTATGAATGTAGGTACGTATGTATGTAAGTAGGTATGTGTGAACGGATGCATATATGTAAGTATGTATGAAAGTATATACGCATGTATTCATTGAAATTGAGTATTGACGATAATAATAGCGTGCCTTGTGAACGAAGTGTAACGCAGGTACAACGAGAAAGTCTCACCACAGATTGTATGATCAGATGGAAAGCTGGGATGTAAAGAGTTAACGGAACGAAAAGTAAACGTGAATAAATCTTGTATGTTTATAATGCATACTAATGTTATGAATTTTATGTGGTGAGTGCAGGTAGTACGAGTCATGAGGATCATCAAGGGATAGAGATCGAGGATCGAGTCACTAGTGAGATTGTACGGGAACGTTGATGCATATAATGTAGTAAACATAAGCTATGGTTTTACTTAGTAAATAAGTCGATTGATTGATTTATGTGAAAGAGTTATGTTAAGGTTAAATTTTAAGTAAATTAAGGTATTTATAATGAAAGAAATTTTATAACACGAATTTCCGCTGCGACTTTTGGTCAAATACGAATTAGGGTCTTTCACTACGTCCATAGATCTCGAGGTCATAACATTACTATGCATGACCCTTTGAACTCGACTAAGTAGTTCCACAACCTCTGGTGCCAAGAAAGCGAAAGTATCAAAAGCAAATGGGATAAACACATGCTGGTTGTCAGGCATGCTTTCTTGTGTTTGCTCACCTTGCCCGAAGCATCCTTTAAAGCAGCCTGACCCACCGTGAAACCACTACCCTCTAATCCCACAAGCAGGGAAACCCCTGTTAGATTCATACATGCATGTTTATCTCCTACCTATCCAGCGTGCCTGAATATGTCAAAAAGGACATCCCTAACTAAATCATGTCGTTACTTGCACCCCGGGAGCTCTCTACAATAAACTGCATGCTCCCCCAGAGAATCCAAACACGCCTTATGACAAACATGGCATATCTCATCAATTGTAAATAAAGGAATCATGACGCGATACTTGAGGGTAGTACGGTACTCCACTAGTGACATATGCTAGCCTAACCCATCTATAGGTATAGCAAGAATATAATCGTGTGCATGTGGTGCTCGTAGACACTAAAAACGGCTTTTTGTCTAACAGTTAAGTCAAACTGTACTTCAATGTCGTGCGAAGTGAACATAACACCCTCGTGCGAAGTGAACATAACACCCTGGTGCGAACTGGCAAGTCCATAAATAGGTTGGAGGTATTAGTGTTAGATAAGGTTTTGTAACTTGGAGGCGGAGCTCTGTCCAACTGTTTCTAGGTTCTGTAACGTACAAAGTATTAATGAAACAGTGTTTAAAGTGAATCAATCGTGTTAACAATGTCGCCTAACTATAACTGTAACACCTTGTAAAAATCGTGTTCGGTAATATACCGACACGTGTCCCGATGATCCTCGTATATGTCACATGTGGCCATGAGGGACTAAACTCGTCATTATGTTTTTTTATAACCTCTGAACGACATTTGAAAAGTTGAGGGGTCAAGGTGTAAAAAAGCCAAAATTTTTGCTTTTGGAAGACCCTTACGGACTGTAAGGCCTTGGTGAATGTTGTTTCAGTAAGGCGGTTACGGACTGTAAGGCTTAGTCCTTACGGTCCGTAACCAATTCAAAACCAGGGGCGCGTAATAGGCTTACGGACCGTAAGCCATAACCCTTACGGTCCGTAAGGGACTGCCAGTGGCAGATTGTTTAGCAGCATTGCATGCTGTCACCTTTGTCGCGAAATACCACTCTTGTGCAGCTCCTTACACGTCCATATACACCTGCTATGATCTCACAACACCTCCTTACACCTGGAATGATCTTGTGCATCATCTTGCATAATAAATAGCAACCAAGGTTGCTCTCATTCCTCGCTCATTCATCTTTCTCCTCTCTAATTCTCTAAATTGGAAGTTCCTGATCTTTGGGAGCATCCTCTCGGTTCTTTTTCATCTCCTGGATCACTAGTAAGTGTTCCATCCTTCTTCTTTTCTTTTTATAGGCTTTTAAGCCAAAAGTCAAGCGTTATCGTAATAATGCTTTGTTACGGAAATATTACTTTAAAATTTCAAATCACGTCGAAAAAATACAATTCTAGTGGGGTTTGGAAGTCATTTAATAGAACTATGTTATAGACTCACAAAACCTTGATTTTTGTTAACTTTTGACCCGGTTACAGTCGACACAAGTCGGCTATAACATTTTCGACAGATTCAGTTTCATTATTCGACCCCCAAAAACGATTACTTAGCAAACCAACCTATATTCATCAACTACTGCAGATTATCGTCACAAATCGGTTCATATATCATCTAGTTCATCAATAACCACAAGATTTAACCAAAACCATGCAAGAATGAAAATCCTAGCGACTAACCGAACACATAAACGGTTCAATCATCTCGTAACATGATTCCTAGCAACATAGACTACAAGTGATCATCAAAGAGCATCAAGAGTCATCAACAAACCCATAAACACAACCAAGATACAAAAGATTAAATCAAGAATCAAAACTATCAATAAAGATTACCGAATTAAAGGAGCGATGTGGGTTGCTAGTGACTTGAACCGAAAAACTTAGAGGGCTTCTTGAGCCTTGCCTTATCAACCAGAGAGTAACAGATATATATATATATATATATATATATACATATATATATATATACATATATATATATATATATATATATATAGAGAGAGAGAGAGAGAGAGAGAGAGAGATCTAGAAATCGCAGGTTAGGGTTGTGAGTTTTGGGAAAATTATGAAGGTTTCATGCAATATACGTAATTTAAAAAGGGTGTGTGTTTAGGGGTGGTTTGGGAATTAAGTGGGCCGCAAGCAATGGGGTTAGGGTGGCGATTTGGGTTTGATTGGGCCTGAAACCATCTTGGGCCGCAAGCTAAGGTGGTATGGGATGGGACAGTTTGGGTCGTAAAGAAAGAGGGAGACATGGGCTTCGGGTTGGGTTGAAAATAGCGTAGATTTTCGGATCATGTAAACGCGATTAGGTTCCAAATCATTCATTTTCGTACAAAAGAAATATATATATAGTTAGATCATATTTATCATGTGACGTGGAAAAGTAAAGCGTAACGAAACGTAATTTATAGTCGCGAAAACGAACGGTGCTAACCTCGGAAGTGCGTGTTGTCACAACAATGACATCGTGTCATTATCGGAGGGTGACACTCATTGAGTGTCGTCCTTAAGTGTCACCAGTAATCAACAATTTAACAATCAAGGGCGTCGGCGACACTCGATGAGTGTTGTCCTTACATAATGCCAGTCATCAACACTTGTTAGATTTGATCCTTCAACTATCATGAACTGTTTCTTCCACCCCTGCACTTTCTAGTAGGTGCACAACGGTTTATTTAGACCCAATAATCTTTCCCGAGACCGTTGCATACCTAGAAGTTCATCTTTTTGATTTTCTAAAGGTCTTCAAGACTTGCTACATTCGATCCTTCAACCTACATAAACTGTTATATCATTGTTAACATTAGACTATCTTTTTCGGGCACAACAACTCCCCTTTAGGCTAATGTTATCAGCGACTTGTGTCAACTTTAGAAGCGTAACGTCACCAGTTCTGTGATCTTTAATTTGGCAAGCATCAGTCTCAACTTCAAGGCCCAACAAGGGTTTATCAGTCAAAGTGTTCTAAATTGTTCGCTAAAGACAAGTTTCTTAATCTTGGAAATAGATATGTTTTTCAACAAATTGGTTTCCAACCCCCCCCCCCCCCCGCGATTCATGACTGTAACAACCAACCTCTCTCTTTGTTTTTTTAGAAAGCCTCCCAAAACCTTAGAATTCCACCTCCTCAATTCTAATATAATTAGAGGGGTTTCACCAATGTTTTTAAACTCGGACCGGGCCGGTCCGATCGGTCCGACGGGGACCAGAGGTACTTCCGGTCCGGTTCACAATGTTGGATCGGATTTGCAGTGGGCTCGCCGGTTTGGCCGGTGGCCGGCTGTTCGGCCGGATAAACGGAAACGGGTTAGACCGGTTCTTTATTTTTTTCCTACTTAGATTGGAAAGAGGTTGGCCGGATCCGAACTATGAGAAACGAAAAGAAAAAGGTAACGAACGAGAAATCATATCCTTATTTACCTTGGTAGAGCTGAACGACGGAAGAAAAAAAAGAAAGAAACCTAAAAAGAAATAGTGGATGTGAAATGTTTACAAATTGAATTAATACTTCAAAAACATAAATGCAGTGTTGCGAGTGCCTTTTATGATTTTTATATTTCATACTTTGATATTATATAAATCCTAGCTTAGTAGTAAATGCTTTTAACTTTTTATCTTACAAGAATATATATTCAATAAATTAAATATTATAATTACGATACTATTTTAAACACTTTATTTTTATAAAACATAAATATTAAATATTTTGTTTGAACTGTAACATATATTTTATATTTTATATTATTTATACATTATCCGGTTCTTAAATCTGGTTTGACCGGTTGAACCGGTTTAACTAGTGAACCAGTTAAACGACTGGTTCGATGTCTAGTCCAGTCTTGTACACATTGGGTTTCACCTTCAGTGTTTCTCACAACAAAACACAACAACAATGCCACTCTAGGAGGATTAGAAGTTAGCAAAGTTTGGAGAATTAAGAATCTCCAAAATTAAAGTAAGTCACTTGCTTCGTTCTTACCTATTCTTAATCTATTCTTCGTGTTTTCATTCTTACGTTCTTATTTTTTATTTCAAACATTTTAGTTTCATCTTACTATGATGTTTTCAAATGCTCTTAATCTTGTTTTAAAATTATATACTACTTTAATTTACAACATAGTTTGGCTATATGTGCTTGTACTCTAAGCTTAAAGTGTATTCTCTGCATTTTGGTGTTGTATCATATGTTAATTTGGTTGTAACCATTATCCATTTATATACCCATTTATTCCTAGCCAAACACACCCATATGTAGAGAGAGAAAATGGGATAAACTGAGAGGCAGCATGGCCATCCCACCTTCTGCGGTGGCGGAGCCACGATGGAGCGACAGTGGAGTGACGGCGTAGATGTGGTGAAGTCACGGCGGAGCGGTAGTGGAGCCACGGCGTAGATGCGGTTACAGCTACACCGTCACGAACGAAGCAGACAGCGAGAGGTTAACCGGATCCTTCGCCGTTGTTTCGTCACCGGAGGTTCGTTATTTTTCCGGTCATAATCTCCGGCAACTACAACTTTTTACACACTCAATATATACACTTACGTACATGATTATTCGTCACTTTTTGTACGGAAACCTAGGGTTTCTTCGTGCCAGTTGTAGATGGTTAGATAGTTCTAGATACTTTGGATGTTAGTTGTGCAGAATTAGTGAATTATTGTTTTAGGTTGAGGATTGTTGCTGGTTATGCATTGCTTATTAGTATGTTGAATTAAAGTTTTGTTAGGTTTTAGCTCCTACTTTTTAGTGGATTACAACAACGCCAGTTAAGTAGCTTTTGCACTTTTGCTGAGAAGAATGAAGTACAGTGACAACTATGAAATTAGTCTATTAATTTAATTACAACGAACTGCCTTATACCCAATCAAAACAAATAATTCAACAAATACATGTACTTTCACTAGGCACACTTTACCAATAAGTATCATGTGTAGCTTGGTTTTAAAAAGCGCGTCTTAGGCGCGCTTAAGCGTGAGGCGCAACAAGGCTTACACATTGGGGCTTTTACACTCAACGCCTAGAGTAATTATAAGAAGCCCCAAAAAGGCACACTTTTTTGGGATTTCCTGGCTTTTTTTTTGGCCTGAGGCGCGCGCCTCTCGTACCTAAGGTGTTTTTATACATCTAACTGTTGTATTGGAGATGTTATTCAAGTGGCAAACATGTGTTGGAGACGAGCGGACATGCTACCATGGAACAAATTGCTTGAATAGGATCAACGGCAGTCGATAGCATAACAAAAAAGGAAAAAGGTGTATCTTTTACTAGCCCTTATTTAAACTGAAGGTTGTTTATGATTGTTTATTTACTAGAAACAGAATTGCCGATCCACTACGTTTATGAACCATTTGGTTTACACTTTATAGTCGTGTAACTACACAGCTATTTGCAGGTACGCGCTGTGTGCACGCCTTTGAAGGTGTTTGGAATATATATACAGTGAGTCTATATTCAGGGGCCTCCGTAGATCATCAAGTTCATGGGTAATATATATAAACCTTTGTAAACTTAACTGCAGCAAATAGTGAATGCAAAGTTGCAAATATGATTCTTTTTTTGGTTTTGGGAGTTGATGTTTTAGTTTATTAGCCCTGTATGTAGTGTACGTGTATGATTAGATGAAGTATGAACTTCATTCTTTTACATTTGTAGCATACATATTACTGTATTCATAACATATATGCACGGCAGACATAAATAAAAATCTAGCCCCCGTCGCATCGCAGCGGGTTACTTTTCTAGTTATATCTAATGTTAATCCAAGATCATACACCTCTGTTGTAGTAATCATCGATCAAACAATGGATTTAAAAACAAAAGACGACCATGCTTTCACCATGTTCTAAAAGTCCTAACATATATGAGTTTAAGGGTATCTATGGTTACACCAATCAAAGGATTGGTCTTGTGAAATTGGCCCGATGTTGGCTTGATTGAAGGAGTTTTGGTCTTGTGTGGTCTGGTCTAGATCTAGGCATGGCCCATTGGCCCAATGTAGCTGGTTGATAAGGGACGTACGATGGATTTGTTTTCAAAATAAGAGAACTCAAAGTGGTCCAAGATTAATTAATTATAAAGAATCTTGGAAATATTCCACCATTGGATTGTAAAGCCTTTATTCTATTTCGTTATCTAATTTCCTTCATACATTCATTAACCTATTTTATGTAATAATAAACCAATACCTAACGGCTATGTTTATTAAAGATTCTAATTAATGAAGTATAGAAATTTTAAAATTGTCAATAATTTGGTCCCCATTCTACACTAAAATAAAATGGTTTCATCTTTGCATCAACAAACCTAGCAAATGAGGCGTGCCCATTAATGTCAACTTCTATCATCATGAAGCAACATCCCCAACGTACAATGAAACGAAAAAAAGTTACAGTTATATGAATTTTTATTAACGATAAAATATGAGAACAAAAAGTATTTAATTTTGAAAAAAACAAGTGGCAAACGAGTTTAGTTTGGTATCCGTATATCTAAATCTCAATTGAAGTTATTGGCATAAGAAGTTATATTAATGGTATTAGAAATTTCATTAAAGTGAAATATAGAGAAATAAAAGAATAAATTAAAAATTGATTCCAACTCATTGAGCCAACCAGGGGCGGACATATAGAGGACCAAGGGGTAGCCTCCGCTACCGCTTGGTCGGAAAATTTTTGACGTTTTTAGTGTAAATTTTGGAAAAATTTGACGTTTTTTCGATTTCGTTACCGCCTATTTATAAAACGTTCCCGCTTGGTCGGAATCCTAGATCCGCCACTGGAGCCAACCAAACTAGCTAGGTTCCATCAAAGAAACATGACTTTTACCCAACTTTTGCTTTGTGTATATGTAATTAAAAAATAAAAAGAAACTAAGGAAAAGGTTTTTCTTTTCTTTCTTTTTTTTTCTTTTTTGTAAACGGCCCATGTGGGTTGGGGGGCCAATAAAAACTATAAAAATAGACTCCATGCCCCACGGAAATTTTGCTTTACTTTCTTAATTGCATGTACACACATTTCAATTATACATATGTATGGATTATTGGGTTAAGGCCTCATGAAATAGTAAAAATTTTATCCTCTCTGAATTTTTTTTTTTTTTTGTTAAAAAGTAACTCACAGCCTCACAAATCTTACTCTTACTATATATGTTGTGTTGAACTCTCAATCTCAATCTCATGAAAGTGATACTTTTTCACCACCTTGATACTATTAGGCCACAAATCATTTAATAAGTATTACGTTCAACCTTTTAATTATAATAAGATACTTAATGTCCTTAATTATTTTATTTTATGTTTTCTTCTAACATATCCACGTCAGCGTGTATATAATAAAAAAAACTATTATTATAATAACCCGTGACAAATCCTTGAGTCGAATTTGACTACTAACTTGATTGATATTCGTACTATGTTCAATTATCTTACATGTTAAAACAAAATCAAGAGAGACTGGGTTTGTATCATCTAGTTACTTTCATGAAACTATAATTTGTGAATCATCAAATCTTTATGAAAAAGGCATACTATATGAGTTATTTATAATGATTTACAAGAGAGTTTTATCTTCACCATGTACAGCAGCATTATATGGTTTTAAACATCTTTATCATATATAGAAACAAATAAATGATAGCCTTGAAAGGCTTGGGGAAGGGATGCCCAAGATGTGTGTATTTGGTGAAACAAATTGTCAATGTTGATGAGTTGTATAAAGTAGGAGAATTGAAGGGTAGTTGAGTAATTTACTTTTATATCGTATATGTATATATATTATGACCCAAAAGGAGCCCTATGAGGAATCCCCTTTCTTCTCCTAGTAGAGGAAGTTGAAGGAGGTGTGAGCGGGTAAATGTCTTGTTGTGAGCCTTCACGCAATTCTTCTTCCCCTATTCTTGTTGATGATGATGATGATATCTCCTCAAACATAAAGCTTGTGTTTCCATTTCTTTTTATTCCTACAACCTTTTTATTTACAAATAAAAAATAAATAAACTTCAAATAAAAGTAATATATATTTCCATGTGACAAAAATAATGAGATCTCTCGTATGATATACAAAAAAAAAGCTAAGAACTCTAAAACAATAAGAACCATTAGGGTAACTATGAGTTAAAACATACCTATATAATATAATACAATATTGCCAATTAGTTTATAAAATTTTAGAGTTTCCATCTCATGATGGTGATTGGCATTATGTTATCATTAATGTAGGTTGTGAATAAATAGTGATGATATAGACGCATGTGATTCATTCGGTAAAGGACTAATAAAATGAAATTATTTGTAAAAGAGTAAATTGCTAAAATAGTCCCTAACGTTTGTTTATATTTGCTAGATACATCCAAAAAAAGATTTTTTCTCATATGAACCACTGAGTTTCAAAAGAATTGCTAAATTCATCCAAACTTCAGGGACGATTTTAGCAATTTAATAAAACAAACTTTTTTTGGATGGATTTAGCAAATGTGAACAAACGTCAGGAACGATTTTAGCAATTTACTCTATTTTTTTTATTTTCACCTTTTTATTATATCTCTTAATTAACATAAAATCTATTTATTTTTTTTATTTTCATCTTTTTATTAAATTTCTTATTTAACATAAAATCTACTAGTTGTTTTTGAACGGCGAATTTCTACAACAGGCGATAGATTCGCACCTGCTTTTGCATGCCCTCCACCCCACTCTGGCCAAGACTATGTTATCTTAACCGGGCTTACGCTTGGCATCAGAGTTTGGTTTGGCACTCCCCGACAAAATTTCCAGCCTACTGCCATATGTGAGTAGTTGCACCCTCCACAAGAGCTGAAAACTCTCTGGAGTAAATGTACTGTAATAGAAAATTCGGGCGTACTCCGCGGGTTTCGAACCTGTGACCAGGCCTTCACCCAGTATTTTTTTGTTCATTTATAAAATAAAATACACGTTCTTGCTAAACAGGTAACAAATTAAACCGTTGAAAAGATTTTGTCATATAATTAACTTTATTAAAGGATTAGTAATGAGTAAAATGTTTACATTTTAAAAGACTTGGTTAGATGGTTAGATGATTATAAATATAAAACCGTATTCATAATTGTAAAATATAAATGATTAATCTTTATTATGAAGTGGGTGAAGGCCTGGTCACAGGTTCGAAACCCGCAGAGCACACCCGAGTTTTCTATTACAGTGCATTTACTCCATAGAGTTTTCGGCTCTTGTGGAGGGTGCAACTACTCGCATATGGCAGTAGGCTGGAAATTTTGTCGGGGAGCGCCAAGCCAAACTCTGATGCCAAGCGTGAGTCCGGTTAAGACAACATAGTCTTGGCCAGAGTGGGGTGGAGGGCCTGCAAAAGCAGGTGCGAATCTATCGCCTGTTGTAGAAATTCGTCGTTCAAAAAAAAAAAAACTAGTAGATTTTATATTAAATAAGAAATTTAATAAAAAGATGAAAATAAAAAAATAAATAGATTTTATGTTAATTAAGAGATATAATAAAAAGATGAAAATAAAAAATAGAGTAAATTGCTAAAATCGTCCCTGACGTTTGTTTAAATTTGCTAAATCAATCCAAAAAAAGTTTGTTTTATTAAATTGCTAAAATTGTCCTTGAAGTTTGGATGGATTTAGCAACTTTTTTGAAACCTAAGTGGTTCATATGAGAAAAAATCTTTTTTTGGATGGATCTAGCAAATGTGAACAAACGTTAGGGACTATTTTAGCAATTTACTCTTTATAAAATTCAGATATTGTTAAGAATTAAGATGTTGAGAAATAAAATTATTATCTGAATTATTAATTTATTGAAATTCAAAACATAACATTGTAATATAATTATTATTATTAGTAATATAATATAATTTTGGCGGATGATGGGTTGGTTTTTAACATGTAAATGATGAGGTCATGGTACATGCCAATTCATATGGGTGAGTTGTATTGTCAACAATGTGAAGCAAAGGCGATAATTAAAGTAAAATTAGGTATTAATTAATTAAATAGAATAAATGAAGGAGATGATGCTAGCTGACCTTACAGCCAAGTGAGCAAAACCGAAGGGCATCCAAGAGGCTCCTTCCACATATTTCACAAATGTGAGAAACCGCTTTTCCAGATTTAGGCTGAGGCCTTTCGTTTAGAAACAATACTCTTGCACTGTTTATGACGTAAGTTTGCACCCCGCCGATGTTCAACGCTTTTTCGATCTCTGAAACTCTCACCACATCGTGATACGACGATCTCCGAATCTGCACTTTCATCCGTTAAGTTTTCATTATCAAATCCTCCTTCCTTCCTTGGTCATTATACCATTAATATGTCCGTCCGTCCGTCCGTCCGTCCGTCCGGGTTATTCTTGATTTTTGTTAATAAATAAATACATTGCAGTTTTTTTCTATATAAAAAAAAATGTATGTTACAAGTACCTGAATGACTTGATGATCCTTATGGCGTGAAGATCGACAATAGAAGCAGAAGGCATCGCAATTGCAATCCAAGCAATACATATTGCACTCACTTCTGGCGGCGGCTCCGTGTGTCCGGCACACGGAGAAGAATGCCGTTCCAAGAAGCTTCTCTAGCCATGGCGGCACCTGTTGCTGCTGCATTGCATTGCATTCACCAATAACACACACACAAAATAAACAAAAACACGTACAAAATCTATATATAGCACTGAAGAATTTACCATTGCAAATAATGTGCAGCCTTGGGAATTGAATTGAACTCCAGCAGAGAGATTCTTGAGAGAGAGAAAGCTTGTACAGAGAGAAAGGAAGGTAGAGAGAGAGAGAATTCATCAACATAATAACGCCTGACCTGAGCTTAGGGACAAAAGCTAGCATTGTTAAAAAGGAACAAATATTATTCTGGTCCTAATACTACACTTAAAACCACGTTCGGTCCCTCTAATATCATTTTCAACCTTTTGCCCCTACAACTGCCTGCATATTTCTTTAAAATTCTTTATAATTTGCAAACACTTTGTTAACCATTCGTTCGGCTGAAAGTTCAATAAATGAACGGACATGAACAACAAATTCGTTCGTTTAGTTAGAAAACAAACATGAACAGATGATGCGTTCGTTCATTATGTTTGTGAACGTTCGGTAATATGTTTATGTTTGTTTGTATTCATTAATTCATTAGTGTTTTTAGTTTTTATATTGTATTTTAATACTTCAAATTTCCGACAAATAAAATATTTAATAAGTATGGGTATATTATATATTTTGTTCATGAATGTTTCTTTGTGTTCGTTTGTATTCGTTTGTGTTCATGAACGTTAGTTTGTGTTCGTGAATATTTGTTGCCTACAATTAATAAACGAACACGAATATTTTCGTTTTTGTAACCAATGAACATGAACATAAAATCTCGTTCAGTAATTATTCATGAACAATTCGTGAACGCATATATTTCCTTAACAAATAAACCCAAACAAGACCTTATTCATGTTCGTTCGGTTTATTTGCAGCCCTAGTTCAAGCTATTATTGAGGATCTGTATTTGAGATCGGGTTGTTATAGATTCAAGTTCACACCTCTAGTTCGGGTCTCTATTAGAGATCACTAATAAACCTGCTCGGGCCTAGTTTTTATTTATTAACTTCGAATAGGCTAGTGAGTAATGTGCTAAAAGTTGTTTATTAGTTATTACCTAAATTAACCTAATCTAGAAATTAAGTTAAACTCTAGACTCTTTAAAACTCGACTAAACTATTAACTGGCAAGTAAACTGATCGACTCTAGTAAAGCTAAGTTAGTCTGGAAATCGAACCCATGAGACTATTTTAATTATATAAATTAGACTCACTAGACCTAATGACTAACACGGCTAACTGTTTTTATATTTTGAGAGGGGGGTTTTCTAGTATCCTAAAATTGCAATTAATTAAATACTACCTAAGACGAACGAACTAAGACGCAAATTGGACTTTGGATTTTACTCAGATGATGATGAAACGACTACCTAGGATGGAATCCCATATACTATTAGTTATCTTTTTACCGAACACGGACTATTATGGAACCGGGATCTTTAGGTGCTAAACCTACAGAAAAAACGTACCGGACCCTTAACCATTCTCAAGAAGACACCTATGGAACTCTAATAGACTGTTAAAACACCGTTTATCTAGACTCCCTCACGGTTATCTACACGGTTGGTTTGGGGTTGAACAGTGTTCTGAACAGCTTGGTTTGTGGCAGAACGACAAACATTGGCTACGTGACCGAATCTTCCACACGAGGTGCATTGGCGATACTGTTGATGAGCTTGATGGTGACCATTGCACCGATTGCACCACGGTGCAGTACCAGCATAAGGTTTCCTTGCAGGAGGTGGAGCTGGTTGGTTTTGGGTGGCTTGATTGGGTTGAGTAGTCACAACAAAGTTTTGCGACGCCTTACGCTTCCTCAATCTCTTGGAAGGTTCGGCCTTGTTTTCCTTGGTTTTCTCCTGAGTGGTCTTAGCAGTCTGTTTCTTGTCGCCCTTGCGGTGGAGTTTACCTTTCCTGACTTGAGAATCAGTCAAGGTTGCAGCTAGCTCAATGGCTTGTCGAACAGTAGTAGGATTACTACTAGTAACGATATCCTGAACTGGGTCAGGAAGGCCATCTATGTATTTCTCAATTGCCTTATCCAAAGGCGTGACCATGGTGGGACATAGCAAGCTTAGTTCTTCGTAACGGTCAGTGTAGGCACGATGCTCTCCACTATCTTGTTTAAGATCGTGGAACTCATTTTCCAATGCCCGTTGTTCATGATGTGGGCAGAATTCTTTCATCAGTAGAGCTCGAAGCTCTTCCCACATTTGTGCCATTGCCACATCGGCACCCCTATCTCTCATCACATCGTTCCACCATGTGAGTGCTCTCTTCTGGAATACACTCAATGCAAACTCAACCTTTCGCTCATTCGACATTGAACATGACGAAATGTGCTTTCGAGACTCTCAAACCATTGTAGGAGCCCAGTAGCCCCTTTAGACCCAGTAAACTTGAGTGGTTTAACCGAGTTAAATTGTTTATAGTTGCACGGAGCGGGTGCATTGTTATTGTTATTGTTGTTGTTGTTTGCTTGGTTTATTTGGATCACTAGGTTTGGGAGTACAGCTGCAATTTGTTGAGCGATCATAGCTACCATTTCGGCATCTTGAGTTGCATTACGTCGAGGAGGCATTCTAGAAGAAAACATGAGGGAAGAATTTCAGATTGACATTGGAAAATCAAGAGAAGTGTTAAAAATATTGACGAATCATAAGGATTGTGGTCATCCGTTCGTTACTTAAAACAAACAAACGACACACGATGACTAATCAAAGTAAATGGGTTTACATAATGTATCGCGAAGACATGCTTTAGCCTATAGGTGGAAACTCATCCCAAGAGTTCCCAGGTAAGAGTGACTGGTCCGATTAATTGGATTTGTATGAACACTCTAGCCATAGACAGAAAACTCAGGGTACAGGCATCTGCCCTTCCAGATTGCATGTGTTCACGTTATTAAAACCCAAACTTTGACGAGATTTTAAAAACTTTGAAGGCTTAAAGCCAAAAACAAATCATCTAAGCATAGATGATTATTTTCAAAACGAATTTGAATTTGTAGATTTGTTTTTGGTAATCACCTAAGGATAGGTGATGGTATTGTACTAAAAGTCTAAACTCAAGATAACTCGCGTTAGGGTCCCAAGAAGGTTATAGTCTAGGTCAAAGAATTACCAATAACCTAATTCTCTATAACCATATGCTCTGATACCAATCTGTAACACCCCAATCGCGTAATACAACAACACGCGGCGGAAACATTGGGGAGTCACGTTGCAAATTGTTTCACAACACATGGTACTAAAAGTTTTGTTTTATTGAATTGTTAACATGATTACATTGTCTTGGGATAAACAGAAACAAAATATAATTAAATTGTTTTTCTTGATTTGAAGTCACTAAGGCCCGCGTCCAATCCTACGTGAAGCAAGCTTAAATTCATCATACATTCGCTCCTGAAACATATGTGAAAAGAGAGTCAGCATAAAAGCCGGCGAGTACATAGGTTTTGTGAGTGTGTCAAATTCATGGCTTTGTATACATGTTGCAATACTTCGTTAGACTACATGAGTCGTCAAGTGAAAACCTTGTATCAAAAGTATTTGATATTGCAATATGATTAACCAACTAAAACAAGTTGGTTAAAGTTTGTGAAAATCTTGTAGCCATGAATCTTGACCAAAATATTTTCTTTTTGTAAAACCGAGTAGTAAATCGATTTAAAAGAAAACTTTGTATCAAAAGTATTTGATATTGCAGTATGATTAACCAACTAAAACAAGTTGGTTAAAGTTTGTGAAAATCTTGTAGCCATGAATCTTGACCAAAACATTTTGTTTTTTGTAAAACCGGGTAGTAAATCGATTTAAAAGAAAACTTTGTATGGTTTATATCTTTAAGTGAAAATTGTTGTGTGTCATCGTTTGAAAACATTTGTCCAGGTGATCCGAATGACGCCATGATATGTAATACGATAAAAGCACTTATATATAGGAAGTACCAACGGCGTATCCACCATGCTTTTATCACATTACACACGTCTCGTTATCTAAATCACTTACCATAAACCAATTGTACAATTGTCCGTGTTATAAACCATTTGTACGTGTCATAAATCCTTTGTTCGTTTCATAAACCAATTGTCTGTGTCCGTGTTATAACAAATTGTCCGTGATTTAATTGTCCATGTTTTAATTGTGAAAACTTTTGGTCGTTCCTTAATGAACACATTCAAACCTGTGTTGACTATACCACCAAAGGGTATCATTAATAGACCACCAAAGGGTCTCTTTAACTAGACTAACAAATCAACAAACGATTTGTTAAACAGTTTCTGTCGTTTCCCAAACTACCCACCAAATTTCAGTGAATAGCCTAGTAACAGGATTGTCAGTCCTATGGTACCATAACATACTACTGGTCAGCTTGGCAAAAGCTAATGAATGTCATTCGTGTCATGGATAACGCACCAACAAGTTGTTCACATTATTGTTATCGTATTGTTTATATAAACCATAGATTGTGTTTTGAAAACTTGAAAATGATTTAGCACATATGAATCACCCTAAAACAATTGAAAAACGTAAAAGAGGGGAACTATGTACTCACTTGGGATTGCAAGAGTGTCCTTGTTTCAATGATTAACAAAGCTCAAGATTTCAAGGATTCAAGCGTATCCTAACTATGGTAATGTCGTGACTTTAATTGGAGGATTCGGATAGAATGAAGTCTTATAAACCAAATGAGTGTTGGAATTAATATGTTATGGTTTAGCAAACTTAACATTCTGATTTGAGAGGATCCTAAGTGCTTTTGACCCGTTATGACTTGTTAAGGTAGTTTACGCTACTTTAACGGGTCATTTGCGTAAACGAGTGATCAGATGGTTAAACATGTCCTATCATAAGTCTTAAATACCCAAACATGTTTGAAAATGTTATAACATGAGTTTATATGTCAAAAATTTGGTTACATATGCTTAAAATGGATTTATGCGCAAAAAAGGGCATTTTGGTCATTCTTAAAGAACATAAAGGCGACTTATCATATCACTAACCAAACAACGTGACCATAAGGTGTAACCTCATAAGGTTATTCCCTATACAACTATGGTCACAAATATGTGTTTGGTTGGATCCTAAGATCGACCAAACGGGTCGGATTCAAAAATCAAAGCAGTGGTCAAGACCGCTCGACTTACGACCCTAATAAAGCACTAAACTTGAAGTGACGAGTTAGACATGTCAAAACATGTCTAACTAAGTTATAAAAATGTTTTGGTATCAAAACTTAGTGTTTTGATACCCGAAAATAGTTTTGTAGCAAAATGCACATTTTACGCATTTTTGACCGAAACTTTGACTCATCACTTCGACAAGTAAACGTGGTAATCAGAAAGTGCAATCGCTAGGGATTATAATCTTCATGATTACGATCACGGTGAAAGTTCAATTGAACTTTGACTTGACCAAAAATGGTCAGAACCGAAAGTCAAACAGAAACTTAACTGTTTGACTTTTAGCTCAAAATAAGCTAAAATAATGAACAAGCGTAGGAAAGAACACTTACTTGTGTTCTAGGAAGGCAAGAATGCTATGTAGGAGGCCTCCAAGAAGAAGCAAAATCTAAAATAGAGCAAGTAGGAGAAGAAGAGGAAATGAGCAAGTTGAATGAAGAAATCACTTGCTATTTATAGTGTATCTGAAGCTCTAGGATCATTCCAAGTGTTATGAGTGTTCTCCAAGGATTAATAGGATTGCAACAAGTGTTAGAATCAGATTAGAAGGCTTGATCATCACACAACTTGGTCACCAAGCAAGAAATTAACTGGCTGTCCAAAACAACTTGTTGTCCCCAGGTACCACCATAGGCTACGGTGGGGGGGGGGGCGTAGCTTACAGTGGGGGCTGGTCAGTCAAACTTTCAAAATTGGCAGAACATGCCCCTGCACTTGTTTCGTCGCGTTTTGTCACTTCTAACACCCGTTAACCTAATTTTTAAGCTCTAAGAGGATGTTAAAGCATATGTGACTTGAATTATGCCTAAAAATAACGTGGATGTCGGTTCGTTCGGTTGTACGGTTGCGTTTTTCGCTTAATTACGACGAACGCTATAACGAACACGAAAACAACCGAAATTGTGCAACAATTGATATTTTTGTATTCTCATCAATAAAATACAAGATTTTATTGATTACAAAGATTTTGGATGTGCGTACGTGTTCCGTATTAAGAAATACGCGAATCGGCAGACATTCGCAGTAGACGCAAATAGTCCCTTGAGTTGTATAAGCGTGTTTTTGCCATACCGAACACCTCAAAACTTATTTCTAAGTTATGGAAAGGGTATTTAGGGTATGTTTAGCTTATGTCATTATTCCGGAGCGTATGTCACGTTAAACTGGTTGTGTTTATGTAACAATTTGCGATTTCACTTCCAGAAGTGGTTTGAGAGTTCGAAATTGTACAAGAACAGAATATGTGCAAATGTCATGATACTTATACAATACCGAAAATAAAACACATGGTCTTATCAAAAACAAAATTGTTTGGAATTGTACAATGGCTGAAAAGGCACAAATGTCACACTTCTCGACAAAGTGCATAGTGGTATCAACGTGAATTTCGTCGAGGGAGATGTGGAGGTTTGTATCGGCTAAACACTTTTTCAAATTGGACACGTGGAATGTTGGGTGAATATTCCCAAGTTCAGGAGGTAGCTCAAGTCGGTAGGCCACCTTTCTGATTCTCTCAACGATCTTGAATCGTCTAACATATCGTGGTGCAAGTTTCCCTTTCTTTCCAAATCTAACCGCATCTTTCCAAGGGGATACCTTGAGAAGGACGTGATCACCGACTTGGAATTCTAAGGGCTTGCGTTGCTTGTCCGCATATCTCTAATTTAATTACAGGAAACTTGTGAAAGATGTGGGTATTTCGCTTTTATTTGATCCTCTCATTCCCAAGTAAATTCTAGGCCACGTTTGGAATCCCAGCAAACTTTAACTATCGGTATTTGTCTGTGTTTGAGCTTTTTGACTTCACGGTCCAATATCTCCACGGGCTTCTTGACAAAGTGCATAGTGGTATCAATGCGAATTTCGTCGATGGAGATGTGGAGGTTTGTATCGGCTAAACACTTTTTCAAATTGGACACGTGGAATGTTGGGTGAATATTCCCAAGTTTAGGAGGTAGCTCAAGTTGGTAGGCCACCTTTCCGATTCTCTCAACGATCTTGAATGGTCTAACATATCGTGGTGCAAGTTTTCCTTTCTTTCAAAATCTAACAACACCTTTCCAAGAGGATACCTTGAGAAGGATGTAATCACCGACTTGGAATTCTAAGGGCTTGCGTCGCTTGTCCGCATATCTCTAATTTAATTACAGGAAACTTGTGAAACAGATGTGGGTATTTCGCTTTCATTTGATCCTCTCATTCCCAAGTAAATTCTAGGCCACGTTTGGTATCCCAGTGAACTTTAACTATCGATATTCGTCTGTGTTTGAGCTTTTTGACTTCACGATCCAATATCTCCACGGGCTTCTTGACAAAGTGCATAGTGGTGTCAACGTGAATTTCGTCGAGGGAGATGTGGAGGTTTGTATTGGCTAAACACTTTTTCAAATTGGACACGTGGAATGTTGGGTGAATATTTCCAAGTTCAGGAGGTAGCACAAGTCGGTAGGCCACCTTTCCGATTCTCTCAACGATCTTGAATGGTCTAACATATCGTGGTGCAAGTTTTCCTTTCTTTCCAAATCTAACCACACCTTTCCAAGGGGATACCTTGAGAAGGACATGATCACCGAATTGGAATTTTAAAGGCTTGCATCGCTTGTCCGTATAACTCTTTTGACGGCTTCTAGCTGTCAGAAAGTTATCGCGAATTTTCTTAACTTTGTCTGTTGTTTCCAGAATGAGTTCCGGTCCAGTGAGCTGAGCTTCACCGACCTCATTCTAGCAGACATGTGAAAGGCATTATCGACCGTATAAAGCTTCGAAAGGTGCCATGTTGATGCTGGCGTGATTACTATTGTTGTAGGAGAATTCGATCAACGATAGATGCGTATCCCAACAACCACCAAAGTCGATCACGCAGGCTCTAAGCATATCCTCCAGTGTTTCAATTGTCCTTTCAGATTGTCCATCCGTTTAAGGATGATAAGCAGTGCTAAGATTGAGTTTGGTTCCCATGGCAGATTGCATGGTCTTCCAAAAGTGAGATAAGAATCGAGCATCGCAGTCCGATATGATGTTCAGAGGAACACCATGACGAGATAAGATCTCATCAACATAAATTTTTGCAAGTTTGTCAGCAGATGATCTTCACAAATCGGCAAAAAGTGTGCTGACTTTATTAGACGATCAATGACTACCCAAATGGCGTCATGGCCTCTAGAATTACGTGTAGTATGGTGATGAGATCCATAGAAATGTTTTCCCATTTCCAAGCCGGAATTTCTGGTTGCTCAAGCAAACCAGATGGGCGTTGATGTTCCACATTGACTTTAAGACAAGTTAGGTATCTAGACACATACAAGGGAATGCCCTTCTTCATACCCGGCCACCAATATTGGGTACGAAGATCCTTGTACATTTTTTCTGCACCAGGATGGATTGAATAACGAGAATTATGAGCTTCATCCATCAATAAGGTGTGAAGATTGTCTTGACTTGGAATCCACAATCGGTTCATGTAGTAGAGTAATCCGTTGTCCTTTGTTTCAAGTTGAAGCTCAAGATGATGTGGTAATTCATTACCCATCATGCCTTGTGTAACACAAGTATGTTGACCTTGGAAGATACGGGTTTGAATATCAGATTGAACTTGAACACAATGTAGCTTGACACGTTCCTTATGATTAAGTGCATCGGCTACGACATTCGCCTTACCAGGATGGTAGCGAATCTCGCAGTCATAGTCATTTAGAAGTTCGACCCAACGTCATTGTCTTATGTTCAGTTCTTTCTGATTAATAATGTGTTGGAGACTTTTATGGTCTGTGAAAACTGCACATTATGGACCATAGAGGTAGTGTCTCCAAATTTTGAGAGCGAAAACAACAGCACCTAACTCAAGATGATGAGTAGTGTAGTTGTTTTCATGGATTTTCAATTGTTTTGATGCATAGGCTATGACTTTGTCTCTTTGCATGAGAACACAGCCAAGTCCTAGATTCGATACATCACAATATACGACAAAGTCGTCGTTGCCATCGGGTAAGGATAAAATAGGAGCATCACAAAGTTTCTGTTTCAAGGTCTGGAAAACTTCTTCTTGTTTGGGTCCCCACTCAAAAGTTTTATTCTTCTGGCTTAAAGCAGTGAGGGGAACCACGATCTTGGAGAAGTTTGTGATAAAGCGTCGGTAATAGCCAGCTAGACCGAGAAATGAACAAACTTCGGTAGGAGTAGTAGGGGTATTCCAATCCTTAATCGCGGTGATTTTGGAAGGATCCACATGTATACCTCGTTCGTTGACAATGTGTCCAAGAATAAAACTTCCTTTAACCAAAATTCACACTTGGAGAATTTGGCATAAAGTTGTTCTTTCTTTAGGAGTTCCATCGTTATACGAAGATGACATTCTTGATCGGCTCGAGATTTCAAATAAATCAAAATGTCATCGATGAAAACAATGATGAACTTATCTAAATAAGGTTTACAAACCATACACATTAACTCCAGAAGACGGCAGGAGCATTTGTTAAGCCAAAGGGCATAATAGTGAAATCGTAATGGTCGTATCGAGTGCGAAAGACAATCTTGGGAATATCTTCTTCGAGTATACGAAGCTGATGATACCTAGAACGCAGATCGATCTTAGAGAAACAGGTAGCACCTTGTAGTTGATCAAAAAGATCATCAATACGAGGTAGGGGATATTGATGTTTGATCGTGAGTTTGTTGAACTCACGATAATCGCTGCACATCTGGAAGGATCCATCCTTCTTTTTCACGAATAGGACAGGAGCGGCCCAAGGTGAAAAACTAAGACGAATGAATCGTTTGTCTGATAACTGTTGGAGTTGTTTTGATAATTCTTGCATTTCAGACAGTGCAAGACGGTAAGGGGATTTGGCTATTGGGTTGGCACCAGGTACAAGGTCTATACGAAACTCGAATTGACGTGCTGGTGTAGGATCGGGGATTCGATCTAAACGAGTCGATCAGAAGAGTTCTAGACCAAATCAGAGGCAGAATTTATTGATTTGATCTTCATTGCAGCTAGATTCACACTTAGAAGTAGATTAAATGTCGTTTGTATTGATTTCACAACGTTACACGAGCTGGCGACACTTCGGCAGAGCTTTGCTACTGGAATCAGAAAGTTGCAAATGAAATCCCAAGACCACCTATTTATAGGGAATCCAGATCGCATGAACTGGAACAGTCCAGGTCGCACGACCTGGTGCCAGGTCGCATGAACTGGTCAGTTCGCACGAACTGATCAGTTCAGACCTGTTTCCCGTTTCTCTCGTACTACGTGTCTTGGCCTATCTATTCTATTACATGACTCGATACAAGACGAAGTCAACATACATATGCACTAACAAACTCCCCCTTGGATGATGACGAGTCTTTAGTGTGTCGAGTCTTCAGTCTTGATCAGTCTTCATGCTCTTTCCAAAGTATCTTTCTCTGTAAGCATCCTCATCAATCTCTCTCTTCTTCTATCAGAATCTCAACCTGACTCTATTCTCTCTCTAATTCTCTTTATCAGGTCTCTTGATTCAATCTTTATCTTTTTCTTTATGTCTTCAGACTCCCCCTTTCGATAAGCTGGGATCGCAGTCTGGAATCTACTATCTACATCTTTCACAGGTTCAGGAACGTCTCCTGACTCTCCGTAGCAACAAAATCAGAAATTTGGCTCTAATCTGCATATGCTAATGTGGAAATTCTCAGGAGTCGAAACCTAGCCTTTTCAACGCTTTTTTACCTGCACATACTCTACCCAAAACATAAGATTTTTTATTTATAACAATTTTAGACTTAACCACTTGTATTCGTAACACTCAAATTTGGTTTCAAATTAATGAACCATTTAATCATTTCTAAATCATTTCTTATTTCAAACAAACTCTCCCAACCCTGTTGTCGTTCATCATGTTTAGCACTTGGAATTTTGAAAATCAGCTTTTCAAACATCAGTTGATGAAAATAAGATGAAATACAATCTTTTTGATTTTTCAAAATTTTATGCTAAAACACATTCTTTTAGGGTTTTTTTTCTTTAATGAAAAGCAGCAAAGAAATATTTACAGACAATATTTTTGTGAGTTTGTGTAAGAGGATCATATCAGTTTTTTGAGACTTATCACTAACACCGTTGAGCTTTAAACACTTTAAGTTTTAAACAAATTCACTTCTGATTGTTAGTATTGTTGTCAACTTAAACTTCTTCACAAGTTTCAATTGATTCGAGATAAGAATTAGTGTTTTAAGGACTTAAACCTTATTCGCGTGTCCCACCTCAGAATATACTCCCGTATCAAAATTCCCTAGATTCAGTCTTACATGTGAGTATACCAATTTGATATCTGTTCTCTGGGTTAGTGCGAGACCTTGAGGGCTCAGGTATGAACTTCCATTCAGTCAAAGAGATGAAGGCTCGACTTTAGGTGTGTTCCCTTTAGGAAATCTTTTCTTCAACTGCTATTGATTCATATCTTTCGATATTTTTCAATTTTTATGCAGAAGGTAAGCTTTTTAAAGAATGTAAAGTATTATACGAAGTCTAGGCCATTGCTTCCGCAATATCAGAAGACTAGGTATAATACCCCAGATATCAAACAGTATAAAGACCTAATATCTCAGAATCAGGCAATCTCTCAAACAAGATTTCGGGGGTTACCCATATATGCGAGAGATGTTCCCCACGAGATAAGTAAGTATCGATATTTAGGTTTATATATCTCAAATTCAATCTACTAGTCGTGTGAAGTCTACTGGCACATCATCAGTGAGACTCGTTTAAAAACATTTTGACTTTCCATTTCTTTAGCATGTTGTGATAGTCCACTGATGTACTATCATTTCCTCTTTTTCACAACAAAACTCATTTTTGATTTTTCAATGTTTTTGGATTTTTTATTTTATCATTTTTTTTTGAATTTTTCAAATTTTCAAAATTTCTAAATTTTTTTACTCCCCCTAAAATCAAAAATATGTTTCAGTTTTTGATTTTCAAGGAAAATTTGAAAATAAATGCAATAAACTGTACAAATAAAATTTGAAAAAATCTGTTTCAATTTTTTTTAACATCAGTTTATCATTTTATTTGTATGATGTGAAAAGCTTCAATTCTCCATCCACTTGGCTTAAACAATCAGAACTTCCCCTGACAACAAACTATTTTCCCACTATGATTTCAAAACACTTAAGTTTGTTTTAATCAAATGGTTTTTCCGGAAAATTAGTTTTGTTGATTTCACACATCATGGGGATTTATCCATCACTTTGTTCTTTCAACCACTTGTATGAAAGTTAAATCAAGTTCAACTTAATGACCTTGATTAACCACTTGTAAAAATTATCACTTGTAGGCTTTTCACACAAACATTTTTCAAGAATGATGTCGATTCATGCTCCACGATTACCAACTTGGGAGCTCCGGCAAGTCAGGATTTTTAAGCATGGAATACAGACACCTAAGCCTGACCAGCTTTGGGTGTAACTTATTCAATTTCACTTGGTCTTTGAACATTCCTTTTTGCTTCATAAAATTCTTTTACCCCTTTTTCTCTACCATCGACCATCTTACCAAAGATATGTTTCAGTTTGGCATTAAACGCTTTTTCGACGTCAAATTCTTTCTTTTCAGAATAGAATTGATTCGAAATCTCTACTTTTCCAACTTTTTGTTTTAAATTTTTAGTCCGCAATTGTGGAAAGTTTGCGTCATCCAATGGCGGAACTGAATTTTCTCTGTTAAGCTCAACTTGTGGCTCCTCTGACTTTGACGAATCAGATTCATCGCCAGAAAGTGGCTCCTTTGCTTCCGAAGAAACAAATTCATCGCCTGATTTATCATTTAATTTCTTAACAACCCACGTTTGTTTGTTAAGATTCACATTTCTTTTGTAAAAACGTCTTGAATTCTCACCAACTTCAAATGTAGAATTTTTAAACACTTTGAATTTTTCAGTTGGTGGTTCATTTTCATCAACAATTTTTTCTTTAAGTTTAGAAGACACTCCCTGTTGTGTGTTGGTTGCCAATGGACAGTTCCAGGCGATGTGACCAACTTTTTTGCATCGGTAACATGTTCTTCTCTCCTTTTTCTGATTAGCTTAATTCTTCTCATATTTTTGTTTTTCTGCAAGAAACGCTTTGTTCGATTGCTTCCAGAAAGCTTTTTCCTTTTCTTCTTCTGAAGAAGCACCTGAAACAAATACTGTATTTGTTTTAGAACTTTTATCATTATTATTATTATCAATATCAAAACCCAACCCCTTCTTTTTGAAATTGGTTTTATGATTCGGTTTCTTTTGATGACCTGGACTGAAACCTTTCTTCTTGTTTAAACGTTGTTGAACTCTAGAAGTATATTTAGGTTTTGAAAATCCCATTTTATCTTTTATTTCTGAAAATTTTATTTTTATCAATTTAAAAACTGTTTTAATATTTTCAATTTTCACATTTTTAATTGGAAATTCATCATCAGAATATAATTTGTCTGAATCAGTCAAAGTATATGCTACTTTGCATGTTTCGTCATTCAAATTATTTTTTTATAACAGAAAATCTTTATTGTAAACCCTTTTGACCGATGATTTCAAACTGTCAACTGATGAACTTGAGCTCTCAGATTCAGACTTTGACTCTGACTCCTCATCCTTATCGAACACCTGATCAACCACTTTCTTTATTAACTCAGACTCATGATCAGTGTCAGACGATGTGAATGTAACGTCAATGTTGTCTGGTAACTCATCAGTTGTTTAAGACTTTAACTTTATATTGACTGCCTTTTTGAGTTGTTCCGAATTTGGTTTTCTGGGAGAATAACCTTCCCAGATCGGAGGCGGACACTTGTTATAATTTGCACTTTGTTTGTTACCAGTATCCGTATCTTCCGACTTCTTATCTTGAAATGCTTCAAAACCTGCTACTGTCGGATAGATTCTATCAATCAAGTAATTAGAACTTGAGTAACTCATTAGCAATCGTCTGATTCTTTCATTCTCAATCTGTTCAGTCTCTAATTCCTGCTTCAACTTTGCACATTCTTCAATATAGTGATTGATGGCCTTCTGCTTAGACATCATCACTGCATTCATCATTGTCAAAGCATCTTCCCTTTCTGAGTTTGTCTTTTCCAACTGGTTGACTGTTCTGTTCAACACATCATAAGATTCTTTCACGTACTTAACATCGAACAATAATTTTTCTTTCATCTCGTCTTGCTCACTATACTTCTTAACTTTCTCTTCACAATGTTTGCATGGTTCCAAACATTTCAGACAAGGTTTTGTGACCTCTACAATCTTTTCAATCACTTTAGCTTCTTTACTCTGTTCATCCTTCTCTTCCACTCGAACAACATTCTCACATTTTACCTCTTTCTTTTCTTTTGCTGCTCCTCTCTCCTTTAGCTTCTCCAATTTATCTGCAAAATAAAATTTGAAACTTTCAGGAGATAGATGAGTTTTACCAATGTTTATTTGTTTAATTTCTTCATCATCATCGCTGCTATCAATTGATGATTGATCAAAGACTGGTGTCTTTTCTGAACTATCTTCTGAAGAAACAGACTCTCCATCTTGACTTTTCTCATCATTTGCAAACACCTCCATCCATTCTTTCATCAACTCTAGCTCTTGAATGATATGTGCAACAAATGCTCCAAACTTTGAGTTACTTTCAGCCAGAATATATTTGTCCCAGCTAAATCCCTTTGGCAATCTTTCATCTTCTTGATTTGGAGGCATAGTAATACAAGCTTTCTTCTTTCCATCTTCAATCGGAATAGCATGGGATGATGACGGTTGTTGAGCTACATGATGATATATTGCTTTCCGATAATATTCATTGTTCCAGAACGGATTCTGAGCTCCACCTGCTTCTCGGTTGGAACATTCCCTCTTGAAATGTCGTTTTTCCCTGCACCACAAATAAGTAACTTTAGACTTATCAAAACCTAAAGTAGAAACATTAGCATCACGTAAGTCATCTCTTCCTGTAATCTGCTTAAATTTCTCAGCTCTCCTCAACACGCTCGCTAAACACCACTTAATATCCATTAACTCCATTTCCTCAGCATCAATCTGATCGTAATCCTCTTTTTTTAACATAGGATTTCCGATCCTTCCCGCAACCAAACTCTCATATGATTCTAACACAGTAACTAGTAATGCCATATGACCTTTAGCGACTTCTTCAGAGAAATTCAGACCATTCTGAAGATGCAACATGATGTTTAATTGTAGCACATGACTATTACCGTTGTTTCAGCTTTGAGATTGATAATTTGAAGTTGAAACATTTAGATTAACACTCGGATATGAAGAAAATCCACTGTTGTTGATTGAGCTTTGATTGAGTGATCCGGATGAGTTTTCTACGTTGAAAGCGGTCTGGATCTTTGGACTAGCTTCAACATTTTGAACATTACCTTTGAAATACATCTTGATATCTTGTTGACCACTTGAATTGTTCATTCTAGCAATCTTTTGTTGTTCAAGATCTTGTCCTTCAAGTTTTTCAATGAATTGAGCAATTGTCAATCTATCATACTCTCCGGTATTCTTTAAAATCATAAGATATGTACCCCATTCTTTTTGAGGTAAAGCATCGGCTAATTTTTCGACCCATTCCTCTCGATCTTTATTGATATCCAACCGACTCATTGAACGTACTAAATGACAATATCTCTCAATAAGAGTCTTTGTAGTTTCACCCGGCAAACTTGAGAACAATTCAAATTCTTTCTTTAATAGTGACTTTTTATTCTTGATCATCTCCGTACTTCCTTCGAATTTTGTACGAAGTGCTTCCCAAATTGAACGTGCACTATCATCATGTTGAAGTAATATGAAAATGTCTTCTTTCACAGCTTGTTGAAGTAAACTGATCATCATTTTTTCTGCCTTGTACATTTCTCTCTATTTTTCCGTAAATTCAGAAATATTCTTTATAACTCCCACATTATTACGAGGTCGAACGCACTTAGTTTCAATACATTCCCAAGACCTTAGATGATTTGCTTGAACCCAATTTTCGAACCGTTCTTGCCAAATATAATATTCTTCAATGCTCACCAACTTAGGAGGTTTCTGTAACGTTCATGTTTCATTTTCCATAGTTACATTCTGAGCAATGGTAACAGGAGTACCCGGGACAATAGCAAATGCATTATAAAATTCGTTGTCCATGTTTCAGTATCGAGAGTTCACAATAATAGATTTTTCAAACGATTTGAAGGTTTCAAACGATCTGGTAATTCTCACGATCTGAAGTTCAAACGACCTGGAAGACCTTTTAACCACACCGTGCGACCTGGTTCAAATTTCCAAACGACCTGACAAGTTTCAAACCGTGCAAACTGAGTTCAATCCGTGCGACCTGATAAGATATTCACTCAACCAGTGCGATCTGAGATGATTTCAAACGACCTGATACACTTTTCAAACGACCTGATACTATCTCAAACGATCTGTGTGACAACCCGTGTTTTAAAGGTTAGCATTGCTTACATTTCACACAAATCTTAACGTGTATTTCCGTGTGTATGTATTTATTTACTGCTTGTGAATACGTGTCACTCTCACTTATAGTTGGGCCCGAGGCCCAACCCGAATTAGCACTAATAACCACACATGAATAACCCAAGCCCAAGTTTGAGTCATGGGGTTTAGGATTTGGGCCGCAAACTAGACTAACCCACAAATACAATGATTGGGCTGGACTAAGCACACATAAACGAAATCCATCTTAGTGCATGGATTCATGTCTTAAAGCTGGGCCGGTTAGAGCCCAAATCATGTTTAATCTTGGGGCCGGCCATAAACTCTATCATTGGTACATATATTGAGTTGCATAGTACGTGAATATCATTACCACTAAACCCTAGACCCCTAAGAATAGCGACAACAGCAGCTCTCGAAGAAACATCCCTCCTTATTTGCTCTAGCACACACTACATCATCATCGGTTAGTATAATGCTACTGATTTCAATTTAGACTAATTACATGCGAATTGTGTGCTAATACATGATGTGATAATATTGACTTTACATGTTTAAACAATTGTTTGATTGAATCGGATACATGATTGTGACTACTGTTTGACATCAGCATTATGCGTGATCAATATTATGTGTTAGCCATGTGATTTGAGTAGCATGATTAATTGAATAGTAAATTATAGTTGGGGTTTGCATGAAAATGTAGGGTGGTGTCGGGTGTCATGTGCAGACAAGATTTGGTGTATTTGAATTATGAAAATAGTGATTTATCCCTACAAATAGCGGCCCAATCATATTGTCTTTATCCATTCAAACAGCTAACATTTTAGTTGGTATGATAATGTTGTCGGCCACCCATCTCTTGGCTAAAAGATGTAGCCATGTGCTAATGTTTAATAACTTGATCGGTCCAGTGTCATTGCAACACATGGACGGTGAGGGTAAATAACGAATCCATGATTCGGTTAAACAAAGATGTAGATCAGAATTGAATGAAACATGTAATGCAAATAATAGTTGGGTTTTCGTTTGAACTTTGGGCTTAACAACAACTAGTTTAGTTTCTTATAAATGGGATTAAGTTGTGACTGGGCCGGGGTAAACAAAATCAGATCATGATGCTGGTCGGTTGGGCCAGGATGTTAGTGGGGGGCCGCTGGGCTGCTTTGGGCCCTGTTTAAGTTGTTGGGCCGCCCACTTATGGGTGATGGTTACACGGGCCGCACCTTCGGCCGCAGTTAGATGAATCACACGAGGGAACAAGTATTAAGAAGTTATGTTTGGACCTTGCAAACTTATGTGGGCAACATCTAAATATGTGTAACATGTTAGGGCCGTGATTCACAGATTGCTTGTTAAGACTAAATGGCACAAATGATCATACATGTATTAGTGACATGGGCTGGATATGAAAGAGTAAAACGAGCTGGACTCAAGTTAAGTTGGGCCGCATACTTGATTGGCCTTGTGTTATATTGTATTATATATTGTTGAGGAATTGTGAGACAACGTGCTTAACTGTTATGACTAGTGTATGGGTGATGATTTTTGTTACCTGCGTCTTTGTGCCCTACTTGTTAAATATGTGACAACTCGTACTTTAGACTTACTTTATGTAACATTACGTGCTTATGTGATACTTTCATTTAAATGAATGCTATGTTATTTGCTACGTGTGTTGTGTATATATGTTAATGAAACCGATCGCACAACACCCATTTGATCGCACAAGGCTAACCGGTCGCACAATCCCTTTTTGGGCCACACCTTGTAATCGGATACCATACACCATGGGGCAGCCGAGTTGGGCTCGGCCCACTCCTCTTGATCGTGTAAATTTCCATAGTTGGGGATTGGTATTCTCAATTGTCACAAAACACTTAACACACACAAGTTTGCAAACCCTAGTGCTCTCATTCCCTCTCTTGAAGCCGGCGACAATCCCCTGTTCATCCGAGACCTTTCCCGTTCATCCTTTAACCCGGTTAGTGTCTTAGTACCGGTTTGTATTATATGTGGTGTTGTGATGTATGTATGATCTATGAGGTGACTTATGAATGTTATGAGATTGAGTATGCATGAATGAAATCGGCTGTGAGTTGTATGCGTGCGTGTGATTACATGTTGAGATGATACATGATTGATTATGTTGTTGTTCATGTTATAACCGGCTCATAACTGTACATTAGATTATTGTTCACATAAATCAGAATTGCATGATAAGAATCTAGAACCGAACGCATGGTTGGTATGATGATTCGATTAGGGTTTATATGGTTTAGGTTGCATGATAGTTTATGTATTTGTTAAGCACATGATCCGATCATATGTTCTGTGTAATAGTGATTAATTGTTCTTGATGATGATGATAAGAATGTGCATGATTGTGAATAATTGCCATTTGATCTGATTTGTGAAACTGCCAAACTTGTTAACTGATATCACGGAAATCATGAGCATGAAACATGGAAATCTGTTACAATTTGATAGCCACACGGTTGCGAGTCGAGACCCTGTAATCGTTGCGACTCGAGACCTCACACCGGCACACAACAGCACAACTCAAGACCGAGGTTGCGAGTCCCGTTGCGACTCGAAACCTCACACAGTAGCACGAGTCGAGACCACGGTTGCGAGTCCCGTTGCGACTCGAAACCGGACCATGACAAGCCGAGACCGAGGTTACGAGTCCCGTTGCGACTCGAGACACTCCTGTTACGAATCGAGATCGCTGGTTACGACTCGAGACCAGTTATTTCGTACACACTGTTTTGGACCCTACACTATCACGGGCCCAACCGATTGGGCCAACTAATTGGACTTACGTACTTGACTGCAAATTGGACTGTCTATGTTAGCTGGGCCGGGTATAGTTTGGGCTTAGACATCCGAATCGCACACGTGGTGAATTGCTATACTTTGATTGTTTGCATGCAATACGTGTTTGCTATGAATTAATACGTGCATTACTTGGAGTCAAAACCTGACTTGTGTGGTAACCCTGTTAGGACGTGATTGACCACTTTAGTTCAAGGAACCTTTTTGTGTATCTGCCGAGCAAACCAAGGTGAGTTCACACAGCCAAGGCATGGGATTCCCGGGTTGGGAATTGGGTTGGAATGTTTTGATATTGAATGATTACTCGTACTTACGCAATCACTAGACTATAGACCATCGTCCTTAGGATAGTCAGGACACTTACGTAAAACCTACGTAAACTAGTATCTACCATTGTCTCCCGGGTCGGGAGGACACTTACGTAAATCCTACGTAACCCAATACCCACTATTGTCTTCCGGGTCGGAAGGACACTTACGTAAATCCTGCGTAAACCCCACGCGTACCACTGTCCTCGGGGAAGGGCACTCACGTAAAACCTACGTGACCTTGTACGCATTCCTGTTCTCGGATTAAGAAGAACACATGGTTGCAAATAGTCTAGTAAGTATCATAATGGGAAACCCCCATTAGTAAAGATAAACGTGGGAATCCCCCACCAGTAATATATATATACAAGGCAATGGGAAACCCCCACCATTAGTACATACATGCATGGGAAGCCCCCCACTAGATGAACTTACGCATTACTGTTATGAACTTACTTTCTGTGAACTCGCTCAACTAGTTGTTGATTATCTGCTGCATGCCTTGCAGGACCTTAGGTACACTATGGAGCTTGCACAGGGAGGAGCAGGTCGTTGTGGGATACGGATCGTGAACGATATTTGAACTTATAACTTATTATGGGTTTTCATTATTATGCTTCCGCTACTTAAACAAAGTTTGGTTTGAACATCAATCGTATTGATTTGGGTTTTTGAACTACTTTAACTATTATATGCTTGTTCAATATGATTGGTGGCTTGATCCTGGTCATGTCACGCCTCCAAGCGGTGGTACTCCGCGTGTGGGATTTTGGGGGTGTGACAGATTGGTATCAGAGCCATTGGTTATAGAGAACTCGGTTTTAATACGGGAAAACGTTTTTATTAAAACCAGACTATAACCAGAACAGTGCTCTCAACGATCCACAACGACGCTTCGCTCCACGTGCAAGACTCGACATCCTAGGTAATAAGGTTTATGTTTATTGCCTGTTTGCTAGAACTGCTTAGAACTTTGCTCGCATTACGCTTAGATACACATGACTTATTACATGAGAATACCTACGTGCTTACGTTTTTCTGTCATCGCCCTACTCGCGAACCACTCTCACTTACGTTACTTTTACTATGAAGATCATGTCTGGACGAATTAACATGACACAAGCCCAGCTAGAGGCTCTCGTTCAAGCTCAAGTTGCTGCGGCACTTGCAGCTGCTCAAGCAGGTAGTATATCCTGTAGTCATAACTTACGCTAGGATCTTTAGATCCTACACTCCTAAACTAGCCCTGTATTTAAACTTTGCCCTATTCGTACAAAATAGGTCAACCAGCGCAGCAGCAAGTTTGCACCTTTAAGAACTTCATGGACTGTCGTCCAAGTACTTTCAGCGGCACAGAGGGGGCAGTGGGACTCCTCCACTGGTTTGAAAAGCTCGAGTCGGTATTCGAGATGTGTGAATGCCCTGAGGCTCGCAGGGTGAAATACGCCACTGGCACGCTAGAAGGAATAGCACTAACTTGGTGGAACGCCCAAGTTCAGATCTTAGGGTTGGCAGCTGCTAACGCCACACCCTGGAACGATTTAAAGGAACTCATCAAGCGTGAGTACTGCACGCGTGACGACATTCACAAGCTGGAAAATGAGTTTTATCTTTTGAAGATGACGGGGTCAGAGATAGAAGCTTACACGAAGCGATCGAATGAACTGGCTATTTTGTGTCCTACCATGGTAGACCCTCCGATCAAGCGCATCGAGTTGTACCTCAAGGGTCTAGCCTCAGAAATTCAGAGCCATGTTACATCGGCTAACCTTGACAACATTCAGGATATTCAGCGTCTTGCTCATCGCCTCACGGATCAGGCGGTGGATCAAAACAAGTTGCCCAAACGCATCAGTGCTACCACTTCAGCCGCTACTCCCACTACACTCAGTGACAACAAAAGGAAGTGGGATGGGGATTCTAGCAAAGGTTCAACATCCGTTCAGTCTCATGCTCAGCAGCAAAAGACTGACCACTACCAGAGTCCTAGTCAGCAATCCTCTGGTGGTCATAGACAGAGAAGGTATCAAGGGTTTCACCCCAAGTGTCACAACTGCAACAGGCATCACAGCGGCCAGTGCAACAAGGGTCGTTGTCAAAGATGTCTCAAGATGGGTCACGAGGCCAAAGACTGTAGGAGCCCACGGCCTGCAAATCAGAACCAGCAACCACAACAACCAGCTCCACAGAACCCGAACAGCAGCAGCAGCCACAGCGTGGAAACCGGGGATGTTTCCAGTGTGGGGCTGAAGGCCATTTCAAACGCGATTGTCCTCAGTTGAACCAGAATCGCAACAACAATAACCAGGGCAACGGGAACAACAACAACGGGGGAAATAACAACAACAATGGCAACGAGGCAAGGGGTCGAGCTTTCGTGCTGGGGCGAGGAGACGCAATGAACGACCCCAATGTGGTTATGGGTAAGTTTCTCCTCGACGATATTTATGTTACTGTTTTATTTGATTCGGGTGCGGATACAAGTTATATCTCTGTGAAAGCTAGTAAACTGTTAAAACGTACATCAACGCCCCTAAACACCAAACATGTCGTAGAACTAGCTAACGGTAAGAGTTTAGAAGCCACGCAGATAGTCAAGGGTTGTAGTATTGTCTTAGCCGGTCAGGCTTTCCCCATCGACCTTATTCCTATAGTCTTGGGAAGTTTTGATATCGTTATTGGGATGGATTGGTTATCCCAACATCAGGCAGAGATCTTATGCAGCGAGAAGATTATTCGTATTCCACGTTCTGGTCAGGAACCTCTCGAAGTTCAAGGCGACAAGAGTGGTGCTGTGGTTGGCATCATTTCTTTCTTGAAGGCTCAGAAATGTCTGCGAAAGGGTCACACCGCAATCTTGGCGCTCGTTTCAGATGCATCAGTGAAGGAAAAGAAATTGGAAGATATTCCAATTGTACGCGACTACCCTCAGGTGTTTCCTGAAGACTTACCTGGCTTACCGCCTCACCGTCAGGTCGAATTTCAAATCGAGCTCGCTCCAGGAGCAGCACCCATAGCTCGCGCACCATATCGTCTGGCTCCATCAGAATTGGAAGAACTGTCAAAACAGCTACAAGAGCTCTTGGAAAAGGGCTTCATTCGTCCAAGCTCTTCGCCATGGGGAGCTCCAGTACTATTTGTGAAAAAGAAGGACGGTACGTTCAGAATGTGCATCGACTATCGTGAACTCAACAAGGTGACGGTGAAGAACCGTTATCCTCTTCCACGCATAGACGACTTATTCGACCAGTTGCAAGGGTCGTGTTATTACTCCAAGATAGACTTGAGGTCTGGTTACCATCAGCTGAGAGTCCGAGAGGAGGACGTCTCCAAAACCGCTTTCAGAACTCGTTACGGTCACTACGAGTTTCTTGTCATGCCGTTCGGATTAACAAACGCGCCTGCCGTATTTATGGACCTTATGAACAGGGTGTGCAAACCCTATCTTGACAAGTTTGTCATTGTCTTCATCGACGACATTCTGATCTACTCCAAGAGTCAGGAGGAGCACGAGCAGCATCTACGCCTTATTTTGGAACTCCTACGGAAGGAACAGCTGTACGCTAAGTTTTCGAAATGCGACTTCTGGCTTCGTGAAGTCCACTTTCTAGGCCACGTAGTGAACAAGGATGGGATCCATGTCGATCCATCCAAGGTAGACTCGATCAGAAACTGGCCTGCACCACGTACGCCAACAGAAATACGCCAATTCTTGGGTTTGGCGGGTTACTACAGACGATTTATCAGGGATTTCTCAAAGATTGCTCAGCCACTTACGTTACTGACACAGAAGGGTGTCACCTATCGCTGGGAAGAACCCCAGGAGACTGCTTTTCAGCACCTAAAGGATAGACTTTGCAGTGCACCTATCCTCTCTTTGCCAGAGGGCACAGATGATTTCGTGGTTTATTGTGATGCATCCATTCGGGGACTTGGATGTGTGTTAATGCAGCGCGATAAGGTTATTGCTTACGCTTCACGCCAACTTAAGATTCATGAACGGAACTACACGACGCACGACTTAGAGCTGGGAGCTGTTTTTTTCGCACTTAAGATATGGCGACACTACCTGTACGGTACCAGGTGCACGATTTACACCGATCACAGGAGTCTCGAGCATATCCTTAAGCAGAAGGATTTGAACATGCGTCAACGAAGATGGGTTGAACTACTTAACGACTACGAATGCGCTATCAAGTACCATCCAGGCAAAGCCAATGTTGTGGCTGACGCCCTCAGTCGGAAAGACACTCTACCACGGCGCGTGCGAGCGCTACAGCTTACGATTCAGTCTAGCCTTCCTGCACAGATACGAGATGCTCAGGTAGAAGCATTGAAACCCGAAAATGTCAAAGCTGAAGCCTTACGCGGCTCACGACAACGAATGGAACAGAAGGCAGACGGCGCCTACTATGTAACGGGGCGTATTTGGGCCCCACTTTATGGCGGTCTACGCGAACTTGTGATGGACGAAGCACACAAGTCTCGCTACTCAGTACATCCAGGGTCGGATAAAATGTACCACGACATCAGAACTACTTATTGGTGGCCTAGCATGAAGGCCCACATTGCCACGTATGTCGGCAAATGCTTGACCTGTGCGAGAGTCAAGGTCGAATATCAGAAACCAGCGGGCCTACTTCAACAACCTAAGATACCGTAGTGGAAGTGGGAAGAAATTTCCATGGATTTCGTTACAGGCCTACCTAGATCCCAGCGGGGGAATGATACCATATGGGTGATCGTGGATCGACTCACCAAGTCTGCACACTTCCTGGCTATAAAGGAAACGGATAAGTTCTCCACTCTCGCAGACATCTATCTCAAAGAAGTTGTTTCGAGGCACGGGGTGCCCACTTCCATCATTTCGGATCGGGATGCACGATTCACGTCAGAGCTATGGCAAGCGATGCACAAATCCTTTGGCTCACGGTTAGACATGAGCACAGCATATCATCCTCAGACGGATGGGCAGTCTGAGCGTACGATTCAAACTCTTGAAGACATGCTTCGGGCATGCGTTATAGATTTTGGCAACGGCTGGGAAAAGCATCTCCCTTTGGTGGAGTTTTCGTATAATAACAGTTATCACACCAGCATACAAGCCGCTCCATTCGAGGCATTGTACGGACGTAAATGCCGGTAACCTCTCTGTTGGGCAGAGGTGGGGGATAGTCAGATCACGGGTCCAGAGATTGTAGTGGACGCCACAGAAAAGATAGCACAGATACGACAACGCATGGCGGCAGCACGCGACTGTCAGAAAGCCTACGCGGACAAGCGTAGAAAGCCATTGGAATTTCAGGTCGGGGACCGGGTTTTATTAAAAGTCTCACCCTGGAAGGGTGTGGTTCGTTTTGGCAAACGGGGCAAACTAAATCCGCGGTACGTCGGACCGTTCGAAATCATTGAGAAAATCGGCAAAGTAGCCTACAAGTTGAACCTACCAGCTGAACTCGGTGCAGTTCACAACGTCTTTCACGTGTCGAACCTGAAGAAGTGCCTGTCAGATGAGACCCTTATCATTCCTTTTAAGGAACTCACTATCGACGAGCGGTTGCAGTTCGTCGAGGAACCAGTTGAAATCACGGACCGGGATGTGAAGGTCCTCAAACACAAGAGAATCCCTCTTGTTCGAGTACGTTGGAACTCCAAACGTGGCCCAGAGTACACCTGGGAACGCGAAGACAGGATGACAGAAAAGTACCCCCAGTTATTCGGAACCAATACAACCACTACTGAAGCTGAAGCTACAACTTCGGAATTTCGGGACGAAATTCCAGATCAACGGGGGGAGGATGTGACACCCCAGGAAAACCAGTGAACGTTATAATCTACCTAGCTTCCTCAGTGAGTGCATACCAAATTTCAGGACGAAATTTCTTTTTAGTTGGGGATAATGTGACAACTCGTACTTTAGACTTACTTTATGTAACATTACGTGCTTATGTGATACTTTCATTTAAATGAATGCTATGTTATTTGCTACGTGTGTTGTGTATATATGTTAATGAAACCGATCGCACAACACCCATTTGATCGCACAAGGCTAACCGGTCGCACAAGCCCTTTTTGGGCCACACCTTGTAATCGGATACCATACACCATGGGGCAGCCGACTTGGGCTCGGCCCACTCCTCTTGATCGTGTAAATTTCCATAGTTGGGGATTGGTGTTCTCAATTGTCACAAAACACTTAACACACAAAAGTTTGCAAACCCTAGTGCTCTCATTCCCTCTCTTGAAGCCGGCGACAATCCCCTGTTCATCCAAGACCTTTCCCGTTCATCCTTTAACCCGGTTAGTGTCTTAGTACCGGTTTGTATTATATGTGGTGTTGTGATGTATATATGATCTATGAGGTGACTTATGAATGTTATGAGATTGAGTATGCATGAATGAAATCGGCTGTGAGTTGTATGCGTGCGTGTGATTACATGTTGAGATGATACATGATTGATTATGTTGTTGTTCATGTTATAACCGGCTCATAACTGTACATTAGATTATTGTTCACATAAATCAGAATTGCATGATAAGAATCTAGAACCGAACGCATGGTTGGTATGATGATTCGATTAGGGTTTATATGGTTTAGGTTGCATGATAGTTTATGTATTTGTTAAGCACATGATCCGATCATATGTTCTGTGTAATAGTGATTAATTGTTCTTGATGATGATGATAAGAATGTGCATGATTGTGAATAATTGCCATTTGATCTGATTTGTGAAACTGCCAAACTTGTTAACTGATATCACGGAAATCATGAGCATGAAACATGGAAATCTGTTACAATTTGATAGCCACACGGTTGCGAGTCGAGACCCTGTAATCGTTGCGACTCGAGACCTCACACCGGCACACAACAACACAACTCAAGACCGAGGTTGCGAGTCCCGTTGCGACTCGAAACCTCACACAGCAGCACGAGTCGAGACCACGGTTGCGAGTCCCGTTGCGACTCGAAACCGGACCATGACAAGCCGAGACCGAGGTTACGAGTCCCGTTGCGACTCGAGACACTCCTGTTGCGACTCGAGATCGCTGGTTGCGACTCGAGACCAATTATTTCGTACACACTGTTTTGGACCCTACACTATCACGGGCCCAACCGATTGGGCCAAGTAATTGGACTTACGTACTTGAGTGCAAATTGGACTGTCTATGTTAGCTGGGCCGGGTATAGTTTGGGCTTAGACATCCGAATCGCACACGTGGTGAATTGCTATACTTTGATTGTTTGCATGCAATACGTGTTTGCTATGAATTAATACGTGCATTACTTGGAGTCAAAACCTGACTTGTGTGGTAACCCTGTTAGGACGTGATTGACCACTTTAGTTCAAGGAACCTTTTTGTGTATCTGCCGAGCAAACCAAGGTGAGTTCACACAGCCAAGGCATGGGATTCCCGGGTTGGGAATTGGGTTGGAATGTTTTGATATTGAATGATTACTCGTACTTACGCAATCACTAGACTATAGACCATCGTCCTCAGGATAGTCAGGACACTTACGTAAAACCTACGTAAACTAGTATCTACCATTGTCTCCCGGGTCGGGAGGACACTTACGTAAATCCTACGTAACCCAATACCCACTATTGTCCTCCGGGTCGGAAGGACACTTACGTAAATCCTGCGTAAACCCCACGCGTACCACTGTCCTCGGGGAAGGGCACTCACGTAAAACCTACGTGACCTTGTACGCATTCCTGTTCTCGGATTAAGAAGAACACATGGTTGCAAATAGTCTAGTAAGTATCATAATGGGAAACCCCCATTAGTAAAGATAAACGTGGGAATCCCCACCAGTAATATATATATACAAGGCAATGGGAAACCCCCACCATTAGTACATACATGCATGGGAAGCCCCCTACTAGATGAACTTACGCATTACTGTTATGAACTTACTTTCTGTGAACTCGCTCAACTAGTTGTTGATTATCTGCTGCCTGCCTTGCAGGACCTTAGGTACACTATGGAGCTTGCACAGGGAGGAGCAGGTCGTTGTGGGATACGGATCGTGAACGATATTTGAACTTATAACTTATTATGGGTTTTCATTATTATGCTTCCGCTACTTAAACAAAGTTTGGTTTGAACATCAATCGTATTGATTTGGGTTTTTGAACTACTTTAACTATTATATGCTTGTTCAATATGATTGGTGGCTTGATCCTGGTCATGTCACGCCTCCAAGCGGTGGTACTCCGCGTGTGGGATTTTGGGGGTGTGATAAAATAAGTGTGGAATAGTATGTGCTATGCTTGTATGCGAACTAATTGTCATGTGTAACCATCATAGGGCTTGATTGACCATTATTGTTAAGCGAGTAACTAATCTCACCGAGCGAAACCAAGGTGAGTTCACTACTTTTGAGCATGCATCCCGGTGGTTGGGACAGTCAGTGGGTATCCCGGGGAGGGATAAGTCTTTTGGGTAAAACTGGTATATTGGATAATATTCTCATTCTATCACTCTTAAGTCCCATCTTTTGTTACCGGGGAGGTAACGGGGTATTAGTTGGTAGCGCTACTTAGGTTTGGCACCCTCACGCCGTACCGGGGAGGACGATTGTGAACTAATTACCCAGTCGGGCCCAGTGCTTTGATAGGAGCACTGGGGAAAGGGCAAAACATACATCAGGAGCCGTCTTGTTGAGTATCGAGATATTATCAGTATTACTTGTGCAATTGTTAATGAACTGTTTTAAACACTTGGTAACAAACGTTTTTATAAACTGTGAACTCGCCAGCTTTGTTTGATACGCTTGTTGCATGCTCGCAGGTCGTTAGGTATCTTGGATATGGAAACTTGCTGTCTGGAGGAGCAGGAGTAGTCTTGGGTCGACTGAAGAGACACATGTGATTGTTGGTTTACTATTACACAGTGATTTTGAACAGCTGAATTATGGTTTATTATTCGCTTCCGCTGAACGTATTGGTTTTCGTATAAACTTATGATGGGATTTTATTTTTAATTTGAGAACTTTATTTTGAAACTTGTGGGTTCGATGTAATTAGTGGCTCGTTGTCGGTACGTCACACGCCTAACAGGGACATTCCCTAGGTGGTAATTTAGGGGTGTGACAATTTGGTATCAGAGCCACTGGTTATAGTGAACTTGGTTTTAAAACGTTTTTATAAAACCAGACTATAACCGAATAGATCCGAAATCGACCATGACACTCAGCTCCAGACTGCAAGGTTCGTCTCTTGTTTACTATTGCATAGTATATCTAGTGTTTGCTTATGATTAACATCACACGTGAATGCACACTTAGCACTGCAGTATGAACTTCTATGTTGTCAACCCATGTTATGTGTTTTAAGAGTGGGACTCTTCTTGAACTTACATGCTCTATGTTGTGACGTCATTTGTCGTGTTGCTTGAATTCGGGGAAACCTTTTAACACGAGTTGGGAGGAATTGAGATAAACATGCAAACTGGGTTATTATTATGGGTGCACACATAATAATAATGTGGGGTGCATGCAAGTCCCAGTGACACTTGACAAGTGTGAGAAAGGGATTCCGCTCCATTAGTTGAAATTATGTTAGAACTCGGAACTATGTGGAGATTATAGTAATGCTTGCCTCCTGCTTGAACTTGCATGTTAAACCCTTCCTTTTCTTATATATAGAATCATGAACGGACGTGGCGGACGTAATGGTGGACATGGTGGAGGCCGCGGTGGTGGACGTGGCCACATTGCTATGACTCAAGCTGAGTTGACCGATCTCATCAACACTCGCGTGGCTGAAGCCTTAGCGGCTTATCAGGCTGGTACGACGTGTACCAAACACTCTTATTCTTTGCGTCATATGCTTGAGTCTGACTTGTTTGTTATATATCCCCTCGTTAATAGGTCAACAGGTGCAACAGAATTTGCACCATCCACCTGTTTGCACGTTCAAAACTTTCATGGATTGTAAGTCGCAAACCTTCAGTGGGACTGAAGGGGCTGTAGGACTCCTGCGTTGGTTCGAAAAAGAGGAGTCCGTATTCGCGATGTGTAACTGTCCGGTTGGGGACAGAATGAAGTATGCTACAGGCACACTTGTGGATGGTGCCCTGACATGGTGGAATGCTCAGGTTCAGCTGTTGGGCATCAAGGTGGCGAACGCCACTGCGTGGGACGACTTTAAGGAGTTGATGAGGGAGGAATACTGTCCTCGTGATGAGATACAGAAACTAGAGAACGAGTATTATGATCTGAAAATGGTAGGATCTGAGATTGAAGCATACGCGAAGCGGTCGCATGAGTTGGCTGACATGTGCCCGAATTTGTCCCGACCTATGTCTCGAAGAATTGAGTTGTTCATCAAGGGATTACCTCCACGAGTGAAGGGTTTGGTTACTGCAGCAAACCTCAATAACTTAACTCATATTGTCCGCTTGGCTCACAAGATCACCGATCAGGAGGTGGAGAGTGGTTCACTGCCACCACGTGTTTCTGCTACTACTACTACTGCCGCTACTACAGCTACTACTCCCGCCACTGATAGCAAGCGTAAGTGGAACGATGTGGATAAGGCGTCCAATTCAGTGCAGTCACAGAAAAGGGCAAATACTGGCAGCAATCATAGTTTCTGCCAGTCTTCTTCAGTGAATCAGAATCAGGGTAACAGTTCAGGTCAGGGTTCTTATGCGGGAAAACTACCAAAGTGCAGTAAGTGCAACTATCACCATCGGGGGCAGTGTACTCGGGTATGTCACAGGTGTAACAGAGCAGGGCACATGGCCAGGGATTGTAGGGTTTCACTCCCGAACCCACAGCAGTCGTCACAGCAGCAGGGTAGACAACAGGTTCAGCAGAATCAGGGTTTTCGTAGGGGTTGTTTTCAATGTGGAGCCGAGGGTCACATGAAGCGAGACTGCTCTCAGCTGCATCAGAATGCGGGCGGTAATAACAATGGGAATGTCAATGCTGGGAACAACAATGGGAACAACGGGGGAAACGGTGCGCGTGAGCGCGTGTTTACTATTGGAGCTGGGAGGCTCGGAATGATGGCAACGTAGTGACTGGTACGTTTTCAGTAAATTGTATATTTGCCTCTATTTTATTCGACTCTGGTGCCGATTGGAGTTATGTATCGTTGGGGTTCAGTCGTCAATTAGGGTTGAGTCCTACACCGCTTGTAACTAAACACATAGTAGAGATAGCTGATGGTAAAACTATTGAAGCTTCACACGTTCTGGTTGGGTGCAAACTCGATCTCATGGGTCAAGTGTTTGACATTGATCTACTCCCCGTTACTCTCGGAAGCTTTGATGTGGTTATCGGCATGGACTGGCTGTCCAAACATCAGGCGGAAATCCTCTGCAAGGAGAAAATCGTGCGTGTTCCTCTCCCTAGTGGAGAATCTTTGTTGGTTCAGGGTCATCGTAGTGGTGCCACAGTTAGCATTATCTCGACAATGAAGGCTCAGAAGTGTCTGCGTAAGGGTTATCCCGCTATCTTAGCTCTTGTTACTGATTCGCAGTTTGATGAGAGGAGGATCGAGGATTTTCCAGTAGTTTGTGAGTTTCCTGATGTGTTTCCTGAAGAACTCCCTGGTTTACCTCCGCATCGTCAGGTGGAATTTCAGATTGACCTCGTACCAGGAGCAGCCCCGATTGCTCGTGCTCCTTATCATCTTGCGCCAGGGGAGTTACAGGAGTTGTCAAATCAGCTCAAAGAGCTGTTGGATAGAGGTTTTATCCGACCTAGCTCTTCACCATGGGGAGCACCGGTTCTGTTTGTGAAGAAGAAGGATGGGTCCTTTCGGATGTGTATAGATTATCGCGAACTCAACAAGGTGACGGTGAAGAATCGTTATCCTTTGCCACATATTGATGACCTGTTTAACCAGCTGCAAGTGTCAAGTTATTATTCCAAAAATCGACTTAAGGTCGGGTTATCATCAGGTACGAGTCAGGGAGGAGGATGTTCCCAGAACGACCTTTCGAACGTGGTATGGCCACTATGAGTTCTTGGTTATGCCGTTTGGGTTGACCAACGCACCAGCGGTCTTCATGGATCTCATGAACCGTGTGTGCAAACCATATCTCGACGACTTTGTTATTATTTTCATTGACGACATCTTGATTTACTCCAAGAGCAAGGAAGACCACGAACGACATCTACGTCTTATCTTGGAGCTCCTGAGGAAGGAGCAGCTATACGGAAAGTTTCCTAAGTGTGATTTCTGGATTCGAGAAGTACATTTTCTTGGGCACATTGTTAATGAATAGGGGATACACGTGGATCCTGCTAAGATTGATGCTATTAGGAATTGGGCGGCATCAAAGAATCCTTCGGAGGTGTGACAATTTCTTGGTCTTGCAGGGTACTATCATCGGTTTATTCAGGATTTCTCAAAGATCGCTCAACCTCTCACCTCCTTGACACAGAAAACATAGTCTATTCTTGGGGAACGAAGCAGGAGGATGCTTTTCAGCTTTTGAAGCAGAAATTATGCAGCGCGCCGATTTTATCTCTACTTGAGGGTACCGAGGATTTTGTGGTTTATTGTGATGCATCGATTCAGGGTCTCGGTTGCGTATTGATGCAACGCGACAAAGTGATAGCATATGCTTCTCGACAGTTGAAGGTACACGAGAAGAATTATACGACTCACGACTTGGAGTTAGGAGCTGTGGTTTTCGCGTTGAAAATCTGGAGGCACTATCTGTACGGTACCAAATGCACCATCTACACCGATCACAGAAGCCTTCAGCATATGTTCGACCAGAAAGAATTGAATATGTGGCAACGACGTTGGATAGAGCTTTTGAACGATTATGAGTGTGCCATCAAGTACCATCCGGGCAAAGCAAATGTTGTGGCCGACGCCCTCAGTCGAAAGGATACTGCACCTAAGCGTGTGCGAGCATTACAACTCACCATTCAATCTAATCTTCCTTCCCAGATACGAGATGCTCAGGTAGAAGCGTTGAAACAAGAAAACGTCAGGGCTAAAGCTATACGCGGCTCGAGGCAACGATTAGAACAAAAGGGAGACGACGCCTATTAGGTAACTGGACGCATCTGGGTCCCACTCTATGGCAATTTACGAGAACTTATAATGGAGGAAGCACATAAGTCTCGCTACTCAGTACATCCTGGTTCGGATAAGATGTACCACGATTTGAAGACTACGTATTGGTGGCCTAGCATGAAAGCTCACATAGCAACTTACGTTAGCAAATGCTTGACTTGTGCTAAAGTCAAAGCAGAGCATCAGAAGCCCTCGGGTCTACTTCAGCAGCCAGAGATACCCACGTGGAAGTGGGAGCAGATCGCCATGGATTTCGTTACAAGGTTACCGAGGACTCAGGCTGGAAACGATACTATTTGGGTGATTTTTGATCGTCTCACGAAGTCAGCGCATTTTCTGGCAATCAAGGAAACGGATAAATTTTCACAGCTGGCGGCAGTTTATCTTAAGGAGGTGGTTTCTAGGCACGGGGTGCCAACTTCTATCATTTCAGATCGAGATCCATGCTTCACTTCTGAATTGTGGCAGTCAATGCATAAATCGTTCGGTTCACAACTCGAGATGAGTACCGCTTATCACCCATAAACGGATGGTCAGAGTGAGCGCACCATCCAGACGCTTGAAGACATGCTGCGGGCATGTGTGATTGATTTTGGGAAAGGATGGGAGAAACACTTGCCGTTGATAGAGTTCTCCTACAACAATAGCTACCACACTAGTATCAGGGCGGCTCCGTTCGAAGCGTTGTACGGACGGAAATGCCGTTCTCCTCTCTGTTGGGCTGAGGTGGGTGACAGTCAGATCACGGGTCCTGAGCTTGTACTTGAAACCTCATAAATGATTGTTCAGATCAGAAACCGTATGGCAGCAGCGCGTGATCGTCAGAAAAGCTACGCCGACAAGCGTAGGAAACCCTTGGAGTTCGAGGTTAATGATCGTGTTATGTTGAAAGTTTCGCCGTGGAAGGGTGTTGTACGCTTTGGGAAGCAACGGAAGCTCAATCCGCGTTATGTTGGGCCGTTTAGAATTTTGGAGCGTATCGGTAAAGTCGCTTACAAGCTCGAGTTACCTGCTGAGTTGGGTAATGTTCACATTGTCTTTCACGTTTCGTAGTTGAAGAAGTGTTTGTCTGATGAAACACTGGTTGTGCCATTTCAAGAACTCAAGATTGACGACCAGTTACAGTTTGTTGAAGAACCGATTGAGATCATGGATCGGGAGGTCAAGGTTCGTAAACATAGTCGTATCCCGATTGTTAGAGTTCGTTGGAACTCAAGGCGTGGACCGGAGTTCACGTGGGAGCGTGAGGATCAAATGAAGCTCAAGTATCCACACCTTTTTCCTAAAGACAAGCCTAACTCTGGTAAAGCTGGTGAATTTCGGGATGAAATTCCTCTTCAAGTTGGGGATGATGTGACACCCGAGCAAAATCCGCAACAACTGTGATTTACCATTTCACTCTTTCGTACTCACTTGTCAAATTTCGGGACGAAATTTCATTCAAGTTGGGGATGATGTGACAACCTGTGTTTTAAAGGTTAGCATTGCTTACATTTCTGTAGGATCGTATTCGGACCTGTTTGAGTCGATTAGAAGAATTCCTATCCAAATCAAGAGGCGGAAACTAATGATTTAGTGCAATTTCAGCCGGATTCACTTATAATTGCTGTTGTATTGATCTTGTTAACGTTTACAGACTCTGACAGCACTTCGTTGCTCACCGGAAGAAAACACCTTCAAAACACACACACCTAGTTTCGCTTGAAATGACCTCCTATATATAGTTCCATAGGTTTCGCTTATACGTACATGTACGTATAAGCGGAACTACATCATTTACCACATAAGCGGAACTATCCTAATGACATATAAGCGAAACTAGAACAATTGACACATAAGCGAAACCTAGACACATAAGCGAAACCTAGACACTGACACATAAGCGAAACCTATTCAACCACATGTTTCTAGGATTTCGTGCCATATCTAACCTATACAACACTAAGACTCGATGTAAGACGTAGTCGACAGACGTAGTGCACCAACAAACTCCCCCTCGGATGTTAACGGAGTCTTCGAGTTTTCGATTGTCAACCTACAGTCTTTATCAGTCTTCGATCTTCCTCTGAAGTATTTGTCATTTCAAGAATCCTCGTTCTCTTTCTTTATCATCAACAAACTCCTCTCTCTCAGATGTTGACACGGTGTCTTTAGACACCCCCTCTCAATCTGCTGGGATCGTAGTCTGGAATTCACAGCTTCATTCTAAGATCGTGAACAAGCTTCCATCAGGTTCAAGATTGTTATCTGACCCTATTCTATCTCAGGATCACCACCTGGCAAATATTTTCCTGCACAATCTCTACCCAAACATAAGTTTCTTCAAAGATTAAACCTTTTCACTAATTTAGAAACTATGTTGGTAAACTACAGTAATGATTTTGCATTCAAGATCTTTTCCTAGCTCTTATCCTTTTCACATATACTCTCCCAAACTTGTTCTTCAAGTTTAGCACTTAGAACTTCGAAAATCAGCTTCTCAACATCAGTCATCGAAAATCTTTTTGAATTTTCTGAGAAATAGTAACTAACACCACTTGTAAAACATGAGAATGAGGAAAAGAAATATTTACAAACAATATTTTTATGAGTTCGTGCAAGAGGATCATATCAGTTTAATGAGACATATCACTAACACCGTGAAGCTTGATTACATTTTAAGCTTTAAACAATTTACTTAGATTGTCAGTATATTAATCCACTTTAAATTTTCACACAAATTTCAAATGATTTGAGATACAATATTAATGATTTAAACACTTGAACTTAATTGTGTATCACTCCACTTGAATACACTCCCGTATCCAGATCCCAATATTCAGTCTTACAGGTGAGTATACCACAGATGATATCTGTAAAGGGGTTATGTGCGAGGGCCGTGAGAGCTCAGGTCGATACTTCCGTATACGCAGAGAGATGACGGCTTCGACTTTTGGTGGGTCCCCTTTAGAGGATCTTTTGTTACAACAGCAGCGACTATCAATTTTATTGTTTCATCAGCTTGCTGAGGGCGAGCTTATCTTTCAAAGCTTTTTGCAGAAAGCATTATTCGGGGACTAGGTCAGTACTTCCATACAGCAGAAGTCCCGGAATAATACCCAGATATCACTGAGCAAAAAGACCTAGTATCTCAAAATATGGGACCTTTCAAACAAGATTTCGGGGGTTACCCATATATCCAAGAACAGTTACCCACAAATTAAGCAAGTTTAATTTTAAGTTTATATCTCAATTCAATTTACTGAATGTGCGAAAACCTACTGACACATCCGCAGTAAGATTGTTTATCACATTTTGACTTTACATTTCTTTAGCATGTTGTGATAGTCCACTGATGTACTATCATTTCCTCTTTTATGGAACAAAAACTCATTTTTCAGTTTTATCACGTTTTTGGCTTTTTCATTTTCTGATGTTTTTTGGATTTTCTAAAAATTTCTTACTCCCCCTAAAATTCAAATACATCTAATGAAAATTGAAAACAAACTGTACAGAACATGACAACTGATCTTGAATAGCTTCAATTCTCCATTCTTTTGGCTTAAACAATCAGAACTCCCCCTCACAACAAACTATTTTCCCATAATGATTTCAAAACACTCAAGTTTGTTTTAATTAGAATGGTTTTTCCGGAAAATAAGTTTTGTTGATTTTATCACTTGTAGATTTGTCAATAACAAATTCGAGGATATCGTTCATCATATTGTCTTTTAACCACTTGTAGTAAAAATTCAAGTACAAATTAATGTCCTTGATTTACCATATGCAGATATGCACAAACAAATCTTCAAACCTGTTTTTCCAACCAATTACCATCTGTTGGTTGAATTTTCAAGGTGCCAATTCCTACTCCTCGCTTACAAACCTGGGAGTTCCGGCAAGTCCTGCAAAAACTTCTCAAACACATTATACAAACATGATAAAGAATGATGCCGATTCCTGATCCACAATTACCAACTTGGGATCTCCGGCAAGTCAGGTTTTTATTCTTTGAAAAATATATCCACCCAAGCCCGACCTTGCTTGGGTGTAACAACATTTTCTTCTTCTTTACTTTTAACGGACTTGTGAACCCCTCTTTTGGCAGCATAAAATTCTTCAACACCTTTGGCTTTACCATTGACCATTTTTCCAAAAATATGTTTCACATTTCCATTGGAAGTTTTTTCAACATCAAATTTCTTCTTGTCAGAATAAAATTGATTTGAAATTTCAACTTTTCCAACTTTCTTCATAAAATTTTCAGCACGCAACGGTGGAAAATTTTCATCGTTCATAATTGGAACTTTTCTTTCAACCTTTTTCTTAACACGTGGCTCCTCTGATTTTGTGGAATCAGATTCATCACCAGAATTGTTACCTGAACCTTTCACAACCCATTTTTGATTTTTTACATTTTCTTTCCCTTTTGAAGCACTCTTTGAACATTCTCCTTTTTCAAAAATTGAATTTTCAAAGCCAGTAAACTTCCGGGTTGAAAGTTCAGTTTTCTCGACAACCTTTTCTTTCATTTTACCAGAGACTTCCTGTTTTGGCTTGAATGTCTTCGGACAATTCCTAGCAACATGACCAACAGTTTTACACTGAAAACAAGTTCTCTTTTTAATCTTCTTTGAAACATCATTTTTCTTCAATTCTTCTTGCTTCTTGGCAAGGAATTCCTAATTTGTTTGCTTCCTGAATGATTGTTCTTTCTCAGCCTCTGTTGTTTTCCCTGAAACAAACACAGTTTTTGGTTTATAAATTTTCTCATTTTTATAGTTTTTCGGTTGATTAAACCCTAATCCTTTCTTTTTGAAATTACGATTATGGTTTTGTTTCTTTTGAAAACTGTAACCACAATTGTAACCCATTTTCTTGTTGATTCTTTGTTGATCTCTTGAAGTGTATTGTTTAAGTTTTCCGATAAGATTTAAATCTTTTATTTTAGAAATATTAATTTCTGTTATTTTGAAAACCTTTTGAATCATTTCAAATCTGACACTTCTTATTGGAAAAGTGTCACACCCCGACCACGTAATACAACAAATCGTGGCGGAAACGTCGGGGAGTGTTGTAACAGAATCATTGTTCCACAACCATGGATCAAATAGTTTTGTTTTATTAAATTTTTGAACTCAATGTTTTGGAACAATTCAGATAACTACAAATAATTGTTTCTCAGTTTTAAAGTCGCTGCATGCATCAACAATCATCACATAGCAGTACCTGAAACATATATGAAAATAGGTACATCAGCATAAAAATGCCTGTGAGTAACATAGGATTTTATGTATTAGATTCATGGCTTTAGATAATACGAGAAAAGGTTTTATGTTTTCAAAATAGCCATGAATCTAATGTAAAAGTTTTGTTTCTGAAAATGTGCCGTTTTAGAAAAAGGGTTTATAGTATAGACAAAAATATACTTTGGTTTTGGAAAGTTTGTATAAATAGTATAACAAAGTATACTTTAGTTTTAAAATAATTAATAGGTAGTATATCAAAATATACTTTAGTAATCAAAATAATAGATTTGGTAGTATACCTCAAGTATACTTTGGTTTAAGGAATAAAATATTGGTAGTATATCAAATTATACTTTAGTTTGAAAATAGCATATCAACTATGCTTTGGTATAAAAATAGCATATCAACTATGCTTTAGTAGTATATCAAATTATACTTTAGTTTATGAAATAACAAAGTAGGTAGTATATCAAACTATACTTTGGTAAACAGTAGCATATCAAACTATGTTTTGGTTTAAAAATAACAAAGTAGTGTGTTAAAACATATGTTGGATTTTTGTACATAGTATATCAAAATATACTTTGGTAGATCACATTTGAGAGCACATCAAACTGTACTTTTGTAGTATATCAACATATACAAAGAGAGTGTGATTTGGTATTCAACCAAGCCTTAGTGTATCAAACTACACTTTGGAGACTATAGAAATACCACGAAGGCAATTTCTATTTGGTTTAAATTTGGTTTCTGACATTCCATACAACAGGAATGGGGTGTCTAGTCCTATAGCGCTATATCATACTACCAATCGGCTGGGTGAATGTATAAAAATGGTACAATCCAACAAGTTGTTTATTAAGTTTTGGAAAATCAGTGTTTAAACCATAGGTAATTGTTTAATTTGTCAAAAGAATATGTATTAAGCATGTGTAATCATATAGTTTAAAATCAGGAAAATAACAGATAAGCATATATGTTTCACCCCAAAACAATTGAAAACAGTAAAAGAGGGGACTATGTACTCACTTGAGATTGCAAGTATCCTTGATTAAGTGTCCTAACAAAGCTCGGGAAATCAAGGAATCAAGTGGCACCTAGTATGGATCACTATGTTAAACAATCGGATCCTAAATCGGAAGATAGGATAGAATGAAGTTCTATAAATCAAATGAGTATTGCAACTCATATGGAATGATTTCATAGACCTAACATTCTGATTTGGAAGTTTACCTAAGTGCTTTTGACCCGTTTCGACCCATTATGGTAGTATAAGCCACTATAATGCGTCGTTTGCGTAAAACTTATGTTCGGATGGTTAACTATGTGCTATGTCAACTCTTACATGCCCAATTATCCCTAAACATGTTACTAATTCAGATTATATGTCAAAAATATGTTCACATAATCAAAATATCGATTTTAGCTTCAAAAGGGCATTTTGGTCATTTCCTATGGGCATACAAGCTAACTAGCATACGACTAACCAATCCTATGTGATCATAAGGTATAACCTCAGTGGTTATTCCCTATGCAACTATGATCACTAACTAAGCTTGGTCGGATCTTAAAGATCGACCAAATGGGTCGGGTTCGAAAGGCTAAGCGGTTGTTTAGACCGCTTACCTTACGACCCTAAACAAGCACTAATCTAATAGTGTCGAGTTAAACATGTCAAAACATGTCTAACCTACTGATTTGGTATCAAAACAAAGTGTTTTGATACCCTAAAGTAGTTCCGAGGCAAAATGCGTGCTAAAACGCATTTTGACCGAAACTTTGACTCGACACTACAACTAGCTAACGTGGTAATCAGCGGCTATAATCACGAAGGATTATAACTACCGTGATTACAATCACGTTTCAAAGTTCAATTGAACTTTGACTTGACCAATTGATGGTCAAAACCGAAAGTCAAACTGTCGGCCAAACGTTTGACTTTCTGCACAAATTAAGGAAAAGGCCAATAAAAGAATGAAAGAATCTCACTTACGGTCCTTGCTATCTTTTCAACAAAGAAGACAAAGTCCCAATTCAGCTTAGGAGAGCTCCCAAGCAGATGTAGAGAGGAGAGAATGAGAATGAGCAAGGAATGAAGGAGTTAGGATGGCTATTTATAGTTGTGGTGAGTTAATAGGATCATCACAAGTGTTTTGATTTGCCATTAAGTAAAGAAATCTGGCCATACAAGTGTAATTGACCGCTATACTTTGCTTGGAGAGGTGCTAACTTGGTCACCACACAAAGGAATTGCAAGAAAGGTCCCTGAATTATCAAACTGATGCTAAAAACAATGTTTCTGCCCAGATGTGATGGTCGCGTAGCGCGACCATAAAGCCTTATGGTCGTCGCGCTACGCGACGGTGTAGGCTGAACTTTCAAAGTTTGGCAGAAATGGTCCCTGCACGTTTTTAAAGCCTTTTTCGATGCGTTTAAACCCCGTTAACCTCATTTCAAGGCTCTAAAATGAAGTTAAAGTATAGGGGACTCAAAACACGCTCGAAAACATCTCGGATGTCGGTTCGTTTGGTCGTACGATCGCGTTGTTCGGTTAATTACGACGGAACTCAAACGGATGCGAAAACGAACCAAATTAAGCGACGAATGGAATTTTTTGCATGCCGATCACTAAAATAAAAATATTTTAGTGTGTACAAAAATTTTGGATGTCCAGATGTGTCCAGAACGTAAGATATGCGCGAAAATGCAAACTTATGCCATTTTTGACACTTTTAGTCCCTGTAAGATCATATAAGCATGTTTTCGCACACCGAACCTATCAAAGCTTATTTCTAAGCTATGTTTAGGTTATATATGGTAGGTTTAGCTTATGATCAAGTTCCGGACTATTCGTTACCTTACGAATCGGTATAGTTTCGCAGTTTGACGCAAATAGTCCCTGCGATCGAATAAACTTGTTTTTGCCATACCAAACCTTCCAAAACTTATTTCTAAGTTATGTTGATGTGTGTAAAATGCAACATATAAATTACATCAAATGAGGCATAAAACTAACGCTTTTTAAGTACTAATGTTGGAAAAAGTGTGCTTTTGTCTTCCTTTTGTATTTTCAGGGTTAAAAGAGCTTAAATGAACAAAAGAAGCAAAAATGCAGCCAAATCCAACATAAATACAAAGAAAAGGAAGAAACGTGGCATGCCCGACTCCTCGACAGCATCTCCCAAAGCAAAAACAAGAAGAAAGCTGAACATGGGGCTGTGCCCAGCTGAGCATGGGGCTGTGCCCAGCTGAACACGGGGCTGTGTCCAGCGGACACGGGGCGTGTCCAGCCTAACACGGGGCCGTGCTCAGCGAACACGGGGCAGTGTCCAGAATGGTCAGTCCTGGCACAAAAGACAAAGTGGTAGAAGCTTCTATTGCCCACCACGGGGCCGTGCCCAGCGGACACGGGGGCGTGGTCAGAGTGCTGCAGGTGCATTTATTGTAATTGCGAATTACAATTAATGAAGAGAGAGAGAGTGTCAGACGGGCACGGGGGCGTGTCCAGCGGACACGGGGCCGTGCCCAGGCTTCTGTTCAGCCTATAAATAGGAGTGCTTGGCTTCATTTCAACTCATCCCTTGGCACACCACCTCTCTCACACCTCATCCACCACCCACCACCACCATAACACCATCATCCACCACCATCATCCATTGTCCATCGTAGAGTGTGTGAGTCTCGGGATCCAAGATTGATCGTAAGAGTTCTTGACAATCAAGGCCATGTTTGCCTAAGTCTCTTACATCACTTGGTGAAGACAAGTGTTTAGTATAATACTTTTTATTTTTAATCTTTTGCACTTTTTATTTGGTTTTGTATTAATGACTTTAATAACTAGTTACTTATGTTGAAGGTGATCTTTCCTTATCGTTTGTCCGTGGTGTCTTGGCATTATTTTACTGTCTATATAAAATAAAAGATTTTCACCATTCATATCTCCACGGTCTATATGGAGGTATGTTGGCTACCTGGTCGGGGGTTAAGGGAACGGTTTGGTAAAGGTCTTGCCCTTGTTCAGCGTTTAGAGGTCCTGCTTGGGACCTGGGTCAAATTTAGTAGGATCTCCTTCAATGCCCATAGGTATTGGATGGCGGGGATCCAAACTCTTTGACCCCCTCATAAGCTAACTACTATTAATACTATAACCCGGCTATTTAGGACTGTATCCCTGCTGACTCAGACTACTTAGCCGAGGGTAACGTCACCGCCAAAAGCGGGGCCTACCATAATTTGCATTAATAACTTAATTCATTATCTTTCAATAATCCGACCCTTTAGGATTGTATCCTTGCTGACTCAAACTACTGGGTTGAGGGTAACGTCGCCTTCAAAAGAGGGGCCTACTACAATAACTAAGATAATCTCTTAAACAAGTGCAAAAGTGCGAAAATAATCAAAGGTTATACTAATACACGTGTCGGATCCAAGTGATTCATCTTGTCTATCTGTTTTTATTTTATTTTTATTTTCAGCATTTAGTTAGTTTTTATTTTTCTTAGTTTAAAACATTTTTCTAACCTTTTTGATTTGATTAGACGTTGAGGATAAACCGGTATTAAAAGCTCTTGTGTCCTTGGACGACCTCGGTATCTTACCAACACTATACTACGTCCACGATGGGTGCACTTGCCCATATGTGTGTTTAGTGTTAGTAAATATCGTGTTTTATAAATTTAAAACTTGGCTAAAAGTGTAAAAAGGGCTTAAATATATATCTAAAAATATAACACACTTCACGCACATCAAGTTTTTGGCGCCGTTGCCGGGGACACAAGGATTTTAAGAAAGCTTAAAATCGACGGCCTAATCTATTTTTCAAAATTTTTTTAAAACGCGCGCATTTTTCTGCATTTTAGTTTAGTTTTGCATTTACAGTAGCCTGAACACGGGGCCGTGCTCACTGAACACGCCCCCGTGCTGCATATTTTTAGTTAGATACCCAGATACAGAGTCTGAACACGGGGCCGTGCTCACTGAACACGCCCCCGTGCTCAACGTGACCAGTAACTTTAATTAAAACGCCCAGATACAGACCCTGAACACGGGGCCGTGTTCACCCAACACGGGGCCGTGTCCAGCTTTTGTTTCCATCTTTATTTTGTTTTCTGGTCCCGAGACTCAGTTGTGGTCTGTTGAGTGATTCTTATGGATCAATACTCAAGAGGTTACAACTACACCTATGATGAGGATGATTATAGGGGTAATTATTGCACTAATTGTCGTAACGCACGCTCGGTTCAATATAATAACTCATATCAACCGTCCAATTCATACAACCATTATGAGGAGCCCAGGTACGAGCCATCAACTTCATACACATCCTATGAAGACCAAAGGTATGAACCTCCTCCCTCATACTCATATTTTGAGGAACCAAGGTATGAGCCTTCATACTCATACTTTGAAGACTCAAGATATGAGCCACCACCTTCATATTCTTATTATGAGGAACCATGGCGTGAACAACCCACCTCATATGAGTACTATGAAGAACAAAGTTTCGACCCTTATCCATCATATACTTACAATGAAGAACAATGGTGTGAACCATCTACTTCATATGAGTACTATGAGGAACCAAGGATCGAACAACCGGATTCAAGCTTTGAGGATCCAAATTCTTTCAATCTCACCGAAGTGACTAATAGGATATTAGAACACATTAAAACTATCGAACGTTGCATAAAAGAATCTCGCGCAAGGGAAGAGGAATCCCGCGCAAGAGAAGAGCTAAAAAGTGATAATAACGTAGAGATAGTTGAAAGTGTAAAAATGGAAGAACAAGAAAGTGAAAAACCGACACATGAGTTAAACAACGAAAAAGGTGAGTCCGATAATGTTAAAATTCAAGAAGAGTCTAATTTAGAAGAAATTAATCTCTTGTCACCTTCTTTCGAAAATCATTGTTTAGTAATCCCTCATGCTAAGTTTTTAAAAGAGCTAAACACTAGTGCTAAAATCAAAGAAATGGTAAGTGTTAAGTTAACTAATGATCAAACCTCGCTAATAAAAGAAGATCCTTTTGAAATTAACATCACACCGGTTCCATGTTTCTTTCAAAATTCCTTTATTAGTAATATCACCATTGATAAAGATCTTTGTGTTAACATAATGCCTAACTACATTTTCGAAAAATTAAGTATTAGTGATTTTTCTCCACTTCAAATACCCATTTTTCTATCCGATCGGAAAGTAATAAAATCAATCGGTGTAGTTGAGGATTTCTTGGTTCAAACAAATCAAATGGTTATTCCAACCGACTTTGTCATCCTCGATGACGCTCCTCTAGTCTTGGGAAAACCTTTTGTAAAAACTCATGACGCTTTGAAAAACCGGAAGTTTAATAATCTACCTCTTCAATTAGGGGCATTCAAAAGGAGCATAGATCTTGAGCGCTCAATGAAATATCCTTTTGGCAATAATGACCCCCTAATTGAAGATGAGCCTGAACCACCCGATAAGGAGGGTCTAGCCAAGGACCCTTATAAACGTGGCGCACCACGGAGGCATTCCGCGGAACTATCCTTAGTTTTAGATTAGTTTAACTTTTATGCTTTCTAGTTTAGTTTTAATTTGCAGGAATAAAACACACTCGGGATGGTGAAGGATACTAAGGGAAGCTTGAACCAACACCCCATGCGCAAAAACAGAGCCTCTCGATAATTTTTCTTCATTACTGCAAGTTCAGCACGAGGCCGTGCTCACCCAACACGCCCCCGTGCCCAAAAATCTGCAGAAATGCCCAGTTCAGGTACCTGGACATGGGGCCGTGCTCACTGAACACGCCCCCGTGCCCAACCTTCTGTTTACTTTTGGTACTGGCAGTCTGGACATGGGGCCGTGTTCAGCCAACACCACCCCGTGTTCAGCTACCCAGTACCATAAAATCTTGTTTTTAACCCACTTTTACACATTTTAATCAACTGAAAAACTTATTTTTGGGACACATTGAGGACAATGTGTAATTTAAGTGTGGGAGGGATGCTAAAACCTTGAATTTTGCAAGTCCTAATTACAAGCCTTACACAAAACTCTATTGGAACCGCTAAACACCCCAAATTTTTTCAAAAACTTTTCATTTTTTACTTGTCTTGGTTTAATTTGGGAATAACAAGTTTTAAAAAGGTTATATTTTTATAAATTTACAACCGATAGCGTCATGATAAAAAGAACCAAATAAGAAGATTATGAAACGGCATGACAATCTTAGTTAAAATTTGATTATATATACTTGATCACATAAAAACCCATTCCCACAAAAGTGAGTTTTGAGCCTTTATTGAGCATACAAATATACATCTTTAAACTAAATGCTCATTTTTCGTTTCTTGTGTGAATAGCCGCTTGGTTCTTACGACTCTAGAACTTGCCACGACGATACATTCCCGGTCCTTACCAACTTAAACCCGAGTAAGTAAATGATGGAGGCATTAGGACTAACCCCTTTTTATTTTTACACCATTAATTTTCCTTTTTTTTTTACCACCTACCCAAAAATCCCCCTAGTTAACCCCTTTGAGACTAAACCTTTTCGTTTCTTTCCCCAAAACAAACACCCTTTACCCACCAAACCTTTTTCATTTTAAACCCTTTATTTTAGTAACAATGCTCGGTTTTCTTGTGACACAAAAAAAAAAAAAAAAAAAGAGAGATGAAGTTAGCAATAAACAAACAAGCTCATCAAAAGAAACCTTGTTTGAAAAATGCTTCATAAGAATAAAAAAAAGTGAAGAAAAAAAAAGAGAAAAAAAAAAACAAAGTGTTTTACGAAAACCGACGCTTTTTACGTTTTTCGCCCTTTTACTAACCACTAACCCAACCACCCACCTTTAGCCCAAGCCTAACCCTTCACCCAAAAAGTCCTCTTGATATTTACAAAGGTATAAAGTTAAAAAGGAGGAGGATTGATTGCTTGGCAAGCTTATGGTAGGAATAAGTTCCATGCCGCTCTCGAGTGATTCACTAAAAATACACCTTCGGCCGAGTGTTGAGTGATTCCCCGTGAAGTATGTGAACTTGTATATAAATGAAATTTTAAAAAGGCATGTTATGCCCAAATAAGTAATTTCTCTTATGAAATGTTCTAAATAAATCACAACGAATAGGATTGTAAATAGTATAAAAATAAAACCCAATAAAGATCTTGGATTCCTGACACTCAAGACAAGCCCAAAACCTTCTCTTCTACCCATTCCATTTGGGAGTGTAAGCCACATATTAAAGAGTTTTGCTTGAGGACAAGCAAAGATTCAAGTGTGGGGGTATTTGATGTGTGTAAAATGCAACATATAAATTACATCAAATGAGGCATAAAACTAACGCTTTTTAAGTACTAATGTTGGAAAAAGTGTGCTTTTGTCTTCCTTTTGTATTTTCAGGGTTAAAAGAGCTTAAATGAACAAAAGAAGCAAAAATGCAGCCAAATCCAACATAAATACAAAGAAAAGGAAGAAACGTGGCATGCCCGACTCCTCGACAGCATCTCCCAAAGCAAAAACAAGAAGAAAGCTGAACATGGGGCTGTGCCCAGCTGAGCATGGGGCTGTGCCCAGCTGAACACGGGGCTGTGTCCAGCGGACACGGGGCGTGTCCAGCCTAACACGGGGCCGTGCTCAGCGAACACGGGGCAGTGTCCAGAATGGTCAGTCCTGGCACAAAAGACAAAGTGGTAGAAGCTTCTATTGCCCACCACGGGGCCGTGCCCAGCGGACACGGGGGCGTGGTCAGAGTGCTGCAGGTGCATTTATTGTAATTGCGAATTACAATTAATGAAGAGAGAGAGAGTGTCAGACGGGCACGGGGGCGTGTCCAGCGGACACGGGGCCGTGCCCAGGCTTCTGTTCAGCCTATAAATAGGAGTGCTTGGCTTCATTTCAACTCATCCCTTGGCACACCACCTCTCTCACACCTCATCCACCACCCACCACCACCATAACACCATCATCCACCACCATCATCCATTGTCCATCGTAGAGTGTGTGAGTCTCGGGATCCAAGATTGATCGTAAGAGTTCTTGACAATCAAGGCCATGTTTGCCTAAGTCTCTTACATCACTTGGTGAAGACAAGTGTTTAGTATAATACTTTTTATTTTTAATCTTTTGCACTTTTTATTTGGTTTTGTATTAATGACTTTAATAACTAGTTACTTATGTTGAAGGTGATCTTTCCTTATCGTTTGTCCGTGGTATCTTGGCATTATTTTACTGTCTATATAAAATAAAAGATTTTCACCATTCATATCTCCACGGTCTATATGGAGGTATGTTGGCTACCTGGTCGGGGGTTAAGGGAACGGTTTGGTAAAGGTCTTGCCCTTGTTCAGCGTTTAGAGGTCCTGCTTGGGACCTGGGTCAAATTTAGTAGGATCTCCTTCAATGCCCATAGGTATTGGATGGCGGGGATCCAAACTCTTTGACCCCCTCATAAGCTAACTACTATTAATACTATAACCCGGCTATTTAGGACTGTATCCCTGCTGACTCAGACTACTTAGCCGAGGGTAACGTCACCGCCAAAAGCGGGGCCTACCATAATTTGCATTAATAACTTAATTCATTATCTTTCAATAATCCGACCCTTTAGGATTGTATCCTTGCTGACTCAAACTACTGGGTTGAGGGTAACGTCGCCTTCAAAAGAGGGGCCTACTACAATAACTAAGATAATCTCTTAAACAAGTGCAAAAGTGCGAAAATAATCAAAGGTTATACTAATACACGTGTCGGATCCAAGTGATTCATCTTGTCTATCTGTTTTTATTTTATTTTTATTTTCAGCATTTAGTTAGTTTTTATTTTTCTTAGTTTAAAACATTTTTCTAACCTTTTTGATTTGATTAGACGTTGAGGATAAACCGGTATTAAAAGCTCTTGTGTCCTTGGACGACCTCGGTATCTTACCAACACTATACTACGTCCACGATGGGTGCACTTGCCCATATGTGTGTTTAGTGTTAGTAAATATCGTGTTTTATAAATTTAAAACTTGGCTAAAAGTGTAAAAAGGGCTTAAATATATATCTAAAAATATAACACACTTCACGCACATCATATGTAAAGGTCATTTAAAGTATGTTAAGCCTATTTCACTATTCCGGAGTGTTTGTTGCGCTAAAACTGATTACGTTTACGCACCAGTGCGCATATAACTTTCCAGAAAGCGATTTAAAGCTCGGAATTGAACAAGAATTGATATGTGCAAAGGATACACATATTTATACAAATCCCAGGTATGAAACACAAAGTTTCATAGGTTTGGCATTTGTTTGGTGTTCGTGGTGACACAGGTGTCACAGTCTCCCCTACTTTAGGAAATTTCGTCCCGAAATTTAATTCTAGAGGAAACTTGTGAAGACAACTGTGATCGTTTCGCTTTCAAATGAATCCTTAGTTTCCCAAGTAGAACTCTAGGTCATGTTTGGATTCTTAGCGAATCTGTTAACTGCCAAAATGTCGTTGTTGTAGTACCAAAAACATGGGGTTTTGAACAACGGATAGGAGAATGTTTCCTATGAAGACTATTATAGGAAACTTGTGTGTGCTCGAAATCAGAGTCGGAGAATGCAAAATAAGATTGACATTGGTCAAGGTCCAGGACTTCTAGCAATTTAAATAACGCTACTTTCGCAATGTAATAAGGAACACTTATATATAGGAAGTACCAGCGGCGTATCCACCATGCCCTTTTACATTGCTCCCATCTCGTTATTCTCATCACTATAGGTCTTAACACATGACAAAACTTGTTGTGGTTTCTGTGCACTGAATTCTATAATTACGTATGCATCCATAATTACGTAATTCCTTGCACAGTCCGCACTGTTCATTTCATAATGTGTGGGGTAAAATCAATCGAACAAACATGAAATGACTTGACTAGATCACCAAAAGATCTTTTTAATTAAATCAACGAACGATCTTTTTAACTAGATCAACACATGATCTCCTTATCTAGATCGTCGTATGATCTCTTTAAATAGACCATCTAAGGGATCTTTATAACTCGGAACCAAATAATCGTTTTGAATCAGCACTTTGGAATCCAAGGTTCTTACTATTTGCATAGAAGCCCCTTAAGAATTTAAGACAGTACTTTGAGTATCCTTCTGAGAATCTAACATATGAAAATACGGAAGATTCCACCAGGACTTAGATAACGAGCTTTGGAGTTACACATAAACACAAAATCACCAAATTATGTATTCGTTAATTTAATTATTAGCTCGTTTGTGAATTTGAAGTACACTAGAAATCCAATCACGGACTTCAATTAGTACTTTAAAATATCCTCAAGAATCTAACTATGAAGATAGGAAGATCTTATAAGGATTTGGAATTTGTTTCTGTCGTATTATAACATTCGTATTAGGATAAATAAAGAATCCAATTAAGGACTTACGACAGTACCTTTATCAAATCAAAGATTTGAAATGGTACTTCAAGTATCTGATTAAGAATTGCACCTGTACTTTGTTTCTTAAAAAAAACTAGTACTTAGGATTTTTGGGGAGATCACAAATGATCATAGAATAAAGGAATCACACGAGAAGTTTGTTCTGAAAAGAACATGGTTCTTTGGTGTCGATATTGTAGGGGTATGTCAACACACACACAATCGTATCAGTTTTGGAAATAAAATTGGAACAACCATTTTGTTTATAGTAACTGAATTGTCTCAAATGTCAAAAGATAACAAACGAAGGAAATACAAAAGTCTAATTGTTCACTACTGCATTGTCATTTGCATTTGCCTCGTTTATGTTAAATACTCGTCCGCGTGCTGGATTTGCATTAGCAAGTATTGGGCAATTGTTCCGGTAGTGAGTAAGATCACCACAGTTATAGCACGATCCAGGTGGAAACTGTGCTCGAACAACAGCAGGATTTGCAGCGTTTTGGTTTTGGATAACATGACGGCAGGTTTCGACCAAATGTCCCAATCGCCCACAGTGGGTACACTTGAGACACGGTGTTTGATTCACATGATGACGGTTGCACTTGTTGCACAAGGGTGCAATACCAATATAGTTCTTCCTAGCACGAGGCTGTGCTGGCTGATTTAGTGCAACCTGATCATTCTGAGCGACCACTGCGAAATTTTGTGAAGCCTTACGCTTCTTCGACTTCTTAGAGGACTCGGTCTGTTTATCCTTTGGTTTATCTTGTGCTGTCTTGTCAGATGGTCTCGGATCGCCTTTTCGGAAAAGCTTACCCTTCCTGATTTGAGATTCAGTCAGGGTGGCAGATAGTTCAATGGCTTGTCTGACGGTAGTAGGGTTGCTACCAGTAACAATATCCTGAACTGGGTCAGGAAGACCATCGATGTATCTTTCAATCGCCTTATCCAAGGGCGTAACCATGGTAGGACATAACAGACTCAATTCCTCGTAACGATCAGTGTAGGCTCGATGTTTACCGCTGTCTTGTTTGAGATCATCAAATTCCCGTTCCAAAGCCCTAAGCTCATGACGAGGACAGAATTCCTTCATCATTAGAGCCCGAAGCTCTTCCCAGGTTTGTGCCATTGCTACATCGGCACCTCGATCCCTCATTATTCCATTCCACCATGTGAGTACTCTTTTCTGGAATACAATCGACGCAAACTCAACTTTTCGCTCGTTTGGGCATTGCACATGATGAAATGTGCTTTCAAGACTCTCAAACCACTGTAGGAGTCCCGTGGCCCCTTCAGACCCAATAAATGTGAGTGGCTTAGCTGAGTTGAATGTCTTAAAGGTGCACTGAACATTGTTATTGTTATTGTTTGCCTGATTTATCTGGGCGATAAGGTTCGGGAGTACAGCAGCGAATTGCTGAGCGATTAAGGCTGCCAAAGCGGCATCCTGAGCTTGATCACGTCGAGGAGGCATATTCTAAAAGAGCAAAGAAACACGAGGGAAAAACAAGTGAGATGTCATTGGATATTCAAAACTGGATGTAAAGAATATCGACAAGGCATAAGGATTGTGACCATTTGTTCGTTACTTAAAACAAACAAACGACACTGTGACAAATCAAAGTAAATGGGTCAACATAATGTATCACTGAAGACATGCTCGCCTATAAGTGAACACTCACCCCAAGAGTTCCCAGGTAAGAGTGACTGGTCCGATACTGCGGATTTGTACGAACACTCTAGCCTTAGACAGAAAACTCAGGGTACAGGCATTCACCCTTCCAGTTTGCACGTGTTCACATTATTTAGACCCAAACTTTGACGAGATTTTAAAAACACCAAAGGATTAAAAGCCTAAAAACAAATCATCTAAGGATAGATGACTTCTTGTGATGTATTTGAAAAGATTTTGACTCGAGAGAATGAATTGTGTTTTGTTTTTGTTAATCACCTAAGGATAGGTGAAGTGTATTGTTTTAAGACTAAACACAAGATAACTTGTGTTAGGGTTCTAGGAAGGTTATAGTCTAGGTCAAAGCATTACTAATAACCTAATTCCCTATAACCATTGGCTCTGATACCAACTTTTCTGTCACACCCCGATCACGTAATACAACAAATCGTGGCGGAAACGTCGGGGAGTGTTGTAACAGAATCATTGTTCCACAACCATGGATCAAATAGTTTTGTTTTATTAAATTTTTGAACTCAATGTTTTGGAACAATTCATCACATAGCAGTACCTGAAACATATATGAAAATAGGTACATCAGCATAAAAATGCCTGTGAGTAACATAGGATTTTATGTATTAGATTCATGGCTTTAGATAATACGAGAAAAGGTTTTATGTTTTCAAAATAGCCATGAATCTAATGTAAAAGTTTTGTTTCTGAAAATGTGCCGTTTTAGAAAAAGGGTTTATAGTATAGACAAAAATATACTTTGGTTTTGGAAAGTTTGTATAAATAGTATAACAAAGTATACTTTAGTTTTGAAATAATTAATAGGTAGTATATCAAAATATACTTTAGTAATCAAAATAATAGATTTGGTAGTATATCTCTAGTATACTTTGGTTTAAGGAATAAAATATTGGTAGTATATCAAATTATACTTTAGTTTGAAAATAGCATATCAACTATGCTTTGGTATAAAAATAGCATATCAACTATGCTTTAGTAGTATATCAAATTATACTTTAGTTTATGAAATAACAAAGTAGGTAGTATATCAAACTATACGTTGGTAAACAGTAGCATATCAAACTATGCTTTGGTTTAAAAATAACAAAGTAGTGTGTTAAAACATATGTTGGATTTTTGTACATAGTATATCAAAATATACTTTGGTAGATCACATTTGAGAGCAGATCAAACTGTACTTTTGTAGTATATCAACATATACAAAGAGAGTGTGATTTGGTATTCAACCAAGCCTTAGTGTATCAAACTACACTTTGGAGACTATAGAAATACCACGAAGGCAATTTCTATTTGGTTTAAATTTGGTTTCTGACATTCCATACAACAGGAATGGGGTGTCTAGTCCTATAGTGCTATATCATACTACCAATCGGCTGGGTGAATGTATAAAAATGGTACAATCCAACAAGTTGTTTATTAAGTTTTGGAAAATCAGTGTTTAAACCATAGGTAATTGTTTAATTTGTCAAAAGAATATGTATTAAGCATGTGTAATCATATAGTTTAAAATCAGGAAAATAACAGATAGGCATATATGTTTCACCCCAAAACAATTGAAAATAGTAAAAGAGGGGACTATGTACTCACTTGAGATTGCAAGTATCCTTGATTAAGTGTCCTAACAAAGCTCGGGAAATCAAGGAATCAAGTGGCACCTAGTATGGATCACTATGTTAAACAATTGGATCCTAAATCGGAAGATAGGATAGAATGAAGTTCTATAAATCAAATGAGTATTGCAACTCATATGGCATGATTTAATAGACCTAACATTCTGATTTGGAAGTTTACCTAAGTGCTTTTGACCCGTTTCGACCCATTATGGTAGTATAAGCCACTATAATGCGTCGTTTGCGTAAAACTTATGTTCGGATGGTTAACTATGTGCTATGTCAAGTCTTACATGCCCAATTATCCCTAAACATGTTACTAATTCAGATTATATGTCAAAAATATGTTCACATAATCAAAATATGGATTTTAGCTTCAAAAGGGCATTTTGGTCATTTCCTATGGGCATACAAGCTAACTAGCATACGACTAACCAATCCTATGTGATCATAAGGTATAACCTCAGTGGTTATTCCCTATGCAACTATGATCACTAACTAAGCTTGGTCGGATCTTAAAGATCGACCAAATGGGTCGGGTTCGAAAGGCTAAGCGGTTGTTTAGACCGCTTACCTTACGACCCTAAACAAGCACTAATCTAATAGTGTCGAGTTAAACATGTCAAAACATGTCTAACCTACTGATTTGGTATCAAAACAAAGTGTTTTGATACCCTAAAGTAGTTCCGAGGCAAAATGCGTGCTAAAACGCATTTTGACCAAAACTTTGACTCGACACTACAACTAGCTAACGTGGTAATCAGCGGCTACAATCACGAAGGATTATAACTACCGTGATTACAATCACGTTTCAAAGTTCAATTGAACTTTGACTTAACCAATTGATGGTCAAAACCGAAAGTCAAACTGTCGGCCAAACGTTTGACTTTCTGCACAAATTAAGGAAAAAGCCAATAAAAGAATGAAAGAATCTCACTTAGGGTCCTTGCTATCTTTTCAACAAAGAAGACAAAGTCCCAATTCAGCTTAGGAGAGCTCCCAAGCAGATGTAGAGAGGAGAGAATGAGAATGAGCAAGGAATGAAGGAGTTAGGATGGCTATTTATAGTTGTGGTGAGTTAATAGGATCATCACAAGTGTTTTGATTAGCCATTAAGCAAAGAAATCTAGCCATACAAGTGTAATTGACAGCTATACTTTGCTTGGAGAGGTGCTAACTTGGTCACCACACAAAGGAATTGCAAGAAAGGTCCCTGAATTATCAAACTGATGCTGAAAACAATGTTTCTGCCCAGATGTGATGGTCGTGTAGCGCGACCATAAAGCCTTATGGTCGTCGCGCTACGCGACGGTGTAGGCTGAACTTTCAAAGTTTGGCAGAAATGGTCCCTGCACGTTTTTAAAGCCTTTTTCGATGCATTTAAACCCCGTTAACCTCATTTCAAGGCTCTAAAATGAAGTTAAAGTATAGGGGACTCAAAACATGCTCGAAAACATCTCGGATGTCGGTTCGTTTGGTCGTACGATCGCGTTGTTCGGTTAATTACGACGGAACTCAAACGGATGCGAAAACGAACCAAATTAAGCGACGAATGGAATTTTTTGCATGCCGATCACTAAAATAAAAATATTTTAGTGTGTACAAAAATTTTGGATGTCCAGATGTGTCCAGAACGTAAGATATGCGCGAAAATGCAAACTTATGCCATTTTTGACACTTTTAGTCCCTGTAAGATCATATAAGCATGTTTTCGCACACCGAACCTATCAAAGCTTATTTCTAAGCTATGTTTAGGTTATATATGGTAGGTTTAGCTTATGATCAAGTTCCGGACTATTCGTTACCTTACGAATCGGTATAGTTTCGCAGTTTGACGCAAATAGTCCCTGCGATCGAATAAACTTGTTTTTGCCATACCAAACCTTCCAAAACTTATTTCTAAGTTATGTAAAGGTCATTTAAAGTATGTTAAGCCTATTTCACTATTCCGGAGTGTTTGTTGCGCTAAAACTGATTACGTTTACGCACCAGTGCGCATATAACTTTCCAGAAAGCGATTTAAAGCTCGGAATTGAACAAGAATTGATATGTGCAAAGGATACACATATTTATACAAATCCCAGGTATGAAACACAAAGTTTCATAGGTTTGGCATTTGTTTGGTGTTCGTGGTGACACAGGTGTCACAAAAAGCATCATCAGAATATAATTTGTCAGAATCTTTCAAAGTATATGCCACTTTGAATGATTCATCATTCAAATTAGATTTTGATAGCAAAAATTGTTTGTCATAAACCCGTTTTTCCTTTTTGATTGTAGGCTTTGACGCATCGGACTCAGACTTTGACTCGGGTTTGGACTCCATGTTTGATTCCTCACTGTCATCTTTATCTAACACCTGATCGACCACACTTTTTATCAACTTTGACTCATGATCAGTGTCAGATGACGTGTATGTAACATCAATATTTTCTGGCAAGTTATCCGATGGCCCAGACTCCCATTCTAAATTTATAGCCTTTTCGACTCTCTCGGAATTTAGATTTCGAGGTGAATATCCATTTTCGACCGGGGGCGGACATCTATTGTAGACCACACTTGATTTCTTACCAAAAGTCTTCACTTTTTCTTCATCTTTTGTCATAGATTTCTTTTCTTCGGACGTCTTCAAACGTCCTCAAATTCTCCACAACCGGATAAATCCTGTCAACAAGAAAAGTAGAACATGAGTAACTTTCTAATAACTTTTTAACTTTATCAGTTTCTATCTTTTGTGTTGCTAACTCCAACTCTAGATCAGCACATTTCTTTATATGAAAATTGGCATCATCAAGCTGTCTCAGGTACGCTATCTTTAGTGTATTCATTGCCACAGCTTGTTCACCACTTGAATCAGTATACTTGTTGATTTCTCTGTTCATTGTATCATAGGATTCTTTCAATCTGTTTATATTATGCAGCAATTCATTGTTCTGCTTGATTAAAGAATCACAATTCATGCACTTTTCAGGAATTTTGATAGGTTCTGCATCAACTTTAACTTCAAATTCAGGAACTTCTTTGACTTTTCTGTTTGATCGTAAGAATTCAGCTCTTCTCTTTTTCTCAGCTTCAGCTTCATCTTTTAGTCTCTCTTCCTCTTCTTCCTCTTCTTCGAGCTTTCTCCGTCTTGCTTCAGCAGCTTCCATGACTTTCCTGCATTTTTCAGCACATTTCAGATCATAAGCATTTGCAATGAAAGCATTAACATTTGAAGTGTTTTTGGACATCTCTTTGGCCATGAGATCTTGATCTGGGCAAAAATCGTCCCAGCAAAAACCTTCAGCCAACTTTTCATCATCTTGTTCTGCCAAACACACTTTGCTGTTTGTTGGAATATATTTATCCCATGAAAAATTTTCATATTTGCTTAGACATGCTCTTTTTGACCCGTCAATCACATCTCTCCCATGTGCAGTTTGTGCCTGATGCTGTGCTGGTGGTGTGACTTGATGATAAATTGCCTTTTTGTGATAATCGTTGTTTCCAAAAGGATTTTGGGCACCAGTAACTTCACGATTTTTTGCACTCCCTCTTGAAATGCCCCTTTTCCCTACAACGAAAACATGTAACTTTAGATTTATCAAAGCCTAAAGTTGAAACATTTGCATCACGGAAATCATCTCTTCCCGTAATTTGTTTAAACTTCTCAGCTCGTCTCATCACGCTAGCCATACACCATTTAATGTCCATCAATTCCATTTCCTCAGCATCAATTTGATCGTAATCCTCTTTCGTGAGCATTGGATTACCGATCTTTCCGGCCACAAAACTACTATAAGACTCAAGAACCATTCCCAACAAAGACATTTGATTTTTAGCAATCTCTTTAGTGTAATCTTGATCATTTTCAAGACTAAGAACAATATTGCACTGAAGTTTTCTTCCATTCTTTGTTACAGAAATGTTTGGATCGAATGATGAAAATCTTGTGCTGCTTGATCCTTGGGATGATTTCTTTTCAGAAGAATCTTTAACACTGAAAGCAGTTTCGATTTTCGGAGAATGATTTGTTGATCCAGTAGCACCACTCTTGTAGTACAAGCTGATATCCTATTCTCCATCGTAATTCTTCATCCTGGCAATCTTCCTTTGCTCCATCTCTTGAGCTTCCAGGTGTTTGATGAAATCTCCCAATGTCATATTCTTGTAATCTTTTCTGTTGGATCTCAGCATCATCAGAAACGTTCCCCAAGTCTCATATGGTAGCACATCTGCAAGTTTTTCAATCAATTCATCAGTATCTTTCTTAATTCCAAGTTTTGACATGTTTCTCACCAAGTTACAATATCTATCGATAATTTGCTTGGTGTTTTCAGACATTAAACCACGAAACAGATCAAACTCTTTCTTCATTAGAGACATTTTGTTTTTGAGCATGTCATCACTCCCAACGAATTTTGCTTCCAATTCTGTCCAAATTGAATAAGCTGTTCCATCATGTTGAAACAATATCAAGATATCTTCCTTTATCGCTTGCTGAAGCAGACTCACCGTCAATTTTTCATCTCGATATTTCTTTTTATCTTCCGTACTCATTTCTCGAATTGTTAATTGCACACCATTTGTTGTGGGTCTAACATATGGTTCTTCAGTGTGTTCCCACGCATCCAAGTGATAGGCTTCAACCCAATTTCCAAACCGTTCAGACCACGCATTATAATCATCAATATCCATGAGTTTAGGTGGCTTTTGAGACGTTCCGGTTTCATTTTCACGTAACGTATTCTGAGTGATCGTGATTGGGCTAGCAAAGGCGTTATAGAATTCGTTGTCCATTGTTCAAAGTTCACAAAATTTCCAAGTTTAGGCAAATTGTTCCTTGGAGCGAAACTGTCACAATGAGCGAAAACACTTAGTTGTTTCTTGGAGTGAAACCAAGCTTGAAAAATGAGCGGAACCCCTTAGTTGTCTTATGAACGAAACTTCTAAATGCCTCTGAAGCGAAACTACGAGTGTCACAATAAGCCAAACCTTTAAGTAATCTTGGAGCGGAACCTTAGTTGTCTTATGAGCGACACCTCTAAGGTGTCACTTGAAGCGAAACTTGAATGTCACAATAAGCGAAACCTCCTTGTCACTGAAGCGAAACTACTGAAACTTATGTCCATACAAGCGAAACTAACTGAACCTTGGAGCGAAACTACTTGATGACGTCACTTTTTGCACGAATCCGTATAAGCGAAACCACTAAAATCCTACGTTCTAGATTGATTTTAGCTTTGAAACTTTCAAGGGTTTACTAATCATGATTCCGAGTGCTGTGTGTGAAATTGAGCTGGTTTTACCGTGAAAAATTTTAAAAAATTTGAAGAAAGTGTAGAAAAACAGATGAAATGCAGCTGAAATGGCAAGAACTCCTCCTCCTGAGCTCTGATACCACTTGTAGGATCGTATTCGGACCTGTTTGAGTCGATCAGAAGAATTCCTATCCAAATCAAGAGGCAGAAACTAATAATTTGGTGCAATTTCAGCCGGATTCACTTATAATTGTTGTTGTATTGATCTTGTTAACGTTTACATACTCTGACAGCACTTCGGCAGCACTTCGTTGCTCACCGGAAGAAAACACCTTCAAAACACACACACACCTAGTTTCGCTTGAAATGACCTCCTATATATAGTTCCACAGGTTTCGCTTATACGTACATGTACGTATAAGCGGAACTACATCATTTACCACATAAGCGGAACTATCCTAATGACATATAAGCGAAACTAGAACAATTGACACATAAGCGAAACCTAGACACTGACACATAAGCGAAACCTATTCAACCACATGTTTCTAGGATTTCGTGCCATATCTAACCTATACAACACTAAGACTCGATGTAAGACGTAGTCGACAGACGTAGTGCACCAACAATTTCACACAAATCTTAACGTGTATTTCCGTGTGTGTGTTTTTATTTACTGCTTGTGAATACGTGTCACTCTCACTTATAGTTGGGCCTGAGGCCCAACCCGAATTAGCACTAATAACCAAACATGAATAACCCAAGCCCAAGTTTAAGTCATGGGGTTTAGGATTTGGGCCGCAAACTAGACTAACCCACAAATACAATGATTGGGCTGGACTAAGAACACATAAACGAAATCCATCTTAGTGCATGGATTCATGTCTTAAAGCTAGGCCGGTTAGAGCCCAAATCATGTTTAATCTTGGGGCCGGCCATAAACTCTATCATTGGTACATATATTGAGTTACATAGTACGTGAATATCATTACCACTAAACCCTAGACCCCTAAGAATAGCGACGGTAGCAGCTCTCGAAGAAACATCCCTCCTTATTTGCACTAGCACACACTACATCATCATCGGTTAGTATAATGCTACTGATTTCAATTTAGACTAATTACATGCGAATTGTGTGCTAATACATGATGTGATAATATTGACTTTACATGTTTAAACAACTGTTTGATTGAATCGGATACATGATTGTGACTACTGTTTGACATCAGCATTATGCGTGATCAGTATTATGTGTTAGCCATGTGATTTGAGTAGCATGATTAATTGAATAGTAAATTATAGTTGGGGTTTGCATGAAAATGTAGGGTGGTGTAGGGTGTCATATGCAGACAAGATTTGGTGTATTTGAATTATGAAAATAGTGATTTATCCCTACAAATAGCGGCCCAATCAGATTGTCTTTATCCATTCAAACAGCTAACATTTTAGTTGGTATGATAATGTTGTCGGCCACCCATCTCTTGGCTAAAAGATGTAGCCATGTGCTAATGTTTAATAACTCGATCGGTCCAGTGTCATTGCAACACATGGACGGTGAGGGTAAATAACGAATCCATGATTCGGTTAAACAAAGATGTAGATCAGAATTGAATGAAACATGTAATGCAAATAATAGTTGGGTTTTCGTTTGAACTTTGGGCTTAACAACAACTAGTTCAGTTTCTTATAAATGGGATTAAGTTGTGACTGGGCCGGGGTAAACAAAATCAGATCATGATGCTGGTCGGTTGGGCCAGGATGTTAGTGGGGGGCCGCTGGGCTGCTTTGGGCCCTGTTTAAGTTGTTGGGCCGCCCACTTATGGGTAATGGTTACACGGGCCGTACCCTCGGCCGCAGTTAGATGAATCACACGAGGGAACAAGTATTAAGAAGTTATGTTTGGACCTTGCAAACTTATGTGGGCAACATCTAAATATGTGTAACATGTTAGGGCCGTGATTCACAGATTGCTTGTTAAGACTAAATGGCACAAATGATCATACATGTATTAGTGACATGGGCCGGATATGAAAGAGTAAAACGAGCTGGACTCAAGTTAAGTTGGGCCGCATACTTGATTGGGCCTCGTGTTATATTGTATTGTATATTGTTGAGGAATTGTGAGACAACGTGCTTAACTGTTATGACTAGTGTATGGGTGATGATTTCTGTTACTTGTGTCTTTGTGCCCTACTTGTTAAATAAGTGTGGGATAGTATGTGCTATGCTTGTATGCGAACTAATTGTCATGTCTAACCATCATAGGGCTTGATTGACCATTATTGTTAAGCGAGTAACTAATCTCACCGAGCAAAACCAAGGTGAGTTCACTACTTTTGAGCATGCGTCCCGGTGGTTGGGACAGTCAGTAGGTATCCGGGGGAGGGATAAGTCTTTTGGGCAAAACTGGTATATTGGATAATATTCTCATTCTATCACTCTTAAGTCCCATCTTTTGTTACAGGGGAGGTAACGGGGTATTAGTTGGTAAAGCTACTTAGGTTTGGCACCCTCACGCCATACCGGGGAGGACAGTTGTGAACTAATTACCCAGTCGGGCCCAGTGCTTTGATAGGAGCACTGGGGAAAGGGCAAAACATACATCAGGAGTCGTCTTGTTCAGTATCGAGATATTATCAGTATTACTTGTGCAATCATTAATGAACTGTTTTAAACACTTGGTAACAAACGTTTTTATAAACTGTGAACTCGCCAGCTTTGTCTGATACGCTTGTTGCATGCTCGCAGGTCGTTAGGTATCTTGGATTTGGAAACTTGCTGTCTGGAGGAGCAGGAGTAGTCATGGGTCGACTGAAGAGACACATGTGATTGTTGGTTTACTATTACACAGTGATTTTGAACAACTGAGTTATGGTTTATTATTCGCTTCCGCTGAACGTATTGGTTTTCGTATAAACTTATGATGGGATTTTATTTTTAATTTGAGAACTTTATTTTGAAACTTGTGGGTTCGATGTAATTAGTGGCTCGTTGTCGGTACGTCACACGCCTAACAGGGACATTCCCTAGGTGGTAATTTAGGGGTGTGACAATCTGGACCAGGTTCAAACAACCAAGCTGCTCAGTTCGTGCGACTTGAATGATTTCAAAACGACTTGAGCCTAGTTCGAACGATCTGGTTCAAAAGTTCATCATTTTGTCAATTTTGATCAGGTTTTAGCTTGAATTTGGTTCTGATTTGTTCACAGATTGATTAAAACTTAGTTTTACGTGTTATTTGTGAAATTCAGCTCATTTTAACCGTAAAAACTCGTTAAATTTGATGAAAAAGTGTAGAAGAATGAGTAAAAATGAGATTTATCCATGAACACAAGCTGAAATGGAAAGAACTCTTCCTCCTGAGCTCAGATACCACTTGTAGGATCGGGGATTCGATCTAAACGAGTCGATCAAAAGAGTTCTAGACCAAATCAGAGGCGGAATTCATTGATTTGATCTTCATTGCAGCTAGATTCACACTTAGAAGTAGATTAAATGTCGTTTGTATTGATTTCACAACGTTACACGAGCTGGCGACACTTCGGCAGAGCTTCGCTACCGGTATCAGAAAGTTGCAAATGAAATCCCAAGACCACCTATTTATAGGGAATCCAGATCGCATGAACTGGAACAGTCCAGGTCGCACGACCTGGTGCCAGGTCGCACGAACTGGTCAGTTCGCACGAACTGATCAATTCAGACATGTTTCCCGTTTTTCTCATACTACGTGTCTTGGTACTCTTCTGATACCACTTGTAGGATCGGGGATTCGATCAAAACGAGTCAATCAGAAGTGTTCTAGACCAAATCAGAGGCGGAATTCATTGATTTGATCTTCATTTTTCTCATATTTCTGTTTTTCTGCAAGAAACGCTTTGTTCGATTGCTTCCAAAAAGCTTTTTCCTTTTCTTCTTCTGAAGAAGCACCTGAAACAAATACTGTATTTGTTTTAGAACTTTTATCATTATTATTATTATCAATTTCAAAATCCAACCCCTTCTTTTTGAAATTGCTTTTATGATTCTGTTTCTTTTGATGACCTGGACCAAAACCTTTCTTCTTGTTTAAACATTGTTGAACTCTAGAAGTATATTTAGGTTTTGAAAATCCCATTTTATCTTTTATTTCTGAAAATTTTATTTTTATCAATTTAAAAACTGTTTTAATATTTTCAATTTTCACATTTTTAATTAGAAATTCATCATCAGAATATAATTTGTCTGAATCAGACTCTTTATTAACTCAGACTAATGATCAGTGTCAGACGATGTGAATATGACGTCAATGTTGTCTGGTAACTCATCAGTTGTTTCAGACTTTAACTTTATATTGACTGCCTTTTTGAGTTGTTCCGAATTTGGTTTTCTGGGAGAATAACCTTCCCAGATTGGAGGCGGACACTTGTTATATTTTGCACTTTGTTTCTTACCAGTATCCGTATCTTCCGACTTCTTATCTTGAAATGCTTCAAAACATGCTGCTGTCAGATAGATTCTATCAATCAAGTAATCAGAACTTGATTAACTCATTAACAATCGCCTGATTCTTTCATTCTCAATCTTTTCAGTCTCTAATTCCTGCTTCAACTCTGCACACTCTTCAATATAGTGATTGATGGCTTTCTGCTTAGACATCATCATTGCATTCATCATTGTCAAAGCATCTTCCCTTTCTGAGTTTGTCTTTTCCAACTGGTTGACTGTTCTGTTCAACACATCATAAGATTCTTTCATGTACTTAACATCAAACAACAATTTTTCTTTCATCTCATCTAGCTCACTATACTTCTTATCTTTCTCTTCACAATGTTTGCATGGTTTCAAACATTTCAGACAAGGTTTTGTGACCTCTATAATCTTTTTAATCACTTTAGCTTCTTTACTCTGTTCATCCTTCTCTTCCACTTGAACAACAGTCTCACATTTTACCTCTTTCTTTTCTTTTGCTGCTCGTCTCTCCATTAGCTTCTCCAATTTATTTGCAAAATAAAATTTGAAACTTTCAGAAGATAGATGAGTTTTACCAATGTTTATTTGTTTAATTTCTTCATCATCATCACTGCTATCAATTGATGATTGATCAAATACTGGTGTCTTTTCTGAACTATATTCTGAAGAAACAGACTCACCATCTTGACTTTACTCATCATTTGCAAACACCTCCATCCATTCTTTCATCAACTCTGGCTCTTGAATGATCTGTGCAACAAATGCTCTAAACTTTGAGTTACTTTCAGCCGGAATATATTTGTCCCAGCTAAATCCCTCTGGCAATCTTTCATCTTCTTGATTTGGAGGCATAGTAATACAAGCTTTCTTCTTTCCATCTTCAATCGGAATAGCACGGGATGATGACGGTTGTTGAGCTACCTGATGATATATTGCTTTTCGATAATATTCATTGTTCCCGAAAGGATTCTGGGCTCCACCTGCTTCTCGGTTGGTACATTCCCTCTTGAAATGCCCTTTTTTCCTGCAACGAAAACAAGTAACTTTAGACTTATCAAAACCTAAAGTAGAAACATTAACATCACGTAAGTCATCTCTTCCTGTAATCTGCTTAAATTTCTCCGCTCTCCTTCACACGCTCGCTAAACACCACTTAATATCCATTAGCTCCAATTCCTCAACATCAATCAGATCGTAATCCTCTTTTGTTAGCGTAGGATTTCCGATTCTTCCCGCAAGCAAACTCTCATATGATTCTAACACAGTAACTAGTAATACCCTATGACCTTTAGCGACTTCTTCAGAAAAATTCTGACCATTCTGAAGATGCAACGCGATGTTGCATTGTAGCACATGACTATTACCATTGTATGAGCTTTGAGACTGATAGCTTGAAGTTGAAACATTAGGATTAACACTCGGATATGAAGAAAATCCACTGTTGTTGGTTGAACTTTGATTGAGTGATCCGGATGAGTTCTCTGCGCTGAAAGCGGTTTGAATCTTCGGACTTGCTTCAACATTTTTAACATTACCTTTGAAATACATCTTGATATCTTGTTGACCACTTGAATTGTTCATTCTAGCGATTTTTTGTTGTTCAAGATGTTGTCCTTCAAGTTTTTCAATGAATTGAGCAATTTTCAATCTATCATACTCTCCAGTATTCTTCAGAATCATAAGATATGTACCCCATTCTTTTTGAGGTAAAGCATCGGCTAATTTTTCAACCCATTCCTCTCGATCTTTATTGATATCCAACCGATTCATTGAACGTATTAAATGACAATATCTCTCAATAAGAGTCTTTGTATTTCACCTGGCAAACTTGAGAACAATTCAAATTTTTTCTTTAATATTGACTTTTTATTCTTGATCATCTCCGTACTTCCTTCGAGTTTTGTACGAAGTGCTTCCCAAATCGAATGTGCACTATCATCATGTTGAAGTAATATGAAAATGTCTTCTTTCACAGCTTGTTGAAGTAAACTGATCATCATTTTTTCTGCCTTGTACATTTCTCTCTCTTTTTCCGTAAATTCAGAAATATTCCTTATATCTCCCACATTATTACGAGGTCGAACGTACTTTGTTTCAATACACTCCCAAGACCTTAGATGATTTGCTTGAACCCAATTTTCAAACTGTTCTTGCCAACCATAATATTCTTCAATGCTCATCAACTTAGGAGGTTTCTGTAACGTTCCCGTTTCATTTTCCATAGTTACATTCTGAGCAACGGTAACAGGAGTACCTGAGGCAGAAGCAAATGCATTATAAAGTTCGTTGTCCATGTTTCGATGTCGAGATTCATAAAAACACAAAGTTCAAACGATCTGGTATAATGTCAAACGACCTGAATGTTCTTAACCCTCCTTGTGCGATCTGGATACTCTCAACTCGTGCGAACTGAATTGATTCAAACCGTGCGACCTGAGTTCAATCCGTGTGACCTGAGTTCAACTTGAAACGACTTGGACTAAACCGTGCGACCTAGATCACTTTTCACACGACCTGGGGATATTTCCAAACAACCTGACAGTATTTCGAACGATCTGACAATTGTTTCACGCGATCTGGTGAATTTTATCAAGTTTTAGGTTGAATTAGGTTCTGATTTGTTCAAGGATTGATTAAAACTCAGTTTTACGTGTTATATGTGAAATTCAGATCATTTTATCCATGAAATCTCGGCAAATTTGATAAGAAAGTGTAGAGAGATAAGTAGAAATGAGAAGAAATCAGTTTTTATCCGTGAAAACAGCTGAAATGGTAAGAACTCTTCCACCTGAGCTCTGATACCACTTGTAGGATTGGGGAATTGATCTAAACGAGTCGATCAGAAGAGTTCTAGACCAAATCAGAGGCGGAATTCATTGATTTGATCTTCATTGCAGCTAGATTCACACTTAGAAGTAGATTAAATGTCGATTGTATTGATTTCACAATGTTACACGAGCTGGCGACACTCCGGCAGAGCTTCGCTACCGGAATCAGAAAGTTACAAATGAAGACCCAACACCCTATATATATAGGAATCACCAGGTCGCACCAAATAGTCCCATATGACCTGGTCCAGGTCGCACAACCTGGCCAAGTCGCACGAACGGGTCACCTCGCACGAGGTGGCTGGTTCAGCCCTGTTTCCCGTTTTTCTCGAACTCCGTGTCCTGGTACATCAATCTAGTTACATGACTCGATACAAGACGAAGTCAAGAGACTGTAGGATCAGGGAATTAATCTAAATGAGTCGATCAGAAGAGTTCTAGACCAAATCAGAGGCGGAATTCATTGATTTGATCTTCATTTAGCTAGATTCACACTTAGAAGTAGATTAAATGTCGATTGTATTGATTTCACAACGTTACACGAGCTGGCGACACTTCGGCAGAGCTTCACTACCGGAATCAGAAAGTTACAAATGAAGACCCAAGACCCTCCATATATAGGAATCACCAGGTCGCACCAAACAGTCCCACACGACCTGGTCACCTCGCACGAGGTGGCTGGTTCAGCCCTGTTTCCCGTTTTTCTCGAGCTACGTGTCCTTGTCAATCAATCTAATTGCATGACTCTATACAAGATGAAGTCACTAGACATATGCACTAACAAACTCCCCCTTGGATGATGACGAGTCTTTAGTGTGTCGAGTCTTCAGTCTTGATCAGTCTTCATGCTCTTTCCAAAGTATCTTTCTCTGTAAGCATCCTCATCAATCTCTCTCTTCTTCTATCAGAATCTCAACCTGACTCTATTCTCTCTCTAATTCTCTTTATCAGGTCTCTTGATTCAATCTTTATCTTTTTCTTTATGTCTTCAGACTCCCCCTTTCGATAAGCTGGGATCGCAGTCTGGAATCTACTATCTACATCTTTCACAGGTTCAGGAACGTCTCCTGGCTCTCCGTAGAAAGAGAATCAGAAATCTGGCTCTAATCTGCATATGCAAATGTGGAAATTCTCAGGAGTCGAAACCTAGCCTTTTCAACGTTTTTTTACCTGCACATACTCTACCCAAAACATAAGATTTTTTATTTATAACAATATTAATCTCTACTTAACCACTTGTAGTCATAACACACAAATTTGGTTTCAAATTAATGAACCATTTAATCATTTCAAAATCATTTCTCACTTCAAACAAACTCTCCCAAACCTGTTGTCGTTCATCATGTTTAGCACTTGGAATTTTGAAAATCAGCTTTTCAACATTAGTTGCTGAAAATAAGATGAAATAAAATCTTTTTGATTTTTCAAAATTTTATGCTAAAACATACTGAAAGTCTTTTTGGATTTTTTCTTTAATGAAAAGCAGTAAAGAAATATTTACAGATAATATTTTTGTGAGTTTGTGCCAGAGGATCATATCAGTTTATGAGACCAATCACTAACACCGTTGAGCTTTAAACACTTTAAGTTTTAAACAAATTCACTTCTGATTGTCAGTATTGTTGTTCACTTAAACTTCTTCACAAGTTTCAATTGATTCGAGATACGAATTAGTGTTTTAAGGACTTAAACCTTATTCGCGTGTCCCACCTCAGAATATACCCCCGTATCAAAATTCCCTAGATTCAGTCTTACAGGTGAGTATACCAATTTGATATTTGTTCTCTGGGTTAGTGTGAGACCTTGAGAGCTCAGGTATGAACTTCCGTTCAGTCAAAGAGATGAAGGCTCGACTTTAGGTGTGTTCCCTTTCGGAAATCTTTTGTTCAACTGCAATTGATTTATATCTTTCGATATTTTTCAATTTTTATGCAGAGGGTAAGCTTTTAAAGCGCTTAAAGTATTATACGAAGTCTAGGCCGTTGCTTCCGCAATATCAGAAGAACAAGTATAATACCCCAGATATCAAACAGTATAAAGACCAAGTATCTCAGAATCAGGCAATCTCTCAAACAAGATTTCAGGGGTTACCCATATATCCGAGAGATGTTCCTCACAAGATAAGTAAGTATTGATATTTAGGTTTATATCTCAAATTCAATTTACTAGTCGTGTGAAGTCTACTGGCACATCATCAGTGAGACTCGTTTAAAAACATTTTGACTTTCCATTTCTTTAGCATGTTGTGATAGTCCACTAATGTACTATCATTTCCTCTTTTTCACAACAAAACTTATTTTTTATTTTTCAATGTTTTTGGATTTTTTATTTTATCATGTTTTTGAATTTTTCAAATTTTCAAAAGTTTTTTACTCCCCCTAAAATCAAAAATATGTTTCAATTTTTGATTTTCAAGGAAAATTTGAAAATAAATGCAATAAACTGTACAAATAAAATTTGAAAAAATATGTTTCAATTTTTTTTAACATCAGTTTGTCATTTTATATGATATGAAAAGCTTCAATTCTCCATCCACTTGGCTTAAACAATCAGAACTTCCACTGACAACAAACTATTTTTCCATTATGATTTCAAAACACTTAAGCTTGTTTTAATCAAATGGTTTTCCGGAAAATTAATTTTGTTGATTTCACACATCATGGATATATCACTTTGTTCTTTCAACCACTTGTATGAAAGTTAAATCAAGTTCAACTTAATGACCTTGATTAACCACTTGTAAAAATTATCACTTGTAGGCTTTACACACAAACATTTTTCAAGAATGATGTCGATTCATGCTCCACGATTACCAACTTGGGAGCTCCGGCAAGTCAGGATTTTTAAGCATGGAATACAGACACCCAAGCCTGACCAGCTTTGGGTGTAACCTGTTCAATTTCACTTGGTCTTTGAACATTCCTTTTTTGCTTCATAAAATTCTTTTACCCCTTTTTCTCTACCATCGACCATCTTACCAAAGATATGTTTTGTCACACCCCCAAAATCCACACGCGGAGTACCACCGCTTGGAGGCGTGACTGACCAGGATCAAGCCACCAATCACATTGAACATAACAAGTAATAAGAAAAATTCAACCACACAATATGAAAGGTGTTTCAATTCAAAAACATAGTTAAGTGTTTAGCGGAAGCATAATTGTAAAACCCAATGTCAGTATTAAGTACGGAATAAAGTAATGTTTTTAGCAGGGCACACACTGCCATGTCCCACAACAATCGCGCCTCCCTGTGCAAGCTCCATGTGTACCTAACGACCTGCAAGGCATGTAACAACGAGTCAACAACAAAGTTGAGCGAGTTCACAGTTGGTAGTTGAGTTATAGTATTCGTTTCGTAAAGCATATGTTCGTGTTGTAAACCATGTATCGTATTAATTCGTATCGCGGTCTCCCAGACATGTGTGCGAAGATTAATGGGGGCTTCCCATGTGTTACCAGACCGAGTGTATCGACTGCTATGAAAATGTAAGAGGTGCCCTAAGTCAATGTCTATCAACATTGATCCTTTGCCCGTAGTCCATTAGTACACGCCCGTTCGAAAGACACGGTGTAAGGTTTGTTAAACCTAATAGCGCTATTAACTAATGATCCGCTCGCCATAGGCCTCGGCGATTAAGTCGATATAAATGAGGGACTTCAATGATAGAGGTTTGGTCCAGTGTGAAATCTTGGCATCCAACTCCCAGAGGATGGTCGTATTTACCATTTAGTTCATTTACCCATTCCCAACCCTTGGGAATCCCATGCCTTGGAAAGAGTGTGAACTCACCTTTGTTTGCTCGGTATGCTAAAGTATGTGCTCACAAATAATCAGTCAAGTCCTAAAGTACGCACGTGTACATAATTAGTTTATATTCACAAAGTTCACGTATAAGTATAATCACAGTGGATAGTGAGTCAGTGATCACCAAATAGCATAAAGCACGTATTCAAACTCATATAAGTCATGCTCAACATTTAACAGCAGTTAACTAACCCAGTAAACCTTTAACAGAAAGAAACTAAGTTAGTGTGCAGGTCACCCATTCGACGAAACACCCCTGTTTCGTCGTTACTTCCATTCGACGAAACACCCTCTGTTTCGTCGTGATTTCCCTCGGCGAAACTCCCCTGTTTCGCCGTGCCTGATTCGCCGTGACCAATGTTGACGAAACACATCAGCGTTTCGTCGACATCAGCGTTTCGTCAAACAACAGTTACGTAAATCACACAAACCCTAATTCTCAACAACAGCCGTTACATGCTATCATCAACCATCATCATACAGCAATCATCATACATCAATCATACGGTATTCATTCAATCACTATATAACCACCCATATCAATCTTAAGTCGTCTATTCATGTGATGATTAAGTTCAAAGATTTAAAATATTAATCAACCTATATCATTGAACAATACCCCATTCAAATTATCAACAAGAACCTTATGTGCTAACAGATTCAGCCTTTTTGTCATTACCATCCAAACCGTGTTTACCAGTTTTATTATCTTTTATAATGATCATTATTTTAAATCAATAAGGAATTCAAACATAAGGTCAAGCATTACATAACATCAATGAATCATGTTTTCGGTTAACAGTTAGCAAAGATAACACTCTAATGATCATGCTAGGATTAAACGCTAACCGTAATAGATGGAGCAATAACTCGATTGATCTAGAGGCTTCAAGGATTCAAGGTTGCCGTCATACAAAGAGTTCTAGGGTTTCTGATTGCCAAACGTGTGGCGAATGAAACAGAATGCCCAGTATATAGTCACGTAACGTATTGGGCCCTTAATGGGCTTCGGCGAAACTGGGCTCGGCGAAACACCCTGTTTCGTCGAGATAGGGATGACGAAACAAACTCCTGTTTCATCGTGATTGGTTATGGCGAAGCACTTTGTTTCGTTGGGCTCATTTAGGGATTACATAGTTTAAGTTCCTAAACAGGTTACATGACATACTATCGAACACCTATATCACATTAACCAGCTAACATAATAACAAACATCTCAAATTATAATCCAGTGTACAGTTACAAGGCAACAATCAAACAACTAAACAGTTAACGTGCAATTAATGCGAATATGGAATCTTGGAAACTCGAGTTGTCACATTATCCCCAACTTGAAAGAAATTTCATCCCGAAATTTAGCATGCGGTTACTGAGGAAGCTAGTTGTTTTGTATAGTTTACTGGTTTTCCTGGGGTGTCACATCATCCCCCCGTTGATTTGGAATTTCGTCCCGAAATTCTGTAGTAGCTTCAGCCTCAGTAGTAGTTGTATTGTTTTCGAACAACTGGGGATACTTGAGTTTCATTTGGTCTTCTCGTTCCCAGGTGAACTCTGGGCCACGACGGGAGTTCCAACGAACTCGAACAAGAGGTATTCTGGTGTGCTTGAGGACCTTAACATCCCGGTCTGTGATTTCAACAGGTTCCTCGACGAATCGCAACTGATCGTCGATAGTGAGTTCCTTCAAAGGAACTATGAGGGTCTCATCTGACAGACACTTCTTCAGATTTGACACGTGGAATACGTTGTGAACTCCACCAAGTTCTGCTGGTAGGTCCAGTTTGTAGGCCACCTTGCCTATTTTCTCGATGATTTCAAATGTCCGACATATCGCGGATTGAGCTTGCCTCGTTTGCCAAAACGAACAACACCTTTCCACGGTGAGAATTTGAGTAGCACTCGGTCCCCAACCTGGAACCCGAGTGGTTTCCTGCGCTTATCAGCATAGCTTTTCTGACGGTCACGAGCTGCCGCCATTCGTTGTCGTATCTGAGCAATTCTTTCCGTTGTGTCTATCACAAGTTCTGGACCCGTAATCTGACTATCACCCACCACGGCCCAACAAAGAGGTGATCGACATTTACGCTCGTACAATGCCTCAAATGGAGCGGCTTGAATGCTGGTGTGGTAACTGTTGTTATATGAAAACTCCACTAACGGGAGATGTTTTTCCCAGCCGATGTGGAAGTCGATAACACATGCCCGAAGCATGTCTTCTAGAGTCTGGATAGTGCGTTCAGACTGCCCATCCGTCTGAGGGTGATAAGCCGTGCTCATGTCTAATCGAGAGCCAAAAGATTTGTGCATCGCTTGCCACAGTTCTGAAGTAAATCGTGCATCACGATCAGAAATAATAGAGGTGGGCACCCCGTGCCTCGATACCACTTCCTTTAAGTAAATGTCTGCTAAAGTAGAGAACTTTTTTGTTTCCTTAATAGCCAAAAAGTGTGCAGACTTAGTGAGTCGATCCACGATCACCCAAATAGTATCGTTCCCATGTTGAGATCTAGGCAGGCCAGTAACAAAATCCATGGAAATTTCCTCACATTTCCATTGTGGTATCTTTGGTTGCTGGAGTAGGCCTGATGGTTTCTGATATTCCGTCTTGACTCTCGCACAAGTCAAACACTTGCTAACGTAAGTTGCTATGTGGGCTTTCATGCTAGGACACCAATACGTAGATCTGATATCGTGGTACATCTTATTTGAACCCGGATGTACTGAGTAGCGAGACTTATATGCTTCATCCATCACCTGTTCGCGTAAGTTTCCATAATGTGGGACCCAAATGCGTCCTGTTACATAGTAGGCGTCGTCTTCCTTTTGTTCCAACCGTTGCCTTGAGCCGCGTAAGGCTTCAGCCCTGACGTTTTCTGGTTTCAATGCTTCCAGCTGAGCATCTCGTATCTGTGCAGGAAGACTAGACTGGATGGTAAGTTGCAACGCTCGCACGCTTTTCGGTGCAGAATCCGTTCGACTAAGGGCGTCGGCCATAACATTCACTTTGCCTGGATGGTACTTGATGGCACATTCGTAATCGTTCAGTAATTCGACCCATCGACGTTGACGCATGTTTAGTTGCTTTTGCTTGAAGATATGCTCGAGACTCCTGTGATCGGTGTAGATGGTGCACTTGGTACCGTACAGGTAATGTCTCCATATCTTGAGCGCCAAAACAACAGCTCCCAGCTCTAAATTGTTCGTAGTATAATTCCTTTCGTGAATCTTAAGTCGTCGTGAGGCGTACGCAATGACTTTATCCCGTTGCATCAATACACAACCAAGCCCCTGAATTGATGCGTCACAATAAACCACAAAGTCGTATGTGCCCTCTGGCAATGAAAGGATAGGTGCACTGCAAAGTCTATCCTTTAAGTGCTGAAATGCTGACTCCTGTGTATTACCCCATCGATAAGTAACGCCCTTCTGCATTAGTGAGGTAAGAGGTTGCGCAATCTTGGAAAAATCCTTGATAAACCTCCTGTAGTAAACTGCCAAACCCAAGAATTGGCGAATTTCCGTTGGTGTACGAGGTGCAGGCCAGTTCTTGATCGAGTCTACCTTGGATGGATCAACATGAATCCCATCCTTGTTTACCACGTGGCCTAGAAAGTGGACTTCTCGAAGCCAAAAGTCGCATTTCGAAAACTTAGCGTACAACTGCTCTGCTCGAAGTAGTTCCAAAATAAGCCATAGATGTTGTTCGTGTTCCTCCTGACTCTTAAAGTAGATCAGGATGTCGTCGATGAAGATAATAACAAATTTGTCTAGGTAAGGCTTGCACACTCTGTTCATAAGATCCATGAAGACTGCTGGCGCGTTTGTTAACCCGAATGGCATGACCAGAAACTCGTAGTGGCCGTAGCGAGTTCTGAATGCTGTCTTGGAGACGTCCTCGTCCCGGACTCTCAGTTGATGGTAGCCTGACCTTAGATCAATCTTCGAATAGTAGCTTGATCCTTGCAACTGATCGAACAAGTCATCAATACGTGGAAGAGGATAGCAGTTCTTCACGGTCACCTTTTTGAGCTCGTGGTAGTCTATGCACATACGGAAGGTACCGTCTTTCTTCTTTACAAACAATACTGGAGCTCCCCAGGGCGAAGAGCTAGGACGAATAAAACCTTTATCCAAAAGTTCTTGCAATTGTTGGGATAGTTCTTCCAGTTCGGTTGGAGCTAAGCGATACGGTGCTCGAGCTATGGGCGCTGCTCCCGGAGCTAGCTCGATCTGGAATTCAACCTGGCGGTGAGGTAACCCAGGTAGATCTTCAGGAAACACCCGAGGAAAGTCACGCACTACTGGAATATCCTCTAATCTCTTCTCTTTCATTGATGCATCCGTAACAAGTGCTAAAATAGCGGTGTGGCCCTTTCGCAAACACTTCTGAGCCTTAAGAAAGGAGATGATGCCTACCACAGCACCACTCTTGTCGCCTTGAACTTCGAGAGGTTCTTTACCCGAACGGGGAATACGAATTATCTTTTCCTTGCAAAGAATCTCTGCTTGCTGTTGGGATAACCAATCCATCCCAATAACGATGTCGAAACTACCCAGAGCTATAGGAATGAAATCGATAGAGAAAGTCTGACCAGCTAAGACGATGTTACAACCCTTGACTATGTGTCTGGCCTCTAAACTTTTACCATTGGCTAACTCTACGACATGTTTGGTGTTTAAAGGAGTTGGTGTGCGCTTTAACATTTGACTAACTTTCAGAGACATATAACTGGTATCCGCACCCGAATCAAATAAAACAGTAACATAAAAGTCGTCGAGAAGGAACTTACCCATCACCACATTAGGATCATTCCTTGCTTCACCCTGCCCCAGCACGAACGCTCGGCCCCTGGCGCCATTATTTCCATCATTTTTTCCCCCGTTGTTGTTTCCATTGCCCTGATTATTGTTGTTGTTGTTCTGATTTTGATTTAACTGGGGGCAGTCCCACTTGAAGTGGCCTTCAGCACCACACTGAAAGCATCCCCTGTTGCCTCGCTGCTGATGCTGCTGCTGGTTCTGAGGAGCTGGTGGTTGTTGTTGATGGTTCTTATTCGCAGGTCGTGAGCTCCTGTAATCTTTAGCTTCATGACCCATCTTAAGACACCTCTGACAACGACCCTTGTTGCACTGACCATTGTGGTGCCTGTTGCATGTGTTGCACTTCGGGAGGTTTCCTCGATATCCACTCTGCCTTTGACTACCTGAAGATTGCTGACCAGACTCTGGTAACTATCAGTCTTTCATTGCTGCGCCTGGGGCTGAACTGTAGTCGAACCCTTCTAGAATCCCCATCCCATTTTCGCTTGTTATCACTGGGAGTAGCAGAAGTAGTAGTAGTAGCAGCACTAATACGGTTAGGCAGTCTGTTCTGTTCCATTGCCTGATCTGTGAGATGATGAGCAAGACGGGTAACATCCTGAATAGTAGCAAGGTTGGCAGACATCACATGGCTTTGAATCTCTGGTACTAAGCCTCTGAGGTACAACTCAATGCGCTTGATAGGAGGGTCCACCATAGTTGGACACAAAATGGCCAGCTCGTTCGATCGCTTTGTATATGATTCTATCTCTGACACCGTCATCTTCACATTAAAGAACTCCACTTCTAGCTTGTGGATGTCATCACGACTACAGTATTCTCGCTTAATCAGTTCCTTAAAGTCGTTCCATGGGGTGGCATTAGCAGCAGCCAACCCCAGCATCTGAACTTGCGCATTCCACCATGTCAGCGCAATGCCTTCGAGTGTAACAAATGGCAATAAACCGGCAATTCCGTACAAACTAATCACTATTTTATTTACGTAATCTCATGCATTTAGCGTAATTTAATTACATAACAGTGTCGTTAATTGGATAACAAGGTTAGGACAAGGAAACAATGCTAAAACATATGTTGGTTTTCGCCACATTGCGAAACCAAACAAACAATGTCCTAAAAGTGTTGGTAGAAAGTGCTGCGTGCACTATTCACGGTTACACTATTCATGCCAGCAAACCGTGAAATCAGACCGAAATACTGAAATACGACACTCGGATAGCATAACTGAGTCCATTTATATAAGAAAACATTATTATGAAAACACATCTTGCAAAGAAACAAGACTTTCTGGTATAACGCCCTAATCTCAAAATGTCCGTTTCGGCTTAAAATATAGCATTTTTAACGTGTCCGAACCTATAACGAAGCATTTCCGGGACCTCGGAAAAATGTCAATTGATGAAAAACATACTAAAACACTAGGAAGATATCAACGTAATGTTCCTAATCACAAGTTTCCGGTATTACATCACCATGCACTAAACTAGTCCGTTGGCGAACCGACGAGCTAGTAAGCAATATTTCTGTCATCGTAGCAACCAAATGGAAACTCTAGTGAACTAGTTAAGCTAAATTCGGGACTCAGAATCACTTCATACAACTTTCGGATGCAATAAGACAACTTACGGAAAATCCTTATCGGTACGACATAAAAGCATCGTAGGTGAACCGGCGCTTAACCGGGAACCGATTAAACTAGTTAAACACTATTTTAACTAGTCTAGTGAACTAATTAATGATAATTAAAGTCCCAATCCCTAATTACCCTTTTATGGTGTAAGTAATCCCTAATCACTATAATTAATTTAATTACTAAAATATCTTGGTTTATTAACACTTTTTATAAAAAAAATGGTTCACTTACCCCCCATGTTATTTACGTAAATCAATGGGGCCCCACCCCTTGATTCTTGTTTGAAAAATGGAAGATTTAAGGCATGGTCTTGGATAGATTTGTTATTGAAAATTATGATCTTACAACATCATCACCCTACATATTAGACTAACATTTCCATCACATTCTTATCCACTAAAATAAACTCAAAATCACTTCCTTGGAACCTCCAAAAATCGGCAGCCAACACCCCCCTTTCAACTCTCCTTCAAAGTTCTATTATCACTTAATATTACACCTTCTCTAACCATTCTAAGATCATACACACTTGGAGTAAACATGGAGCATCATTAGGAGTCTTCGTGGAGCTTAATATTCTTCTTATTTTCTTATTTTGGCTTGTGCAATATTGTAAGTCTTCTAATCACCATTTTTAAGCTTCATATTACTAGTAGATTATGGAAGTACAAGTTGATCATCAAAAAGATTAATAAAAATCACACCAAAAACCCTAACCCCAAAGCTAATAAACACTAAATATAACTATATTATGTGTTGATTTATTAGATTTATGATAGCTAGTTAGCATAATTTATGTTGATTATGTTAAAGTAAGTTGTTTTAAGTGGGTGATCTTTTTATGATTAATAATATAAATCATGATTTAAACATGGTAATGTTTAAATCTAAACAAGATCATCAATCTCTTGTTCCATGAACTTTACTACAACTTAAAAATGATTTATCACACAAAAGTGACTTTTATAAAGAATAACCCCCATGATTCTTATTATGATCATCCTAAAAGTTTACTAAACAAAGTGGTTTAAAGAGAAGATTTTAATTAGAAAATATAATGAAAATTATGTCTTTAAGGTCCTAATAAATATGTGAAGATTTCATTATTTTTAACCAAGTTGTTAAAAATATACTTATAAAAGTTCATGGAAATAAAGAAGAAAAGAGTATGAATCATGCATGTAAAGTTGGTGTAATGAAACTTGATTTGAAAATTGGTTATGATTATGGATTTAAACATGGTTTAAACGTGTTTTGAAAACGTGGGAAGCGTCATAGTTTTGGGGAAACTATGGCGAATTTTTCTAAAAATCTAATCGCGATTAAAAATGGGATCAAAGGGTGATTAACAAGGTTAAACGCGATTAATGTCTTAAATATTCAACAAGTTTTATGGACTTAAAATTTTTCTTTTACAAAAATAAATGGTTATAAATGTAACCATATATGTGTATATAAGTTTTGGTAAAAATTATATATTTTTGGAAACTTGTCAAGTGCATGTAATGTGTGCTATATATGTGTATGTATTAGATACCTATAGGGTGATCAAAATAAATATACATACATGTTCCTACATGGACCAAGAAATGCTAGTAAAATCGGACAATTAAATAAAATGGCCGAAATGGAAATACATAACACTTGATGACGACAATTTGGGCGTATCAACACCGTAAACAAATTCCTACAAAGTCGAGCCTAAAATAACATATTTTGGATGTTTAAACGAGCACATATGTAAGTGACCTATAACAAGAATCCGGAAAGTCGAAAACTATAAAAATTACCAAGTATTTTTCATAGGAAAAATGAACTTATTTAAAGTTTGCTACTCGGTAACATTTTGGTAAAAATTGCAAGATTATGTTAATGGACTCATAAAGTTAGAATTGGGCCTATCAAAGTTAGTAATGGGCTCGGCCCAATAACAATAGAACATAGGTTAGGCCCAATAACATAGATAACATGGGCTCGGCCCAATAACATTAAAACATGGGTTAGATACGATAACATAGATGACATGGGCTTGGCCCAATGACATGGGCTCGGCCCAATGACATGAGCAAAGGCTCAATGACATGCGTGCACTGCACGAGGACGTGTGAAGAACGAAGCCGATCACATATAAGTCAATACACATAGAATACATGAATACGCTTACGAATTCAATACGTATAGAATATATGTATACACATAACAATCGAGCGAGTAAACTATCAACGCTCTAACATACAAAGTTGTTCCAAAAATGACAAACGAGAACATAATAAAGAATTCAAGATGAACAACTTGTACGAGGTCCGAAAGACCTAGTGTCTAACGAGATTAGTACACATGTAGGTTATTGACACGTACGGACGCTCACTTCGATATCATAATACACGGAACGCAAACTTGTGAGTTCATGTCCCTCCTTTCACTGTTTTCAATGTTTTGTTTTCAAAAACATCGAGGGGAAATACATGCTAAAACTATTGGTATGTTAGTTACGGAGTAGTAGATAACATGATCAATGTGCATAAGTAGGGAGATAACATTAGTAACCATTAATCACTTAGTGACCAAGGTGCAAAAGGTGTAGATATATTGGGCTTGAGGCACGCCCCACTCCTGGTTGGTATACCCTGGAGTGCTTTTGTGATCCCAAATGATGACAAAGTGTTCTCGGTTTGGTTATTTACTTATGGTACATTATGTCAAGGGGCTCGCTACCCACTGATAGATCCTTAACAGACTCCATGAATGAATCAGAACATATCATGATTACAAGATAACATTTACGAGATTTCATATGATAACAAATACTGCGTGAACTCGCTCAACTTTTTGTTGACTTTTTAAAACTGCATGTATTTCAGGAAACAGGTCTTGAGCCGGTGATTCACTATGGGATTCGGGAAAACAAATGACAACGATTGCCACTTTTGAAGGGTTTGTATTCTATATCCCAACTTCGTATGGGTATATAGGAAAGAAAGCCTTACTAAGTTTTATGTTAAAACTATCTTTTGTGATGTGTAAAACAAACTGATAACTATGTTATGTCTAAGGTTGTGAACATGTATGGTACTTGAAACTACTTTTGGGAAAATATGTAAATATTTGTTGGAGGTTATATATCTATGGCATCGTTGTTGGTTCATGTTGTTAATACATTTGGATGCAATGATTACCTTTCTTACGTCACACATAATACGCTTCCACTACTAGCAGGGTGTGACATCGAGAGTACCAGTGGCATACTTCACCCTGCGAGCCTCAGGGCATTCACACATCTCAAAGACGGACTCGAGCTTTTCAAACCAATGGAGGAGTCCAACGGCTCCTTCTGTGCCACTGAATGTGCTAGGACGATAGTCCATGAAAGTCTTGAAGGTGCATACAGGTAGCTGAGCGTGTTGACCTGTTGTGTATAAGAACAGGACAAGGTTAAACACAAGAGTTGGTTTAGGAGTGTAGGATCTAGAGATCCTAGAGTGAGTTACGACTGCAGGGTATACCTCCTGCTTGTGCGGCTGCAAGTGACGCAACAACTTGTTCATTGATCAAAGCCGTCAGCTGGGCTTGAGTCATGTTAACGCGTCCACTCATGATCTTCATACCAAAAGGAAACATGGGTGAGAGAGGTTCGCGAAAGTGTGATGACAGAAGAGAGTAAGCACACAAGTGTTCCCAAGCAATAGTTGTTACGTTTATCTACGCATACCATGAGCAAAATTCTATGTAACTAGCAAGTAGGCAATAAAACATAAACCATATCATCTATAGTGTTGAGTCTTGCACGTGGAGCGAAGCATCATTGTGGATCGTTGAGCACTGTTCTGGTTATAGTCTGGTTTTAACAAAAACTTTTCCCCTCATTAAAACCAAGTTCACTATAACCAATGGCTCTGATACCAATCTGTCACACCCCCAAAATCCACACGCGGAGTACCACCGCTTGGAGGCGTGACTGAACAGGATCTGGCACCAATCATATTGAACATAACAAATAATAAGAAAAATTCAACCACATAATATGAAAGGTGTTTCAATTCAAAAACATAGTTAAGTGTTTAGGGGAAGCATAATTGTAAAACCCAATGTAAGTATTAAGTACGGAATAAAGTAATGTTTTTAGCAGGGCACACACTGCCATGTCCCACAACGATTGCGCCTCCCCGTGCAAGCTCAATGTGTACCTAACGACCTGCAAGGCATGTAACAATGAGTCAACAACAAAGTTGAGCGAGTTCACAGTTGGTAGTTGAGTTATAGTATTCTTTTCGTAAAGCATATGTTCGTGTTGTAAACCATGTATCGTATTAATTCGTATCGCGGTCTCCTAGACATGTGTGAAAAGATTAGTGGGGGCTTCCCATGTGTTACCAGACCAAGTGTTTCGACTGCTACGAGAATGTAAGAGGTGCCCTAAGTCAATGTCTATCAGCATTGACCCTTTGTCGACATCAGCGTTTCGTCACATAACGCTTCGTCACATACCCCATTCAAATGTTTCGACTGTTTTGTCGACATCAGCGTTTCGTCACATACCCCATTCAAATGTGTTACCAGACCAAGTGTTTCGACTGTTTTGTCGACATCAGCGTTTCGTCACATAACAGTTATGTAAATCACATAAACCCTAATTCTCAACAACAGTCGTTACGTGCTATCATGAACCATCATCATACAGCAATCATCATACATTAACCATACGGTATTCATTCAATCACAACAGAACTACCCATATCAATCTTAAGCAGTCTATTCATGTGATGATCAAGTTCAAAGATTTACAATATTAATCAACCAATATCATTGAACAATACCCCATTCAAATTAACAACAAGAACCCTATGTGCTAAAAGATTCAGCCTTTTTGTCATTACCATCCGAACCGTGTTTACCAGTTTCATTATCTTTCATAATGATCATTATCAACAATCAACAAGGAATTCAAACATAAGGTCAAGCATTACATAACATCAATGAATCATGTTTTCGGTTAATAGTTAGCAAAGATAACACTCTAATGATCATGCAAGGATTAAACGCTAACCGTAATAGATGGAGCAACAACTCGATTGATCTAGAGTCTTCAAGGATTCAAGGTTGCCGTCGCACAGAGAGTTCTAGGTTTTCTGATTGCCAAACGTGTGGCGAATGAAACAGAATGCCCAGTATATAGTCACGTAACGTATTGGGCCCTTAATGGGCTTCGGCAAAACTGGTCTCGGTGAAACACCATGTTTCTTCGAGATAGGGATGACGAAACAAACTCCCGTTTCGTTGTGATTGGTTATGGCGAAGCACTTTGTTTCGTTGGGCTCATTTAGGGTTTACATAGTTTAAGTTCTTAAACAGGTTACATGACATACTATCGAACACCTATATCACATTAACCAGCTAACATAATAACAAACATCTCAAATTATAATCCAGTGTACAGTTACAAGGCAACAATCAAACAACTAAACAGTTAACGTGCAATTAATGCGAATATGGAATCTTGGAAACTCGAGTTGTCACATGTTTCACTTTGGCATTAAACGTTTTTTCGACGTCAAATTCTTTCTTTTCAGAATAGAATTGATTCGAAATCTCTACTTTTCCAACTTTTTGTTTTAAATTTTTAGTCCGCAATGGTGGAAAGTTTGCGTCATCCAATGGCGGAACTGAATTTTCTCTGTTAAGCTCAACTTGTGGCTCCTCTGACTTTGACGAGTCAGATTCATCGCCAGAAAGTGGCTCCTTTGCTTCCGAAGAAACAAATTCATCTGCAGATTTATCATCTAATTTCTTAACAACCCATGTTTGTTTGTTAAGATTCACATTTATTTTGTAAAAACGTCTTGAACTCTCACCAACTTCAAATGTAGAATTTTTAAACACTTTGAATTTTTCAGTTGGTGGTTCATTTTCATCAACAATTTTTCTTTAAGTTTAGAAGACACTCCCTGTTGTGTGTTGGTTGCCAATGGACAGTTCCCGGCGATGTGACCAACTTTTTTGCATCGGTAACAGGTTCTTGTCTTCTTTTTCTGATTAGCTTCATTCTTCTCATATTTCTGTTTTTCTGCAAGAAACGCTTTGTTCGATTGCTTCTAGAAAGCTTTTTCCTTTTCTTCTTCTGAAGAAGCACCTTAAACAAATACTGTATTTGTTTTAGAACTTTTATCATTATTATTATTATCAATATCAAAACCCAACCCCTTCTTTTTGAAATTGCTTTTACGATTCGGTTTCTTTTGATGACCTGGACCGAAACCTTTCTTCTTGTTTAAACGTTGTTGAACTCTAGAAGTATAATTAGGTTTTGAAAATCCCATTTTATCTTTTATTTCTGAAAATTATATTTTTATCAATTTAAAAACTGTTTTAATATTTTCAATTTTCACATTTGTAGTTGGAAATTCATCATCAGAATATAATTTGTCTGAATCAGTCAAAGTATATTTTTTGATAACTGAAAATATTTATTGTAAACCCTTTTGACCGATGATTTCGAACTGTCAACTGATGAACTTGAGCTCTCAGATTCAGACTTTGACTCTGACTCCTCATTCTTATCCAACACCTGATCAACCACTTTCTTTATTAACTCAGACTCATGATCAGTGTCAGACGATGTGAATGTAACGTCAATGTTGTCTGGTAACTCATCAGTGGTTTCAGACTTTAACTTATAATTGACTGCCTTTTTGAGTTTTTCAGAATTTGGTTTTCTGGGAGAATAACCTTCCCAGATCGGAGGCGGACACTTGTTATAATTTGCACTTTGTTTCTTACCGATATCCGTATCTTCCAACTTCTTATCTTGAAATGCTTCAAAACCAGCTACTGTCGGATAGATTCTATCAATCAAGTAATTAGAACTTGAGTAACTCATTAACAATCGTCTGATTCTTTCATTCTCAATCTTTTCAATCTCCAATTCCTACTTCAACTTTGCACAATCTTCAATATAGTGATTGATGGCCTTCTGCTTAGACGTCATCACTGCATTCAACATTGTCAAAGCATCTTCCGTTTCTGAGTTTGTCTTTTCCAACTGGTTGACTGTTCTGTTCAACACATCATAAGATTCTTTCACGTACTTAACATCGAACAATAATTTTTCTTTCATCTCGTCTAGCTCACTATACTTCTTATCTTTCTCTTCACAATGTTTGCATGCTTCCATACATTTCAGACAAGGTTTTGTGACCTCTACAATCTTTTCAATCACTTTAGCTTCTTTACTCTGTTCATCCTTCTCTTCCACTTGAACAACATTCTCACATTTTACCTCTTTCTTTTCTTTTGTTGCTCGTCTCTCCTTTAGCTTCTCCAATTTATCTGCAAAATAAAATTTGAAACTTTCAGGAGATAGATGAGTTTTACCAATGGTTCTTTGTTTAATATCTTCATCATCATCACTGCTATCAATTGATGATTGATCAAAGACTGGTGTCTTTTCAGATCTATCTTCTGAAGAAACAGACTCTCCATCTTAACTTTTTTCATCATTTGCAAACACCTCCATCCATTCTTTCATCAACTCTGGCTCTTGAATGATCTGTGCAACAAATGCTCTAAACTTTGAGTAACTTTCAGCCGGAATATATTTGTCCCAGCTAAATCCCTCTGGCAATCTTTCATCTTCTTGATCTGGAGGCATAGTAATACAAGCTTTCTTCTTTCCATCTTCATCTGAAGAGCACGGGATGATGACGGTTGTTGAGCTACCTGATGATATATTGCTTTTCGATAATATTCATTGTTCCTGAAAGGATTCTGAGCTCCACCTGCTTCTCGGTTGGTACACTCCCTCTTGAAATGTCCTTTTTCCCTGCACCAAAAACAAGTAACTTTACACTTATCAAAACCTAAAGTAGAAACATTAGCATCACGTAAGTCATCTCTTCCTATAATCTGCTTAAATTTCTCAACTCTCCTCAACACGCTCGCTAAACACCACTTAATATCCATTAGCTCCAATTCCTCAGCATCAATCTGATCGTAATCCTCTTTTGTTAACATAGGATTTCCGATTCTTCCCGCAACCAAACTCTCATATGATTCTAACACAGTAACTAGTAATGCCATATGACCTTTAGTGACTTCTTCAGAAAAATTCTGACCGTTCTGAAGATGCAACGCGATGTTGCATTGTAGCACATGACTATTATCATTGTTGAGCTTTGAGACTGATAGCTTGAAGTTGAAACATTAGGATTAACACTCGGATATGAAGAAAATCCACTGTTTTGGTTGAACTTTGATTGAGTGATCCGGATGAGTTCTCTGAGCTGAAAGCGGTTTGAATCTTCGAACTTGCTTCAACATTTTGAACATTACCTTTGAAATACATCTTGATATCTTGTTGACCCCTTGAAGTGTTCATTCTAGCGATTTTTTGTTGTTCAAGATCTTGTCCTTCAAGTTTTTCAATGAATTGAGCAATTGTCAATCTATCATACTCTCCGGTATTCTTCAGAATCATAAGATATGTACCCGATTCTTTTTGAGGTAAAGCATCGGCTAATTTTTCAACCCATTCCTCTCGATCTTTATTGATATCCAACCAACTCATTGAACGTACTAAATGACAATATCTCTCAATAAGAGTCTTTGTAGTTTCACCTGGCAAACTTGAGAACAATTCAAATTCTTTCTTTAATAGTGACTTTTTATTCTTGATCATCTCCGTACTTCCTTCGAATTTTGTACGAAGTGCTTCCCAAATCGAACGTGCACTATCATCATGTTGAAGTAATATGAAAATGTCTTCTTTCACAGCTTGTTGAAGTAAACTGATCATCATTTTTTCTGCCATGTACATTTCTCTCTCTTTTTCCGTAAATTCAGAAATATTCTTTATAACTCCCACATTATTACGATGTCGAATGTACTTTGTTTCAATACACTCCCAAGACGTTAGATGATTTGCTTGAACCCAATTTTCGAACCGTTCTTGCCAACCATAATATTCTTCAATGCTCATCAACTTAGGAGGTTTCTGTAATGTTCCCGTTTCATTTTCGATAGTTACATTCTGAGCAACGGTAACAGGAGTACCCGGGGCAGTAGCAAATGCATTATAAAATTCATTGTCCATGTTTCGATGTCGAGATTCACAAAAACACAAAGTTCAAACGATCTTGTATAATGTCAAACGACCTGAATGTTCGTAACCCTCCTCGTGCGATCTGGATACTTTCAACTCGTACGAACTGAATTGATTCAAACCGTGCGACCTGAGTTTAATCCGTATGATCTGATTTCAACTTCAAACGACTTGGACCAAACCGTGCGACCTGGATCACTTTTCACACGACCTGGTGATATTTCCAAACGACCTGACAGTATTTCGAACTATCTGACAAATGTTTCACGCGATCTGGTCAATTTTATCAAGTTTTAGGTTGAATTAGGTTCTGATTTGTTCAAGGATTGATTAAAACTCAGTTTTACGTGTTATATGTGAAATTCAGATTATTTTATCCATGAAATCTGGGTAAATTTGATAAGAAAGTGTAGAAAGATAAGTAGAAATGTGTAGGATCGTTGTGACGATCAAACGAGTCGTTCAGAAGAGATCTCTTCCAATACGAAAGGCGGAAACAGACGTATCGAAGTTATTTCAGCTGTATACACACTAGAATCACTTTAATTGTCTCTTGTATTGATTTCAGAACGTTTTACAATGCTGGAGATACTTCAGCAGAGCTTCGCTACCGGAATCAGGAATGTTACAAATGAAAGAATCAAGACACCTATTTATAGGCATGCCACTTCCTTTGAACTGGACACACCCACTTCGCACGAAGTGGCACTTCGCACGAACTGGACATCCCAGTTCGTGTGAACTGGCTTGTTTTGACCTTTTTCTCGATTATCTCGTACTACGTGTCTTGTTCTATCTAACCTATTACAAGACTCGATACAAGACAAAGTCGACAGACATATGCACCAACAAAATGAGAAGAAATCAGTTTTTTACCCGTGAAAACAAGCTGAAATGGTAAGAACTCTTCCTCCTGACTCTGATACCACTTAGAGGATCGGGGATTCGATCAAAACGAGTCAATCAGCAGAGTTCTAGACCAAATCAGAGGCGGAATTCATTGATTTGATCTTCATTCAGCTAGATTTACACTTAGAAGTAGATTAACTGTCGTTTGTATTGATTTCACAACATTACACGAGCTGGCAACACTTTGGCAGAGCTTCGCTACCGGAATTAGAAAGTTGCAAATGAAATCCCAAGACCACCTATTTATAGGGAATCCGTATCGCATGAACTGGAACAGTCCAAGTCGCATGACCTGGTGCCAAGTCTGAACTGATCAGTGGCCAAATCAGAGGCGGAATTCATTGATTTGATCTTCATTGAAGGTAGATTCACACTTAGAAGTAGATTAAATGTCGTTTGTATTGATTTCACAATGTTACACGAGCTGACGACACTTCGGCAGAGCTTCGCTACCGGAATCAAAAAATTACAAATGAAGACACAAGACCCACTATATATAGAAGTCAGGTCGCACCAAACAGTCCCACACGACCTGGTCCAGGTCGCACGACCTGGCCAGGTCGCACAAACTGGTCACCTCGCATGAGGTGGCTGGTTCAGACCTGTTTCCTGTTTCTCTCAAACTACGTGTCCTGATCTATCAATCTAGTTACATGACTTGATACAAGACGAAGTCAATAGACATATGCACCAACAGCTAGGGGTAAACCAAGTAGTTCTTCTTGAAACACCTTAGGATAATCTCGTACAATGGGGATATCTTGAACAGTTTTACCCTTGCCTTTCTCCTCTATGATATGTGCCAAAAAGGCTACATATTTCTTTCGTAGGTATTTTTGGGCTTGGGTACAGGTTTTAGGCTACTAGAGGGTTTCTCTCCGTGAATTTCTAGGATTTCACAAGATGGAAGAGGTATACAAACAATCTTATCGAAACAGATAACCTCAGCATGGTGTTTGGTTAACCAATCCATTCCTATTATGACGTCAAAACTCCCGAGTTGCATTGGCGTGAGGTCAATGAGAAAAAGATGGTTACTGAGGTTCAGTTGGCAACCACGAATGACAGAGTCGAGCTCAAGGGGTTCACCATTAGCTATTTCTACTGTTAAGGGCTTTCCTAGTTTAGTTCTAGGCATAGATAGGAAGGATTCAAAAGCTAGGGATACAAAGCTTCTATCGGCACCCGAATAAAAAAGAAAAGAAGTAGGATGATTGTTAACAAGGAACGTACCGTTAACCATGTTGTTATCAGTACGAGCTGTGACAACTGTGTTCTATAATCGATATACAATGTAAAACAATGTTAATTATCAATAAAACAATGTGCCTTGGTGTTATTAAATGTGTTTTGGTGTTATTATGTGTGTATTTGTGTTTGATGATTTTACGATTTCATTCGATTCCGATTTCAAGCTTTAAATCGCTTTCTGGAAGGTTATACGCAAACTGGTGCGTAAACGCAGTCAGTATAACGCTACAAACACTCCGGAATAGTTACATAGGCTTAACATATCTTAAATAACCTCCATATAACTTAGAAATAAGTTTTGGATGGTTTGGTATGTTGAAATCAAGTTTGTTCGATCGCAGGGACTATTTCTGTCAAACTGCGAAATATACCGATTTGTATAGAGACGAACATTCCGGAACTTGATTATAAGTTAAACATACCCTAAATATCCTTTACATAGCTTAGAAATAGGCTTTGAGGGGTTCGGTATGCTAAAATAAACTTATTTGATCAATAGGGACTAAAAGCGTCAAAAAGTGCGTAAGTTTGCATTTTCGCGCATATCTTACGTTCTGAATATATCCGGACACCCAAAAATTTATGTAATCATTAAAATATTTTATTTTAGTGATTGTCATGATAAAATTCCATTCGTCGCTTAATTTGGATCGTTTTTGCGTTCGTTACGACTCCTGTCATAATTAGCCGAACAACGCAACCATACGACCAAACGAGCTGACATCCAAGATATTTTTGAGCATAGTTTAAGTTCCCTATACTTTAACTTCATTTTAGAGCTTTGAAATGGGGTTAACAGGGCTTAAACGTGTCAAAAATGCATCGAAAACCAAGTTTGGGGCTTCTGGGACTAAAACTGCCAAACTGTGAAACTAGGAAACCCACTTTCACCTTGTTTATGCATCAATTCCTTTACATTTCTCATTATTTAGATCGGCGAATATGATCGACCTCCGTTCCACAATAATGGATTCAAGTTCGAGTGCTAATCTCTGGGCCACCTATCTTTATCCTTCGTCGCGTTCGCCAAATTTATTTGTGTTCGTTTGTGTTCGTGAACCGTTCGCGAACACACTCATTTCCTTAATGAACGAACACGAACATAAAATCTCGTTCGGCAAGTGTTCATGAAGCATTCGTGAACACATTTATTTCCTTAACGAACGAACATGAACAAGGGCTTGTTCGTGTTCGTTCGGTTCGTTTACAACCCTAAAAAATGCCAAACTGTGAAACTGGCGGTTCTGCAGGGTCCTTACGGACCGTATGGACATTGGCTTACGATCCGTAAGCTAGTGCCAGCAACACAGAAATTAGAAACTTCCATTTTAGCAGTTGTCCTGGTTTTAAATCCATGATTTCTCAATGTTGTGGGCTTGTTGCCTGTTTTGCTCATTGCCCAATCAATGCTTGACAAATGTATGGCCAAGATTTGAGCTTCACAACACTTGGAATGATCTTAAAGCATCAAGATTACTATAAATAGCAAGGCTTCTCATTTGGGTTCTTCACACTTTGATTCAATTTCTGCTCTAAGTTGAGGTTTAACACCTCATAGCTGAGTAATTTTGAATCAAACATCCTTGCTTGGACCCTTTGTAAGTCTCCTTCATGCTTGTTCATGTATTTCAAGCATGAAAGTCAAACTGTGTTTGACTTTGACTTTCATCTTTGACAAGTTTATGGTCAACACGAAGTTCGTTTGAACTTCGCAACGTGAGCGTAATCACGATGGTTATAGTCTCTAGTGACTATACCTACTGATTACCACGCTGATTACGTGTAGTGACGAGTCATAGTTTCAGCCAAAATGCGTATTTAAGCGTATTTTGTAACCAAACTATTCTTGGGTATCAAAACCGTTTGTTTTGATATCAAAACCTGTTTCTAACTTAATTAAACATGTTTCAACATGTTTAGCTCGTCACTTTTAGTTTAGTGCTTGTGTAGAGTCGTAAGTCAAGCGGTCTAAACAACCGCTTAGAGTTTCGAACTCGGCCCGTTTGGTCGATCATTAGGATCCGACCAAACATGTTTAGCGACCATAGTTGCATAGGGAATAACCTTCCGAGGTTATACCTTATGGTCACTTAAGTTTAATTAGTTGTATGATAGGTAGTTTATATGCCTTTGGTAAATGACCAAAATGCCCTTTTCATGCATAATTGGCAATTAAGCATACATAAACTTTTGTCACTTAATTGATTATGAAACATGTTTAGGCATATAATACTTGTCATAGGACTTGTTAGACGTCTCGAACGCGCTTTGCGCGAACGACGCGTTAAAGTAGCGTAAGCTACCTTAATGGGTCGCAATGGGTCGAAAGCACTTAGGTTAGGTTCCGATTTAGAATGCAGGCTTTGTTAAACCATATCACATAAGTTCCAACACTCATTTGGTTTACAAGACCTCATTCTATTCGATCTTCCGATTTTGGTGTCAATTGTTTGACTAGTGATTCGATTACTAGGTGCTGCTTGATTTCTCTGGTTTACTTGAGTTTGTTGAAGTTCTTTTGATTGAGGATACTTTGCACTTCATGTGAGTACATAGTTCCCCTATTTTACTATTTTTAATTGTTTTGGGGTGATTCATATGTTAAACGATTTTCGAGGTTTAAACGGTGGTTTCAAAAGCGATTAAAATGGTTTATATTAAATTACTAATGATTTCGATAACGTGAACAAACTTGTTGGTTCTAGTTACATAACGAATGACATTCATTAGCATTGATCAAGCCGACTAGTATTAGGTTATGGTACCATAGGATCTGACAAATCCCGTTATCAACTGCACCCATGGTTATGTGTGGGGGTTGTGGGTAACGACTGAATCTGATGATAGTTAACTTACCCTTTGGTGGTTAGTTAATGCGAGAAGCGAGAAGCGAGATAGTCGAGTCACGAAGGTTTGAATGTTATTAGCGAGACGACCAAAAAGTAGTTTTCACAATTAAAACGAGGATGATTTAAACTAGTTAAACGAATTGGGTAAACGATTGGTTTTTGGTTAGTGATTAGATAACGGGACGGGTGTAATGTGATGAAAACATGGTAGATACGCCGCTGGTACTTCTTATATATAAGTGTTTTCCTCATATTACATACCGTGGCGTTATTTAGTTCACTTGGGTAAACGAGGTTATCACGATGTCACATAACGATGTTTTCGAAAAGATATAAACCATACAAGTTTTATTAACGAGTTTTACGAGATGTTTTACGAATTGGTTTACTAATCAAATGTTTTTGGGGTTAAGAATCATGGCTACAAATTTTTATAAACTATAACTAACTTGATTTGAGTTGGTTAATTATGTTGCAATACACTTTTCAAATCGAGGTTTGTATTTTGACTGTTGTAGTCTAATAAAGTACTGCAACATATAAACAAGTCATGAATCAAACACTCTTACAAAACCTATGTGCTCGCCAGCATTTCTTTGCTGACTTTGTTTTTACATATGTTTTAGGTGTTGTTGCTTGATGTTGATTTCTAGGATGCATGCGTCACAAAGGATCTGGATGAGGCCTTAGTGACATAATAACAATGATAGTCGATATGTAACTTGTTTGTTTTATGTTAAGACAGTGTAAATTTACTTAATAAATCAATAGAACGAAACTCTTTTTGTATCCATGGTTGTGAAACAATAATTCTGCCACAACACTCCCCGATGTTTCCGCCACGGTTTATTGTTTTACATGATCGGGTTGTGACAGAAGAGTTGGTATCAGAGCCAATGGTTATAGAGAATTAGGTTATTAGTAATGCTTTGATCTAGACTATAACTTTTAGGACCCTAACGCAATGAAATTTGTGTTTAGATTTTAAAACCAACCCGTAACCTATCCTTAGGTGATAACCACAACGTGAACATAAATTTCAAATCTACTTCAAAAATTAATCATCCGTTCTAGGATGATTGATTACTAGGTTTTGAATCCTTTAAGTTTTCAAAAATCTCGTCAAAGTTTGGGTCTAAATAGTGTGAACATGTGCAAACTGGAAGAGTGAATGCCTGTACCCTGAGTTTTCTGTCTAAGGCTAGAGTATTCGTACAAATCCACATAATTGGACCAGTCACTCTTACCTGGGAACTCTTGGGGTGAGTGTTTACATATAGGCGATCATGTCTTCACGATACATTATTTTGACCCATTTACTTTGATTAGTCACTGCGTGTCATTTGTTTATTCGAGGTAACTAACGAATGATCGCCTCCCTTGTGTTTTTTCGATGTTTTCAATACCTCTTTTGTTTTTCCCAATTGTCGACCTCACTCATTTCTCATGTTTCCTTGTTCTTTTTAGACAATGCCTCCTCGACGTGATGCACAACCTTATACCGCTGAAGAAGTCGCAGCCCTTGTCGTTCAACAAATGGCTGCAGTGCTTCCTGGCGTAGTAACCGAGATCCATCAGTTATACAACAATAATAACAACAATAATGCACCGTGTAATTTCAAGAATTTCAATTCTGCTAAGCCGCTAAAGTTTTCTGGGTCGCAAGGAGAAACTGCGCTCCTGCAGTGGTTCGAGAGTATCGAGAGCACATTCAGACATGTGTAGTGTCTGAATGCGCGTAAGGTTGAATTTGCATCAAGTGTGTTCGAGAAGCGTGCTCTTACGTGGTGGAACGGAGTGATGCGTGATAGGGGTGCCGAAGTGGCTTTGGCACAAACATGGGAAGAGCTTCGAGCTCTCATGATGAAAGAGTTTTGTCCCCGTCACGAAATTCGAACTTTGGAACGAGAGTTTGACGATCTGAAACAAGATGGGGGTGAACACCGTGCGTATATGGATCGTTTTGAGGAGCTCAGTCTTTTGTGTCCTACTATGGTTACCCCGCTAGAAAAGGCAATTGAGAGGTATATGTCACACCCTGGCTTTGCGGAAGGGTGGGTTTATTTGGTGTGACTTCTTAATACCATAGCTTAATCACAACAAAGCTATATGAAAGTAAAACCATGATGATCATCCATTCATTCAGGTTTTAAAAGTAGAATACGACAACGTTGTTTTCAAACGTCGACACGTGCAACGAAAATACTACACAACAAAATAAAATCTTGTTCATAAGACACAACCACATAACATGAAATAACATCACTTCTCTACGCAGCATGAAGACATAGCATACCTCGCCAGATCCCTAATTCCCTGAAATACATGTAAGTTGGAAAAATCAACAAAAGTTGAGCGAGTTCATGTGAAAGTGAGTATGTAAAAACCTTTGTATATGTTTGTATGTCTGAAAATCCCTGGTATGTAGCAAATAAGGAAAAATGAGATCACCATTGGTTTGCAAGGCCATTGATATGTGTGAAGTGCTGTAGGAAGACTCAAACCTAGCAGATTTTTGCGTCGGGGTCAAAGTCACCCCGAGGTCCGTACAGTTGGGCCTGGAGTTGGGCTCGCTACACCCAGATAGATCTACCACTAATGACCCTCAGTCCTACAATGAGGATTAATGGCCTCTAGTTTCCGCCTACCCACTCACATGATCTAAGTAGTAACCCTCCTTAAGCTAACCATACCATGTATAAAAGTATCCGTAATCATAGTAACATGTATTTCACCCCCGAAGTAAAAAAACGGAAAAACGAGGAACATGAACTTACAGAAGTGCGTCTCGAAATAGTCAATCCCAATCAACCTGCTGCATGACGACCTACACGTACTAACTTCTATTAGACGGACGGCCGTGCCTTGGCTTAAGGTTTAATGTTTTTGGGAAAAAGTTAGACAACTATTTCGTATTTATACTCCTTAATTATTTAATAACTATTTTCCTTCCCAAGGATGGGGGTTTTAATACATGTGTGTTTTATAGTTCCGAAAATATATTTTTTTAAGTCTCACTTGAAAAATATATTTTAAATCACTTGTCTAAAATTATTCTGTCTCCAAAATATATATATATTTTTCCCAAAAATATTATATTTTACTTCATACAATTCCCAAAATATATATATTTTTCCCAAAAATATTATATTTTACTTCATACAATTTCCAAAATAATACTTTATCAAAATACATATTCAAGAGTATTTTCCGAAAATACATAAGTTACATTTTAAGGTTCGCGGTGTAATAACAATACCGGTGTAACTTAAATATTTATTTGTGAGGGCGTTGGTATTATTTTGGAGTCGTATTTTCATAATATTTCAAGTAATATTATTTTTAGGGTAATATCTAGTTCACAAAATAATCACATAATCACACAAGCGTTTTACTATGAAATATATATTCTAAATATATATTTAACAAGTTTTATTTACGAAAATCCACCTCCGACACTTGGTTGTTTTGTAATAAAAATCATGGCGAATTTTATTTGGAAAAAGAGGTGGCCACGCTTACTAGCGTATCATTTTCTTTTCAAAATTCAATCAAACAATTTAACAATCATCAATATACAATATTTAAACATCAAACTTGTCAAAATAAGTCTAAATCGCAAACTCATGAACTTGAATGTTGTGTAAAAATATGTAGTAACTTTCTAACATATTTAGTGGATCTTGTCATCCTTAAAAATAAAATTTGTTTCGTGAAAACTTTATTTTTAAAGAACTTGTAGTTTTACAACGTCTAGTCAAAATTTATGAAAATGCACCTTTGTTAAATTTTCTTGTTACACAAGTGTTTACACACTTGCTTATTCACAAAATGCCTTTAGTGTATATAAGATCCGGGTTTTAAACAAGACTTGCATCTTTCACTTGGTTCTTCCGAAAAACCACTTGTAGATCTCTAGATCTACTAGTTTAGAACCTTATTTTACAAGAAAAGTTACATTTACACAAGTTCATGTTTTATGAGTGGAAGGGTTCATCATCTCTTACAACTTTTACACCAACATATTACTAGTTCATGTTCCATGAACATGATCTAGTATGGTTAGATGATGATCCATCCCACTACTAGCAACAAACAACATAAAATAATCACAACTAACCAAGATTTTCATGATTTACACCACTAGTTACTCTTTATCCAACATATTCATCTTACTTTCAAGTCTTTTAGTTATGATCTTGTGTGTTCTTAATTTTTAACCGTTAAATCTCTTATTAACCACTTCAGACAAGAACAATATGGTGTTTAGAGGCACTTACTACTAGCTCGAGGCTAGAGAAGAAACAAGACGTAAACAAGGTGGATAAAAGAAATATAGAGAGGTTCTTGAGCTTCCGAGTGCACCGAGCCTCCTTGTATGATCCCTTGCACACTTGTATGTATGTAAAATAACTAGACAAGAGTTGAATGGTGGGTGTGTAGTGGTGATGGTGTTCGGCCGAAGACACAAGGAAGGAGGAAGAAGAGAGCAAGTTTAAGTTGTGTTAAAGTGAGATAATGGTGATCCCATATGCATACTTATAATCCATGTTTCTCCTTAATCCAACATGTAATGTGCTATCAAGATATTAGCCAAGGTAAATAAAATAATCAAGAAATGGTGGGGTGTGTCCCCACTCTTTCAACCGGTTCGAACTAGGGGGGGTATGGTTGGGTTTTGATATTATAGTTAGTGTTTAGTTGAAATCCAATGGTGTTTAGTTAGGATACTTATGTTTATTAATATATAAAGGGTGTTAGGGTGTTCGGGGACCCTAACTAGCTCAGAAAAGTGTAAACAATGTCTTTGGCAATATTTTTATGTTCCGTGTAAAGTCCAGTTGTTCGGTTGGATATTGATCCGTTAAAGTGTTAAGTAAGCATTTAAAGTGACTTTTATAGTGTTTTTAGTGACACAATAAATTCCCGGCACTTTGGAAAGTGTCTAGTATTATTTTACCAAGTTTTTGCACTCTACTAGTTATGTTAAATGTTGAATTTTTGCACACAGTGCAGAATTTTATAATTAAAGCATGTTTTAGGCACATCCGGTCACTATAACTATCACCTAGTGACGCAGTTTTACAATCCTCACCTCCCTACACTCCATACTAGTGTAGTAATCTATTCCCGGCTCATACTGGCCTTAGAGACAATGTCTGTCTAGTGCTGGCAATGTCAGCATGTTTACTGGGTTATCCGTTCACTGTGCTAACTGTGCTTTTGTGCATCAAGTTTGTCACTATAGTTTTGTGTGTAATAAATGGAGTGACAGTAGTACAGTATGATGTATGAATATGTATGTATCAGAAATCAAGGAGCAGTTTAACCACAATTGTAAGCAAGCACAGCTATTAAGCATTAATTAAATATTAATTAATTTGTACGGATACCTGGTATGTTGAGGGTTGTCACATTCTCCCCCCCCCCCCCCGTTAAGAAAATTTCGTCTCGAAATTTTAAGTTCTGCTTCTGGTTGCAGGGGTCTTAGGAAATAAGTGGGGGTATTTTTCTTTCATTCGATCCTCACGTTCCCAGGTGTATTCTGGGCCATGTCTTGCATTCCAACGAACCTTGACGAGTTTTACACTGCTCCTGCGGGTTTTGTTTTGTCACACCCTGGCTTTACGAAAGCGTGGGTTAATTTGTAGTGACTTCTTAATACCATAGCTTAATCACAACAAAGCTATATGAAAGTAAAACCATGCAGATCATCCATTATTTAAAATCTTAAAAACAAAATACCACAACATTGTTTGAAACGCTGACACATGCTTCGAGTTTACAACTCTATCAAATAGAAACATTGTTCTTAAGACGCAACCATAAAAATAAAATAAACATCGTTTAAGACTTGCGACTCGTCCAGGTAAAAGTCGCAATCCCTAAACGTGGATGATCCCATATCTCTTAGGCATCGTGAAAACGTAGCATACCGTGCCAGATCCTTAGTTCCCTGAAATACATGTAAGTTGGAAAAATCAACAAAAATGTTGAGCGAGTTCATGTGTAGTGAGCATGTAAAACCTTTGTTATTATAAAAACCCTGGTATGTAGCAAATAAGGAAATAAAGAGATCACCAATGGTTTGCAAGGCCATTGATATGTGTGAAGTGCAGTAGGAAGACTCAAACCAAGCAGCTTTTTGCGTCGGGCACCAAGTCACCCCGAGGTCCGTACTGTTGGGCCTGGGGCTGGGCTCGCTACACCCAGATAGATCTACTGCTATTGTTCCTCGGTCCTACACTGAGGATTAATGGCCTTCAGTTCCCGCCTACTCACTCACATGATCTAAGTAGTAACCCTCCTTACGCTAAACATACCATGTGTAAAGTATTCGTAATCACAGTAACATGTATTTCACCCCCGCAGTTTAAAAACTGAAAATAGTTAAGAGAAAAGGGGGACATGAACTCACCGTAGTGCCTCTCTAACTAGTAATCTCCCAGTCAACCTGCTGTGCGACGACCTACACGTACTAACTTCTATTAGACGGACGGCCGTGCCTTAGCTTAAGGTTTAAGTTTTTGGGAAATAGTTAGACAACTATTTCGTGTTTACACATCGTAATTATGTATTAATTATATTCCTTCCCAAGGATGGGGGCTTTAATACATGTGCGTTTATATAATTTCAAGACTTCATTATTAAGTCCCACTTAACAAAATATACTTTAATTCATTCGTCCAAAATATAAATATTTTTCCCAAAAATATTATATTTTATTCCATGTAATTTTCCCAAAATAATACTTTTATCAAAATACGCATTTAAGAGTATTTTTCCAAAATACGTAAGTTACATTTGAAGTTCGGGTGGTAATAATAATACCGGTGTAACTTAAATATTTATTGTGAGGGCGTTAATATTATTTTGGAGTCGTTACTATTCAGTATATTCCAGTAATATTATTTTTACTCTAAAAATAATACATAAAAATTCACACAAGTGCTATTATGAAAATATATATTCTAAATATATATTTTAGCAAGTTTTATTTATAAAAATCCCACCTCTGACACTTGGTTGTTTTGTAATAAAAATCATAGCGAAATTTTATTTGGAAAACAAGTTAAAAATATGTTCATAACACTTGTTGTAAAAATATTTCCAAGTGTTATATTTCTGGAAAAATTTCGCCAGAGTTTCCTCTGTAACTGGAAGTGGCCACGCTTACAAGCGTATCATTTTCTTTTCAAAACTCAATCAACAATTTTCTCAACATCAACAAACAGTATTTCAACACCAAACTAGTCAAAAATATACATAGATCGCAAACACATGAACTTGTGGGTTATGTAAAAGTGTGTAGTAACCTTTCAATATTTTTAGTAGATCTTCCTATCTTTATAAATGAAATCGGTTTCTTAAAAATCTTATTTTTAAAGAAAGTGTAAGTTTACAACTTCTTGTCAAAAATCTCAAAAATAATTCTTTGTTAAAACCTTTTGTTACACAAGTGTCTACACACTTGTTTCTTCACAAAAACACCTTTGTCTTAAGAGAGATCCGGCTTCTAAACATGATTTCATTTTGCACTTGGTTCTTCGAAAATACCACATGTAGATCTTTAGATCTACTAGTTTAGAACTTCATTTTATAAGAAAAATCACTTTTACACAAGTTCATGTTCGCATGTAGTAGTGTTCATCATCTAATCATTTTCACACTTTAACATACACTAGTTCATGTTCAATGAACATGACTTAGCCGGGTTAGATGACGATCCAAACTACTACTAGCATCAAACAACATAAAAGAATCATAACAAAACAAGTTTCAAGAATTTTACACTAATATTTACTCATTAACCACCATGTTCATCATTTTTAGTAGACTTTAAGTTTTTGATCTCTAGTGTTTATGATTTTTATCCGACTAATCTCTTATTAACCACTTTAGACACGATCAATAGGGTGTTTAGAGTCACTTACTACTAGCTCCTGGCTAGGGAAGAAACTAGACAAAAAATGGGTGGTTAATAGCGTTGTGGTGAGGTCCTTGGCAATCCGTAAGCACCGAGCCTCCTTATACGTGATCCTTCACCTTTGTATGATAATAGGTTGCCTTGATCAAAATTGAAAAGTGGGTGTGGGTGTGTGCTTGGTCTCGGCCGTAGGTAATAAGAGGGAAAGAAAGAAAATTTTTTGTTAAGTGGTTTATGAATGGAATGTGTGACCTAGTGGTGTTATTTATAATCCACCATTTCTATTTATCCAATGAATAATGTATAGGGAAGATATTAAGCATGGATTAATAAAATACTCAAAAAGTTTGTGGGGTGGTGTCCCCTTGGGGCCGATTTGGTTCATGGGGGGGGGGGTAATTGGTTGAATTTGAATGACATGGTTAGTGCTTAGTTTTGTTAAGTTAGGAATTAAGTTAGGTTATTTGTGTGTTATAATTTATAACGGGTGTTACGGTATTCGGGGACCCTAACTGGCACAGAAAAGGAAAAATAGTGTCATTGACAATATTTTTATGTCTCGGGTTAAGTCCGGTTGTTCGTTTGGATATTGATCCGTTAAAGTGTCAAACAAAGCTTTAAAGTGTCTTTATTATTATTTTTAGTGACACAAAGAATCCCGGACACTTTGGAAAGTGTCTAGTGTTATTTTCCCATGTTTGTGCACTTTACTAGTTAGATACAATGCTGAATTTTGTGAATAAAGTGCAGAATTTGTGTTTTAAATCATATTTTTGGCACATCTGGTCACTATAATTTTCACCTAGTGACGCAGTTCTACAACCCTCATTTCCCTACACTCTCTACTAGTGTAGTAAACTATTCCCGGCTCATGCAGGCCTTAGAGACAGTGTCTGCCTGGTGCTGGCTATGTCAGCACGTTTACTGGGTTATCCGTTCATTGTGCTACTGTGCTTTTGTGCATCAAGTTTGTCACTAAAGTTCTGTATGTAAATAATAGAGTGACAGTTAATAAAGTATGATGCATGTATGTGTATGTATCAGTATTCAAGTAGCAGTGTATCCACAATTGCAAGCAAGCACAGTAATAAAGCATTAATTAAAATTTAATTAATTCGTACGGATACCTGGTTTGGGGAGGGTTGTCACATTCTTCCCCATTAGAAAAATTTTGTCCGGAAATTTTAAGTTCTGCTTCTAGTTACAGGAGTCTTGGGAAATAAGTGGGGGTATTTCCCTTTCATTCGGTCCTCACGCTCCCAGGTGTATTCAGGACCATGTCTTGCATTCCATCGGACCTTGACGAGCTTAACAATGCACCAGCGGGTTTTGTTTACCTTCCAATCTGTAACCTCAACCGGTTCTTCGACAAAGTGGAGCGTGTCGTCAATATGAATCTCGTCTGCGGGAATGACAACAGTATTTTGCGTTGGACTTTTCTTCAAATTTGATACATGAAATGTATCGTGGACACCGTTTAGTTCGGCAAGTAAGTCCAGCTTGTATGCTACTAACCCAACTCTTTTCAGAATTCTGAATGGACCAATATATCGAGGATTCAACTTTCCACGCTTCCCGAAGCGTGCCACACCCTTCCAGGGTGATACTTTCAACAAAACCATATCACCTACCTCAAACTCTAGAGGTTTCCTTCTTCGGTCCGCATAACATTTCTGACGATCGCGGGCCGCCTTGATGCGATCCCGGATCTGTGCAATCTTATCTGTGGTTTCCTGGACTACATCAGGACCAACCAATTGTTTATCTCCTGCATCGGACCAACAAAGCAGTGATCTGCACTTGTGGCCATATAAAGCTTCAAATGGCGCGGCACCAATACTGGTGTGGTAGCTGTTGTTGTATGAAAATTCGACCAATGGCAAATGTTTATCCCAGCTACCGCCCAAATCCATAACACATGCTCTCAGCATATCCTCCAATGTTTGAATCGTTCGCTCGCTTTGTCCATCGGTCTGTGGGTGAAATGCAGTGCTCAGATTCAATTGTGAGCCAAAAGCTTCTTGGAAGGACTGTCAAATCCTTGACACAAACCTTCCGTCTCTATCAGAGATGATCGAGAGAGGCACTCCATGGCGTGTAACGATTTCTCTCATGTAAATTTCAGCCAATTTGCTCGTGTTATCTTTCTCTCTGATAGGTAAGAAGTGCACTGATTTCGTTAATCGGTCCACTATTACCCAAATAGTGTCATGACCACTCGGCGTTCTTGGCAACTTCGTTACAAAATCCATGGAAATTTGTTCCCATTTCCACTTGGGAATCTCAGGTTGTTGCAGAAGTCCTGAAGGCTTCTGGTATTCAGTTTTCACCTTAGCACACGTCAAACACTTGCTCATGTAAACAGCAACGTCGCCTTTCCTTCTGGGCCACCAATAGTAATCTTTAAGGTCCTGGTACATCTTATCCGCTCCTGGATGGATAGAGTACCGCGATTTGTGAGCTTCATCAAAAATAACTTTTCTCAAACCACCAAACAGAGGAACCCAAATCCTTTTCATAAAACATAACGTTCCTTCCTCGTTTGGTATTAACTGCTTCTCCATCCCACGGAGATATTCTGCTTCAATGTTTCTCTCCTTAAGTGCTTCTTTCTGCGCGGCGCGAATGCGCAAGGAAAGATCTGTCTGAATAATCATCTCCAAAGCCCTAACCCTTTTGGGCTTGATCCTCTCTTTTCGACTTAGGGCATCGGCGACCACATTCGCCTTCCCTGGATGATACTTTATCTCGCAGTCGTAATCGTTCAACAACTCAACCCATCGTCTCTGTCTCATATTCAACTCCTTCTGGTCGAATATGTGTTGTAGGCTCTTATGATCTGTGAAGATTGTACATTTCGTACCATATAGGTAGTGTCTCCAGACCTTTAACGCAAATATCACTGCGCCGAGTTCCAAATCATGTGTGGTATAATTCTTTTCATGTACCTACAACTGGCGCGATGCTTAAGCTATAACCTTCTGGCGTTACATCAACACACAACCCAAGCCTTGACGCGAGGCGTCACAATATACCACAAAATCATCTGTACCCTCTGGTAGTGCTAAGATTGGCGCATTGCAGAGCTTGTCTTTTAACAGCTGAAACGCTTCTTCCTGTTTGATTCTCCAATCAAACTTCTTATCTTTCTGCGTGAGGAGTGTTAGTGGTTGAGCGATCTTTGAAAAATCCTCAATGAACCTTCGATAGTAACCAGCCAAACCCAAGAATTGTCGAATCTCGGTTGGCGTCTTTGGGGTTTCCCAATTCTTTATCGCCTCAATCTTTGTGGGGTCCACATGAATTCCATTCCCATTCACCACGTGTCCAAGAAATTGGACTTCACGTAGCCAAAACTCGTACTTCGAGAATTTAGCATACAACTGTTCCTTCTTAAGCAACTCCAAAATGGCCCTTAAATGTTGTTTGTGTTCAGCCTTCGTCTTTGAATAAATCAAAATGTCGTCGATAAACACAATTACGAACTTATCCAAGTACGGCTTGCAAACTCTGTTCATTAGGTCCATGAAAACAGCTGGTGCGTTAGTCAACCCAAACGGCATAACTAGGAACTCGTAGTGCCCATAGCGAGTTCTAAAGGATGTTTTCGGAATACTTTCCTCTAGTATCCTTAGCTGATTGTAACCTGATCGTAAATCGATCTTAGAGTAAAAGCTTGAACCTTGCAGTTGGTCAAACAGATCATCAATCCTTGGAGGATATCTATTCTTGATCGTCAACTTGTTCAACTCCCGGTAGTCAATGCACATATGAAAACTACCGTCCTTCTTCTTGACAAACAGAACTGGAGCTCCCCAAGGTGAGAAGCTTGGTCTGATGAATCCTTTGTCTAACAACTCTTGAAGTTGTGTCGACAATTCATGCATTTCTGAAGGTGCAAGTCTGTAGGGTGCCTTAGCCACAGGCGCGGCGCCTGGAACTAAGTCGATGCAGAACTCCACTTGCCTCTGGGGTGGCAATCCTGGCAAGTCCTCAGGAAAGACTTCAGGATACTCCCTTACGACAGGGATGTCTTCGATTTTCGGCTCAACAACTTTCTTATCCACGATGTGTGCCAGGAAGGCATCACATCCCTTTCGTAGACACTTACGGGCTTTCATGCAGCTGATGATTCTCAAAGGTGTATCACGTTTTTCTCCATGAACTATTATCGTCTCTCCATCTTCGGTTGGGATGCGAACGACCTTTTCGTGACAAACAATTTCTGCCATGTTGCTTGATAACCAATCCATCCCTACTACCACGTCGAAGCTTCCCAACTGGACTAGTAGTAGATCCAAAGTAAACTCACGCTCTCCCAACTCGATTACACAACCTATGACTACTTCATTGGCTTCTACTAACTTTCCATTCGCCAATTCGATTGAGTACGGGATATCTAGTTTACTAGCGGCTAACCCAAGCATATTCTTAAATTCTAACGACACAAAGCTATAATCGGCACCAGTATCAAACAAAATGGATGCAAAGCGTTGGTTTATAGGGAACGTACCAGTAACAACGTTGGGATCCTGGCGCGCTTCCCTCGCTTCGATATTAAAGACTCTTCCCCTTGCTTGGTTCAATTCCGGGCAGTTTCTCTTAAAATGCCCAATGTCACCACAGTTAAAAACACCCATTCTTTGACCATTTCCTGCTTCATTCCCAGCTTGGTTGTTGTTTTGATTTCGGTTCACATCACCCGCTTGATTCGCGTTGTTCCCTCGATTCCCATTTCCTCCGTTATTTCCTTGTGCACGATTTCCATTACCTCCACGATTATTGTTCCTATTACCAAGACCTCCTTGGCCACCCCGGCCAGCATTGCGGATTGGTATTGCCATTGTTGTTTGAATTACTCCCGCTAGTTCCTCCTTGTGAGGCTGCGTACTGCGCAATGGCAGCAGCGATAACCTGCTGAAGTTCTGCCTCGTTGGTAGGCATGCGTGTCTGACGTCTTGGTGGCATCTTCTAAAAGATGGTTCACGTAGGTCAGGTCATAGTAAGTATAGTGTATGTATGTAATAACAATATCACGCATAACATCCCATGTAATAAATAAATCAACCACATAACATCTCATGTTATAAAACATAAACAATCAATCAAAACACCACATATGATGAGAATACTGCGATTGCACTGTCATAAATCGAGACCATAATGAAAGGTTTACAAGTACACAACTGTATCATACAACATCAGTGACTAAGGGCCACATCGCCCTAGTCCAAAAATATCAAATCAGTATCAATAACAACCAATGTACAAATCATCAAAAGTCATAATCAAAATGCAGTCTCCAAAAGCTGTGTAATCTGTGCAATCGTCGTCTTCTCAACAAAAGCCTACCTGTGTCGCACAAAATAGCCCTACGCTGATGGCGGGGGAGGAGGGGGAAAACGAGAAAAGAGCAAACGTCGCTGTGAAACCAATCCTCCTCCATGGCGCGATGAGATCGCAACAGATATGCTATCAGCTGCTCCGGAGTCCAGAAACGGGCAGCAGAATCAGGAGATAACGGTCAAGGGGGATGTGATATCGCAGGGTGAGTCTGGCACTGGCACTGGCATGGTGGTCGCTGAGCTCTCTCAAGCTCCTGCACGCGACGAGTCAGCGCCTCCTGCTGTATCATAAAAGACCTGAGAATATCCTCTGTACAATAACCCATGTGATAAGGATGATAAGGATCTGATGGCGGCATAATGGGTGGCGTAGTCCAGAGGAACGGCTCACTAGATGGAGCGAAGGATGGTACAACTGATGGTGCAACAGGGGGAACAAAAGCATGATGAGAAATCGGAGGTACAAACTGATCTCCTCCTGTCATGAAAGGTATTTGACCGAATGGCTGACGAGAAGAGCCCTCTCCAGGACGCGGCGGAGGGATGTCCTGGAGAAATGTAATAGGTAAGTCAGTACGATGAACATCTGTAGTATGAACGGGATGCAAAGGAACATCAGTAGGAACCGTAACAGGGGCCGTAACGGGTGTAACGGGTACCACGAAAGGTGGAAAATCATCATCATCGTCTATCCACCCATTTCGGGTGTCAGCATATCGAGGGTCAACATGGGTCGCGAAAGGTGCATGATCGAACATCACTGGCATGGGATCAGGATGAGGGGCAATGACAGGATCAGCAGGAACATCAGCAATATGCTCATCCAGTATCAGTGGAGCAGCAACAGGACCCTCTAACAATGGTGGTGCATCAATATGAGCATCAACAACAACATGATCATCCTCCAACAGTGGAGCAACAATAGGATGATCATCGACAGGTACGTCATCAACCAAGGGAGCAACAGCTGGTGCATCGACATGATCAAGGTCATGCTCTAATGCGAGGACAGGAGCATCAACTGGCTCAGGGGCCGCAACAGCTCCAGATCATCAAACTCCATTTCGAAATCAGCGGGATCAGCAAACATAGGGTCAACAGGGGCTACGGGATCCTCCATGGGCTGATCTAAGTGAATAAACTCAATGTCATGATCGGGATCAAAGCCTGGTGGGAAAACAGGATCTGAATCGTCATCAATGTCATGGCCAAACTCAAAGCTAGGGGCAGGGGCAGGTGCAGCGGATGATGCCATATCAGGGTCCATGTCGTGACGGTGCCGATGCCACAGACTCAAAGGAGTCTGGGACAGGTGAATGGACGGGTGCCTCCTCAGCAGGAGCATCAACAAGAAGTAAGAGATCACAAGCAGCAATGTGGGCCTCGCCCTCAAAATCATCCTCGAGTGGGTCTTCATCAAACAAGTCGACGTCGTCGTCAGCGACTACGTCGAGGGGCATATCAATATCAGCGGGGTAAGCGGCAAGGGGCACAGGGGCAGGGATCACCGCGAGCGGCAAATCCCCAGCGATAGGGCCATCAGCGGGCTCAGCAACGACATCGGGCAGCGCAAATGGCTGGAAGTCATCGTCGTCCGTGCTAGTCGTATCTGAAGTGTACACCTCGTTTTCTGATGACACTACGTGGTGCGATACGATGGGCATGGGGTCTATGGTGTCTGACTCTCCAGTGCTGGATGAAGGCATGTCGTCTGTAATACAAACACACATATGCACAAATAATCAATCATATAGTCATATAAGCACGTTAATCAACAATAAGCAATCAAAGAGTCCTCCTAGTCCCACTAGCCTCCCAGCCTCCCAGATTGACTCCCTAGTCCCACTAGTCAACTTTCCCAGCCTCCCAGACTGACTCCCTAGTCCCATTAGACAATTCTCCCAGCCTCCCAGACTGACTCCCTAGTCCCACTAGACAACTCCCTCAGCCTCCCAGACTGAGCCTCCTAGTCCCACTAGACCATTCTCCCAGCCTCCCAGACTGACTCCCTAGTCCCACTAGACAACTCCCTCAGCCTCCAAGACTGAGCCTCCTAGTCCCACTAGACCACTCCCTCAGCCTCCCAGACTGAGCCATAACTAACAATTAAAATGTGCTCACTTTTGTTTGTAAAAACGTTTTGTGACCTGGATCAGGAGTTAAGTGGTATGTAATGTAAAAATGTTTTCGTGAGAGCCATAGTGATCATAGTCTAGACTCGAGAAAGAATCCTAGTTCGCTATGATCAGAGCTCTGATACCAAGCTGTCACATCCTGGCTTTGCGGGAGCGTGGGTTAATTTGGTGTGACTTCTTAATACCATAGCTTAATCACAACAAAGCTATATGAAAGTAAAACCATGCAGATCATCCATTATTTAAAGTCTTAAAAACAAAATACCACAACATTGTTTGAAACGCTAACACATGCTTCGAGTTTACAACACTATCAAATAGAAACATTGTTCTTAAGACGCAACCATAAACATAAAATAAACATCGTTTAAGACTTGCGACTCGTCCAGGTAAAAGTCGCAATCCCTAAACGTGGATGATCCCATATCTCTTTGGCAGCGTGAAAACGTAGCATACCGTGCCAGATCCTTAGTTCCCTGAAATACATGTAAGTTGGAAAAATCAAAAAAAATGTTGAGCGAGTTCATGTGTAGTGAGTATGTAAAACCTTTGTTATTATAAAAACCCTGGTATGTAGCAAATAAGGAAATAAAGAGATCACCGATAGTTTGCAAGGCCATTGATATGTGTGAAGTGTAGTAGGAAGACTCAAACCTAGCAGATTTTTGCGTCCGGCACCAAGTCACCCCGAGGTCCGTACTGTTGGGCCTGGGGCTAGGCTCGCTACACCCAGATAGATCTACTGCTATTGTCCCTCGGTCCTACACTGAGGATTAATGGCCTTCAGTTCCCGCCTACTCACTCACATGATCTAAGTAGTAACCCTCCTTACGCTAAACATACCATGTGTAAAGTATTCGTAATCACAGTAACATGTATTTCACCCCCGCAGTTTAAAAACTGAAAACAGTTAAGAGAAAAGGGGGACATGAACTCACCGTAGTGCGTCTCTAACTAGTAATCTCCCAGTCAACCTGCTGTGCGACGACCTACACGTACTAACTTCTATTAGACGGACGGCCGTGCCTTAGCTTAAGGTTTAAGTTTTTGGGAAATAGTTAGACAACTATTTCGTGTTTACACTTCGTAATTATGTATTAATTATATTCCTTCCCAAGGATGGGGGCTTTAATACATGTGAGTTTATATAATTTCAAGACTTCATTATTAAGTCCCACTTAACAAAATATACTTTAATTCATTCGTCCAAAATATAAATATTTTTCCCAAAAATATTATATTTTATTCCATATAATTTTCCCAAAATAATACTTTTATCAAAATACGCATTTAAGAGTATTTTTCCAAAATACGTAAGTTACATTTGAAGTTCGGGTGGTAATAATAATACCGGTGTAACTTAAATATTTATTGTGAGGGCGTTAGTATTATTTTGGAGTCGTTACTATACAGTATATTCCAGTAATATTATTTTTACTCTAAAAATAATATTTGTACAGTTCACAAAATAATCATAAAAATTCACACAAGTGCTATTATGAAAATATATATTCTAAATATATATTTTAGCAAGTTTTATTTATAAAAATCCCACCTCTGACACTTGGTTGTTTTGTAATAAAAATCATGGCGAAATTTTATTTGGAAAACAAGTTAAAAATATGTTCATAACACTTGTTGTAAAAATATTTCCAAGTGTTATATTTCTGGAAAAATTTCGCCAGAGTTTCCTCTGTAACTGGAAGTGGCCACGCTTACAAGCGTATCATTTTCTTTTCAAAACTCAATCAACAATTTTCTCAACATCAACAAACAGTATTTCAACACCAAACTAGTCAAAAATATACATAGAACGCAAACACATGAACTTGTGGGTTATGTAAAAGTGTGTAGTAACCTTTCAATATTTTTAGTAGATCTTCCTATCTTTATAAATGAAATCGGTTTCTTAAAAATCTTATTTTTAAAGAAAGTGTAAGTTTACAACTTCTTGTCAAAAATCTCAAAAATAATTCTTTGTTAAAACCTTTTGTTACACAAGTGTCTACACACTTGTTTGTTCACAAAAACACCTTTGTCTTAAGAAAGATCCGGCTTCTAAACATGATTTCATTTTACACTTGGTTCTTCGAAAATACCACTTGTAGATCTTTAGATCTACTAGTTTAGAACTTCATTTTATAAGAAAAATCACTTTTACACAAGTTCATGTTTGCATGTAGTAGTGTTCATCATCTAATCATTTTCACACTTTAACATACACTAGTTCATGTTCCATGAACATGACTTAGCCGGGTTAGATGACGATCCGAACTACTACTAGCATCAAACAACATAAAAGAATCATAACAAAACAAGTTTCAAGAGTTTTACACTAATATTTACTCATTAACCACCATGTTCATCATTTTTAGTAGACTTTAAGTTTTTGATCTCTAGTGTTTATGATTTTTAACCGACAAATCTCTTATTAACCACTTTAGACACGATCAATAGGGTGTTTAGAGTCACTTACTACTAGCTCCTGGCTAGGGAAGAAACTAGATAAAAAATGGGTGGTTAATAGCGTTGTGGTGAGGTCCTTGGCAATCCGTAAGCACCGAGCCTCCTTATACGTGATCCTTCACCTTTGTATGATAATAGGTTGCCTTGATCAAAATTGAAAAATGGGTGTGGGTGTGTGCTTGGTCTCGGCCGTAGGTAATAAGAGGGAAAGGAAGAAATTTTTTTGTTAAGTGGTTTATGAATGGAATGTGTAACCTAATGGTGTTATTTATAATCCACCATTTCTATTTATCCAATGAATAATGTGTAAGGAAGATATTAAGCATGGATTAATAAAATACTCAAAAAGTTTGTGGGGTGGTGTCCCCTTGGGGCCGATTTGGTTCATGGGGGGGGGGTAATTGGTTGAATTTGAATGACATGGTTAGTGCTTAGTTTTGTTAAGTTAGGAATTAAGTTAGGTTATTTGTGTGTTATAATTTAACGGGTGTTAGGGTATTCGGGGACCCTAACTGGCACAGAAAAGGAAAAATAGTGTCATTGACAATATTTTTATGTCCCGGGTTAAGTCCGGTTGTTCGGTTGGATATTGATCCGTTAAAGTGTCAAACAAAGCGTTAAAGTGTCTTTATTATTATTTTTAGTGACACAAAGAATCCCGGACACTTTGGAAAGTGTCTAGTGTTATTTTCCCATGTTTGTGCACTTTACTAGTTAGATACAATGCTGAATTTTGTGAATAAAGTGCAGAATTTGTGTTTTAAATCATATTTTTGGCACATCCGGTCACTATAATTTTCACCTAGTGACGCAGTTCTACAACCCTCATTTCCCTACACTCTCGACTAGTGTAGTAAACTATTCCCGGCTCATACAGGCCTTAGAGGCAGTGTCTGCCTGGTGCTGGCTATGTCAGCACGTTTACTGGGTTATCCGTTCATTGTGCTACTGTGCTTTTGTGCATCAAGTTTGTCACTAAAGTTCTGTATGTAAATAATAGAGTGACAGTTAATAAAGTATGATGCAAGTATGTGTATGTATCAGTATTCAAGTAGTAGTGTATCCACAATTGCAAGCAAGCACAATAATTAAGCATTAATTAAAATTTAATTAATTCGTACGGATACGTGGTTTAGTGAGGGTTGTCACATGTTTATCTTCCAATCTGTAACCTCAACTGGTTCTTCGATAAAATGGAGCGTGTCATCAATATGAATCTCGTCTGTGGGAATGACAATAGTTTCTTGCGTTGGACTCTTCTTCAGATTTGATACATGAAATGTATCGTGAACACCATTCAGCTCGGCAGGTAAGTCCAACTTGTATGCTACTAACCCAATCCTTTCCAGAATCCTGAATGGACCAATATAATGTGGGCTCAACTTTCCATGTTTTCCGAAGCGTGCCACAGCCTTCCAGGTTGATACCTTTAATAAAACCATGTCTCCTACCTCAAACTCCAGAGGTTTCCTTCTTCGGTCCGCATAGCATTTTTGTCGATCGCGAGCCGCCTTGATGCGATCTCGGATCTGTGCAATCTTATCTGTGGTTTCTTGGACCACATCGGGACCAACCAAGTGTCTGTCACCTGCATCAGACCAACAAAGCGGTGATCTTCACTTGCGTCCATATAGAGCTTCAAATGGCGCGGCTCCAATACTGGTGTGGTAGCTGTTGTTGTACGAAAACTTGACCAATGGTAAATGTTTATCCCAGCGACCACCCAAATCCATAACACATGCTCTCAGCATATCTTCCAATGTCTGAATGGTTCTCTCGCTCTGGGCATCAGTTTGCGGGTGAAACGCAGTGCTCAGATTCAACTGTGAGCCAAAAGCTTCTTGGAAAGACTGCCAAATCCTTGACACAAACCTTCCGTCTCTATCAGAGATGATCAAGAGAGGCACTCCATGACGTGCAACGATATCTCTCATGTATATCTCAGCCAACTTGCTCGTGTTATCCTTCTCTCTGATGGGTAAGAAGTGCGCGGATTTTGTTAACCGGTCTACAATTACCCAAATAGTGTCGTGACCTTTTGGCGTTCTTGGTAACTTTGTTATAAAATCCATTAAAATATGTTCCCATTTCCACTTGGGAATCTCAGGTTGTTGCAGAAGTCCTGAAGGCTTCTGGTATTCAGCTTTTACCTTGGCGTACGTTAAACACTTGCTAACATAAACAGCAACATCGCCTTTCATCCTAGGCCACCAATAATAATCCTTAAGATATTGGTACATCTTATCCGCTCCTGGGTGGATAGAGTACCGTGATTTGTGAGCTTCATCAAAAATAACCTTTCTCAAACCACCAAACAGAGGAACCCAAATCCTTCTCATGAAACATAAAGTTCCTTCCTCGTTTGGCACTAATTGCTTCTCCATCCCACGGAGATATTCCTCTTCAATGTTCCTTTCCTTAAGAGCCTCTTTCTGCGCGGCACGAATACGCAAGGAAAGATTCGTCTGGATAATCATCTCTAAAGCCCTAACCCTTATGGGCTTGATCCTTGCTTTTCGACTTAGGGCATCGGCGACCACATTCGCCTTCCATGGATGATACTTGATTTCGCAGTCGTAATCGTTCAACAATTCGACCCAGCATCTTTATCTCATGTTCAGCTCGTTTTAGTCGAATATGTGTTGCAAGCTTTTATGATCCGTGAAGATTGTACACTTCGTACCATATAAATAATGTCTCCAGATTTTTAACGCAAATACCACTGCGCCTAGCTGTAAATAATGCGTGGTATAATTCTTTTCATGAACTTTCAATTGGCGTGACGCGTAAGCTATAACTTTCTGGCGTTGCATCAGCACGTAACCCAAGCCTTGACGTGAGGCGTCACAATATACCATGAAATCATCCGTTCCTTCTGGTAGCGATAAGATCGGCGCATTGCAAAGCTTGTCTTTCAGTATCTGGAATGCTTCTTCCTGTTTGATTCCCCAATCAAACTTCTTATCCTTCTGCGTGAGAAAGGTCAATGGTTGAGCGATCTTTGAAAAATCCTCAATAAACCTTCGATAGTACCCAGCCAAACCCAAGAATTGTCGAATCTCGGTTGGTGTTTTTGGAGTCTCCCAATTCTTTATCGCTTCAATCTTGGTGGGATCCACGTGGATTCCGTCTCCATTAACCACGTGTCCAAGAAATTGGACTTCGCGCAACCAAAATTCGCACTTCGATAATTTGGCATACAATTTTTCCTTCTTCAGCAACTCCAAAATAGCTCTTAAATGTTGTTCGTGCTCAGCCTTTGTCTTCGAATAGATCAAAATGTCGTCGATAAACACAATCACGAACTTGTCTAGGTACGGCTTACACACTCTGTTCATCAAATCCATAAAAACAGCTGGCGCGTTTGTCAACCCAAACGGGATAACCAAGAACTCGTAATGTCCATATCGAGTCCTAAAAGCGGTTTTAGGAATACTTTCCTCTTGTATTCTCAGCTGATGATAACCTGATCGCAAATCGATTTTCGCGTAGTAGCTTGAACCTTGAAGCTGATCGAATAAGTCATCAATCTTTGGCAGAGGATATCTATTCTTGATAGTCAACTTGTTCAACTCCCGGTAGTCAATACACATACGAAAACTACTGTCTTTCTTCTTAACAAACAGAACTGGAGCTCCCCAAGGTGAGAAGCTTTGTCTAGTAGCTCCTGGAATTGTGTTGACAACTCCTGCATCTCTGAAGGTGCAAGTCAATAGGGTGCCTTGGCTACAGGCGCGACGCCTGGAACCAAGTCATTGTGGAACTCCACTTGCCTTTGGGGTGGCAATCCTGGCAAGTCCTCTGGAAAGACTTTAGGATATTCCTTCACGACAGGGATGTCTTTGATCTTTAACTCAGCAACTTTCTTATCCACGATGTGTGCCAAAAAGGCAGCACATCCCTTCTGTAAACACTTTCGAGCTTTCAGGCAGCTGATGATTGTTAGAGGTGTATCTCGCTTTTCTCCATAAACTACGATCGTCTCTCCATCTTCGGTTGGGATGCGAATGACCTTATCGTGGTAGACAATCTCAGCCTTGTTGCTCGACAACCAATCCATCCCTACTACTACGTCGAAGCTTCCCAACTTTACTGGTAGTAGATCCAAAGTGAACTCACGCTCTCCCAACTCGATTACACAACCTCTGACAACTTCATTAGCTTCAACTAGCTTTCCATTAGCCACTTCAATTGAGTACGTAATATCTAACTTACTAGCGGCTAACCCAAGCATACTCTTAAATTCTAATGAGACGAAGCTATAATCGGCACCAGTATCAAACAAAACGGATGCAAAGCGTTGGTTTATAGGGAATGTACCAGTAACAACATTGGGATCCTGGCGCGCTTCCCTTGCCTCGATGTTAAAGACTCTTCCCCGTGCTTGGTTCAATCATGGGCATTCCTGGGCATTCCTTCTTAAAATGCCCAATGTCACCACAGTTAAAACAACCCAGTTTTTGCCCATTACCACCTCCGTTCCCATCTTGATTTGCATTGTTCCCTCGGTTTCCATTGCCTCCATTATTCCCTTGTGAACGATTTCCATTACCACCCTGGTTACTGTTCCTATTACCGAAACCTCCTTGGCCTCCCCGGCCAGCACTAACCCAGCAAGTATCCTTCAAGTGACCAACTTTCCCACAAGCTTCACATATTTTTGGCCCACACCGGTCAGAATGATGACGCTGGCAGGTGTTACACTTGGGCTGTGTACCCATTTAACCCTTCCCTTTTTTCTCAACACCGGTTGCAGCCTTTGTCGGTGTGCTTGATTCTCCTTTCTTGCCAACACTGCTTGTACCCTGCTTAAAGTTCGAGAATTTCCTTTTGTTCTCGCCAGACGACTCTACGTGAGTCTCCTTCTTTTTCTGCTCAACATTCGAAAACTTGTTCAAGCAGATAGCTTCCTCAGTAAGAGCCACACCAAGATCAATGGCTTCTGTTGTGACAACTCGTATTTCAAGCCTTTATTTGTGTGCTTCGATGTAACTTGTTTGGATTATACGTGACTAGTTGATGTGTTTGATTGTATGGAATACTATGTTTTGTTATGCTATGTGTTACGTAATTGCGTGTGAATATTATAAGCTCGGTTGCACAACACTTGCTCGGTCGCACAAGCCTTTTGGGCCGTGCACTTCTCTCTCTCGGCTCACTCTATTGGACTCGATGCTAGGTTCGGCCCACTTCTCTTGTTCACCTACACTTAGTAACATTGGGGTTTAATTCCTCATAATTTATAAAACACTAACACACACATCAACCCTAAAGCTCTCCCCTTCTCTCCCTTGTGCGACGGCGAACACCCCACCCCTCCCGAAAGCTTTGATTCGGATCATTCCTTTCCCTAACCGGTTAGTGTATGTTTACCGATTTCATGTTTAATGATGTTGTGATATGTATGCTCTACGTGGTAAATATGATTATTAATGATGTATAAACTGTTAATGTTGATGTTGTAATTGGCTCATATATATATTGGATGGTGTCCGTATAAATCGAATGAATTGAAGACCTGTTAACAGATCAATGATGATGTTTCGGATAAGTGAATTGCTATGCACATGATTTAGGATGCATGATTAGTCCAGAATCTACTAGCTTAATGATCCGATTGTATGTTTCGTATGATGTTTTGGTTGATTGTTCTTGCTTAGATCATGATTACGGTTGCTAAATATTTATGATTTCTGTTTTGATTCGTTTGAAAACATGATAGAAACTGTTGATTGATCTGATTTGAAACTGCCAAAATTATTAGCAAACATTACGGAATTAAAGATCGGCAAATATGGAAATTTGTTACACATGCCTAGTCTCGACACGGGTTGCGAGTCGAGAACTCATAGTCTCGACTCGAGACCACACATCATCAGCAAAACAGCATAACTCGAGACCATGGTTGCGGGTCCGGTTGCGACTCGAGACCGTGTAGTCTCGACTAGTACATGCATGATTCGAGACCTTCTTGGTTGCGACTCGAGAACACCAAGACTTCAACTCGAGACCACACAGTCTCGACTCGAGATCTCTAGTCTCGACTCGAGACCATATACACGTGCACACTGTTGGACTTGCACACTGTTACAAGCCTAAGTAATTGGGCCGCACTGTTGGGCTTTGATTGTTTACGTGATGCTACTATTGAATTCGTATGAACTGATGATAATTTCCATAGTTACATGTGTATGCGTTAATCAATACATGTACACAACTTATATGTGAAGAACATATACGTGCACTACCTAAATACGAACCTGACTTGTATGGTAACCATGGTAGGACGTGGTTGACCACCAAATAGCTTGATTGACTTTCTGTGTATCTGCCGAGCAAACCAAGGTGAGTTCACACTCTTACCAAGGCATGGGATTCCCGGTGGGTAGGGAATGGGATTGAAGGAATAGGATTGAACAAATAATTGTACTTACACTGTTACTAGTGTATATACAACTATGGGAAGCCCCCCCACTAATAGAACATCCTATCGGCCTAGTAGAGCCACATGTTACGAAACGAACTTACTATTACGAACTTACTTACTGTGAACTTGCTCAACTAGTTGTTGACTCTCTGTTACATGCCTTGCAGGACCATAGGTACTTGGAGCTTGCACGGGAGGCGCGATCGTTGTGGGCACATGGACTGTTGAGTTCCATGTTAAACATTTACATTATGAGAACTTGATACTTATGTTGGATTTTTACATTAATGCTTCCGCTACACATTTGATTATGTTTGGTTTTGAAAACACCTTTCGTATTGATGAATGACATTTACTATTTACTCTTATGTTCAATATGATTGGTGGCTTGATCCTGGTTATGTCACGCCTCCAAGTGGTAGTACTCCGTGTGTGGATTTTGGGGGTGTGACAGATTGGTATCAGAGCCATTGGTTATAGAGAACTTGGTTTTAATAAGGGAAAAATGTTTTTATTAAAACCGGACTATAACCAGTACAGTGCTCAACGATCCACAACGACGCCTCGCTCCACGTGCAAGACTCAACATTCTAGGTAATATGGTATATGTTTTATTGCCTACTTGCTAGAGTACATAGAACTTTGTTCAGGGTATGCTTAGATATACATAACTACTATTGCTTGAGAACACTTGTGTGCTTACTCTCTTCTGTCATCGCACTTTTTGCGAACCTCTCTCACTTATGATTTCCTTTGCTATGAAGATCATGCCTGGACATATTAACATGACTCAAGCCCAGTTGACGGCTCTCATCAACGAACAAGTTGCTGCGGCACTTGCAGCCGCACAGGTAGGAGGTATATCCTGCAGTCGTAACTCGCACTAGGATCTCTAGATCCTACATTCCTAAAACCAACTCTTGTGTTTAACCTTGTCCTATTCTTATACACAATAGGTTAACATGCACAGCCACCTGTTTGCACTTTCAAGAATTTCATGGACTGTCGTCCAAGCACGTTTAGTGGCACCGAAGGAGCAGTTGGACTCCTCCATTGGTTTGAAAAACTCGAGTTAGTGTTTGAAATGTGTGAATGCCCTGAGGCTCGCAGGGTGAAATATGCCACTGGTACTCTAGAAGGAATTGCGTTGACTTGGTGGAACGCGCAAGTTCAGATTTTAGGGTTGGCAGCGGCTAACGCCACCCTTGGAAACCGGTCTACTATTACCCAAATAGTGTCATGACCTTTTGGCGTTCTTGGTAACTTTGTTATAAAATCCATTAAAATATGTTCCCATTTCCACTTGGGAATCTCAGGTTGTTGCAGAAGTCCTGAAGGCTTCTTGTATTCAGCTTTTACATTGGCGCATGTTAAACACTTGCTAACATAAACAGCAACATCGCCTTTCATCCTAGGCCACCAATAATAATCCTTAAGATATTGGTACATCTTATCCGCTCCTGGGTGGCTAGAGTACCGTGATTTGTGAGCTTCATCAAAAATAACCTTTCTCAAACCACCAAACAGAGGAACCCAAATCCTTCTCATGAAACATAACGTTCCTTCCTCGTTTGGCACTAATTGCTTCTCCATCCCACGGAGATATTCCTCTTCAATGTTCCTTTCCTTAAGAGCCTCTTTCTGCGCGGCACGAATACGCAAGGAAAGATCCATCTGGATAATCATCTCTAAAGCCCTAACCCTTATGGGCTTGATCCTTGCTTTTCGACTTAGGGCATCGGCGACCACATTCGCCTTCCCTAGATGATACTTGATTTCGCAGTCGTAATCGTTCAACAATTCGACCCAGCGTCTTTGTCTCATGTTTAGCTCCTTTTAGTCGAATATGTGTTGCAGGCTTTCATGATCTGTGAAGATTGTACCCTTCGTACCATATAAATAATGTCTCCAGATTTTTAACGCAAATACACTGCGCCTAGCTCTAAATCATGTGTGGTATAATTCTTTTCATGAACTTTCAATTGGCGTGACGCGTAAGCTATAACTTTCTGGCGTTGCATCAGCACGTAACCCAAGCCTTGACGTGAGGCGTCACAATATACCACGAAATCATCCGTTCCTTCTGGTAGCGATAAGATCGGCGCATTGCAAAGCTTGTCTTTCAGTATCTGGAATGCTTCTTCCTGTTTGATTCCCCATCAAACTTCTTATCCTTCTGCGTGAGAAAGGTCAATGGTTGAGCGATCTTTGATAAATCCTCAATTAACCTTCGATAGTACCCAGCCAAACCTAAGAATTGTCGAATCTCGGTTGGTGTTTTTGGAGTCTCCCAATTCTTTATCGCTTCAATCTTGGTGGGATCCACGTGGATTCCGTTTCCATTATCCACGTGTCCAAGAAATTGGACTTCGCGCAACCAAAATTCGCACTTTGATAATTTGGCATACAGTTTTTCCTTCTTCAGCAACTCCAAAATAGCTCTTAAATGTTGTTCGTGCTAAGCCTTTGTCTTCGAATAGATCAAAATGTCGTCGATAAACACAATCACGAACTTGTCTAGGTACGGCTTACACACTCTGTTCATCAAATCCTTAAAAACAGCTGGCGCGTTTGTCAACCCAAACGGCATAACCAAGAACTCGTAATGTCCATATCGAGTCCTAAAAACGGTTTTAGGAATACTTTCCTCTTGTATTCTCAGCTGATGATAACCTGATCGCAAATCGATCGTCGTGTAGTATCTTGAACCTTGAAGCTGATCGAATAAGTCATCAATCCTTGGCAGAGGATATCTATTCTTGATAGTCAACTTGTTCAACTCCCGGCAGTCAAGACACATACGAAAACTACCGTCTTTCTTCTTAACAAACAGAACTGGAGCTCCCCAAGGTGAGAAGCTTGGTCTGATAATCCTTTGTCTAGTAGCTCCTGGAATTGTGTTGACAACTCCTGCATCTCTGAAGGTGCAAGTCGATAGGGTGCCTTGGCTACAGGCGCGACGCCTGGAACCAAGTCATTGTGGAACTCCACTTGCCTTTGGGGTGGCAATCCTGGCAAGTCCTCTAGAAAGACTTTAGGATATTCCTTCACGACAGGGATGTCTTTGATCTTTAACTCAACAGCTTTCTTATCCCGATGTGTGCCAAGAAGGCAGCACATCCCTTCTGTAAACACTTTCGAGCTTTCAGGCAGGAAATGATTCTTAGAGGTGTATCGCGCTTTTCTCCATGAACTACGATCGTCTCTCCATCTTCGGTTGGGATGCGAATGACTTTATCGTGGCAGACAATCTCAGCCTTGTTGCTCGATAACCAATCCATCGCTACTACTACGTCGAAGCTTCCCAACTTGACTGGTAGTTGATCCAAAGTGAACTCACGCTCTCCCAACTCGATTACACAACCTCTGACAACTTCATTAGCTTTAACTAGCTTTCCATTAGCCAGTTCAATTGAGTACAGAATATCTAACTTACTAGCGTCTAACCCATGCATACTCTAAAATTCTAATGAGACGAAGCTATAATCGGCACCAGTATCAAACAAAACGGATGCAAAGCGTTGGTTTATAGGGAACGTACCAGTAACAATATTGGGATCCTGGCGCGCTTCCCTCGCCTTGATGTTAAAGACTCTTCCCCGTGCTTGGTTCAATCCTGGGCATTCCTTCTTAAAATGCCCAATGTCACCACAGTTAAAACAACCCAGTTTTTGCCCATTACCACCTCCATTCCCAACTTGATTTGCATTGTTCCCTCGGTTTCCATTGCCTCCATTATTCCTCTGTGAACGATTTCCATTACCACCATGGTTATTGTTCCTTTTACCGAAACCTCCTTGGCCTCCCCGGCCAGCACTAACCCAGCAAGTATCCTTCAAGTGGCCAACATTCCCCCAAGCTTCACATATTTTTGGCCCACACCGGTCAGAATGATGACGCTGGCAGGTGTTACACTTGGGCTGTGTACCCATATACCCCTTCCCTTTCTTCTCAACACCGGTTGCAGCCTTCGCCAGTGTGCTTGATTCTCCTTTCTTGCCAACACTGCTTGTACCATGCTTGAAGTTCGAGAATTTCCTTTTGTTCTCGCCAGACAACTCTACGTGAGTCTCCTTCTTTTTCTGCTCAACATTCGAAAACTTGTACAAGCGGATAGCTTCCTCAGTAAGAGCCACACCAAGATCAATGGCTTCTGTTGTGACAACTCGTATTTCAAACCTCTATTTGTGTGCTTCGATGTAACTTGTTTGGACTATACGTGACTAGTTGACGTGTTTGATTGTATGGAATACTATGTTTTGTTATGCTATGTGTTACGTAATTGCGTGTGAATATTATAAGCTCGGTTGCACAACACTTGCTCGGTCGCACAAGCCTTTTGGGCCGTGCACTTCTCTCTCTCGGCTCACTCTATTGGACTCGATGCTAGGTTCGGCCCACTTCTCTTGTTCACCTACACTTAGTAACATTGGGGTTTAATTCCTCATAATTTACAAAACACTAACACACACATCAACCCTAAAGCTCTCCCCTTCTCTCCCTTGTGCGACGGCGAACACCCCACCCCTCCCGAAAGCTTTGATTCGGATCATTCCTTTCCCTAACCGGTTAGTGTATGTTTACCGATTTCATGCTTTATGATGTTGTGATATGTATGCTCTACGTGGTACATATGATTATTAATGATGTATAAACAGTTAATGTTGATGTTGTAATCGGCTCATATATATATTGGATGGTGTCTGTATAAATCGAATGAATTGAAGACCTGTTAACAGATCAATGATGATGTTTCAGATAAGTGAATTGCTATGCACATGATTTAGGATGCATGATTAGTCCAGAATCTACTAGCTTAATGATCCGATTGTATGTTTCGTATGATGACTTGGTTGATTGTTCTTGCTTAGATCATGATTAGGGTTGCTAAATATTTATGATTTATGTTTTGATTCGTTTGAAAACATGATAGAAACTGTTGATTGATCTGATTTGAAACTGCCAAAATTGTTAGCAAACATTACGGAATTAAAGATCGGCAAATAAGGAAATTTGTTACACATGCCTAGTCTGGACATGGGTTGCGAGTCGAGAACTCATAGTCTCGACTCGAGACCACACATCATCAGCAAAACAGCATAACTCGAGACCATGGTTGCGGGTCCGGTTGCGACTCGAGACCGTGTAGTCTCGACTAGTACATGCATGATTCGAGACCTTCTTGGTTGCGACTCAAGAACACCAAGACTTCAACTCGAGACCACATAGTCTCGACTCGAGATCTCTAGTCTCGACTCGAGACCATATACACGTGCACACTGTTGGACTTGCACACTGTTATGGGCCTAAGTAATTGGGCCGCACTGTTGGGCTTTGATTGTTTACGTGATGCTACTGTTGAATTCGTATGAACTGATGATAATTGCCATAGTTACATGTGTATGCCTTAATCTGTTGGTGCAGTCATCTGTCTTCTTCGTCTTATGTCGAGTCACGGGTTTGTTGCAGATCAAATTAGACAAGAAATCAAGATTTGAAGGCTGGTTGTTTGAGAGGATTGCTGGTCGTTTGAATGAAGATGTTCCGTTTGAAGGCTGGCCGTTTGAGAGTCATCCGTTTGAGTGTTAGGTGTCCGTTTGAGCCTATTCAAACGGTCAGGTCACTAGTATAAATACCTTTCAAACGGTAATCATTTGTAATGGTCAGGTTTGTTGATACCGAAGTGCTGCCGGTATTTCCTCTCACTGTAAACATTGTCAATTCAATATACAAGAGGTTTAAAGTGAATTCAAGCTGTTTTGAAGTGTGTTTCTTAGTATTCCGCCTCTGAAACATACAAGAGCTCTTCTAACCGACTCATTCAGGTCGCGAATCCGATCATACAATTGGTATCAGAGCTCAGGACGAGGAGTTCTTGCCATATTCAGCTTGGAAATCTGATTTTCTACACCTTCTGTTCACAACCGATACTTTTCACGGTCAAAATCAGCTCAAATCTTCACATTATGCTCGGAATTGATAACTGACAAAGCCTTGAAAGTTTCAGACTGAAAATTGAAGTAAAACAGATAGAATATTGCCTGTCTGTTTGAAATTGTTCGACAAAATGATGACGTCATAGACCTTCCGTTTGAAAAATCTGCTTCTGTCGTTTGAAACAAGGTCCATCGTTTGAACTGATCGTTTGAAAACAGTTCCCATCGTTTGAACTTGTTGTCCAATCGTTTGAAATTGGTTCCAATCGTTTGAAAGCACCTTCCGTTTGAATCTGTCGTTTGAAATCACAACAGATCGTTTGAAAAGTGATCCCATCGTTTGAACAACATCTGTTCGTTTGAAAATAGATTCTGTCGTTTGAAAGCTTTCTGTCGTTTGAAAGTCCACCGTTTGAATCAACTACCGTTTAAACTGTGTAGTCCGTTTGAAAACTGTTTATTGTGTGAAATATGAGTACCGGGTTCTACAATGCATTTGCAACACCGTCAAGTCCAGCTGCGATTGCTCAAGCCATGAATCTAGAAAACGAGACGGGAACCACTCAAAAGCCCCCAAAATTGATGAGTATCGAAGAATACTACGGGTGGAAGGATAGATTTGAAAACTTGGTTCAAGCAAATCATCTTAGATCATGGGAATGTATCTTGAAGAAGTATGTGTTACCGAGAACGGAGGTGAATGTTATCAAACAGATATCCGAATTCACATATCAAGAACGGGCAATGTACAGAGCGGAGAAAATGATGATCAGTTTATTGAAACAAGCGATTAAGGAAGATATATTCATTCTGTTAGAGCACGACAAAACTGCTAAGTTGATATGGGATGCTCTTAAAGTCAAATTCGAGGGAAGTGAGAGTATGATTAAAAGCAAAAAGGCATTGCTTAAGAAAGAGTTTGATCTTTTTAGCAGTTTACCAGGAGAGGATACTAAGAAGTTGATTGAGAGATACTGTCACTTAGTGCGATCATTGACAATGATTGGTGTTGATAAAAGTCGTGAAGAGTATGTGGATAAGTTGGCTGATGCGTTACCTCAGAAGGAGTGGGGAACGTATTTGATGATATTGAAAAACACGGGTGTTTATGACGGACTGACAATTGGACAATTTATCGAAAAATTAGAGGCTCAGAATCTGGAACAGCAAAAGATCATCAGGATGAATAGTCCGAGTGGTCAACAAGATGTGAAGATGTACTACAAAGGTAGCACTTCAGTTTCAGAATCTGAAAGAAGTCCAAAAATCCAGACAGCATTCAGTGCTGGTGATTCATCTGACAAAGCTGATCAGGGTTCAAACATTAGTAGCAATGGGTTTTCATCATTTCCGAGTGTAAATCCTAAAGAGACAAACACAAGTTTTCAGTCTCAGAGTACAAAAACAGGAAATGCATATGTGATTCAATGCAATATAGCCCTCAACCTTCTAGAAGGTCAAAGCTTCTCTGAAGACACTGCAAAAGACCATATGGCACTTCTGGGTTCTGTTCTGTTATCCTATGAAGGTTTGGTTGCTGGTCAGATCGGAAATCCTATGCTCACCAAAGAGGATTACGATCAAATAGACGCCGAAGAGATGGACCTCATGGATATCAAATGGTGTCTTGCAAGTGTTCTTCGACGTGCTGAGAAGTTCAAAACCATCACCGGGAGAAATGACTTTCTTGATGCTCATGTATCTACTTTAGGTTTTGATAAATCTAAAGTTACTTGTTTTCGGTGCAGGGAGAAAGGCCATTTCAAGCGGGAGTGCAAGGGAAGAGAAGCTAGCGGAGCACAGAATCTATTTGGGAAAGATGATTACTACCGCAAAGCTATCTATCAACAAGTTGGTCAATCTCAAGAACCACAGACGGCTCATGGGAGGAAGATTGAAGACCCCAAAAGAGCATGTGTTGTGGATTTTAGCTGGAGTAATTACATATCATCTGAAGGCAAAGCAGCACGCATAATCGATCAAGATGATGAAAGACTTCCTGAAGGCTTCAGCTGGGATATGTTTGTTGACGAGAAAGGAGAAGTCAAAGCATTCATTGCCAAGATTATGAGGGAGCCAGACATGTTTGCCACGTGGATGAAGTCTATTGGTGAAAATGTCAAATTGGTTGCTTCTGATGAAAATTCATTTAGTAGTGATGAAAGTACAGAAAGTGTTGATGAACTTTCAGACAGATCTGGAGAGGTTTCAGAGGGTTCAGATGAAAGTTTACAGAGTTCAGATGAGAGTGTACTAAATGAAGTTACTTCAGAAAAAGCAGTTGTTTTTGATAAACACCATCTGATTTTGGTGTATCAGATGCTGATTCTGAAAAATCTGTAGAGTTTGATCAATCACTGGTTGACAAAAACAGTGATGATGAAGAAGAAAATAATGTAAATGTTGCTGAATCTCATCTTTCTCCTAAAAGTTTTCATGTTTATTTTGCAGATCGCATGAATACACTGAGGGCTATAGAACAACAAGAGAAGTCTGAAGGTGATATTCAAAACATTGAAAATGTTGCTGAGAAGGTTACCGAAGTGGAGAAAGAAGAAAAAAGGGTGACTGTAGCTGAAAAGGTGATAGAAGTTGTGAAAACAATCGAGGTTGAGAAGATTGTTGAAGTCATCAAGCCTTGTGAGAAGTGTTTGGAAGCTTGCAAGGAATGTGCAGCAAAAGACGACATTATAGCTGAGTACGAGAAGAAGAAGGAGCAGTTACTGTTCAACCTCAATTATGTGAAAGAATCGTACGATGTCTTGAACAAAGCAGTAACTGGTCTTCAAACGACAAACTCAGAAAGAGAACAGGCATTGACAATGATGAATGCAACTTTGATGTCAAAACAAAAAGCGATCAATTTCTACATTGAAGAGAGTGCCAAATGGAAGCAAGAGTTGGAAACTGAAAAGATCGAAAATGAGAGAATAAGGCGGTTATTGTTAAGCTATTCTACTTCTGATTATCTCAATAATCGTGTTTACCCAACTGTTGCAGGATTGGAAGCTTTTCAAGACGAGAAGCCAAGGAAGAAGAAAGACTGTGGTAAGAAACCGACTGTTAGCTATGATGCGTGTGTTGTGTAATATATTTTTAGAATATAATTAAGCCCTTTTTACACCTTTAGCCAAGTTTTAAATTTATAAAACACGATATTCAGTAACACTAAACACACATATGGGCAAGTGCACCCATCGTGGACGTAGTATAGTGTTGGAAAGATACCGAGGTCGTCCAAGGACACAAGAGCTTTTAGTACCGGTTTATCCTCAACGTCTAATCAAATCAAAAAGTTAGAAAAATGTTTTTAAACTAAGAAAATAAAAACTAACTAAATGCTGAAAAATAAAAACAGATAGACAAGATGAATCACTTGGATCCGACTCGTGTATTAGTATAACCTTTGATTATTTTCGCACTTTTGCACTTGTTTAAGAGATTATCTTAGTTATTGTAGTAGGCCCCTCTTTTGAAGGCGACGTTACCCTCAACCCAGTAGTTTGAGTCAGCAAGGATACAATCCTAAAGGGTTGGATTATTGGAAGATAATGAATTAAGTTATTAATGCAAATTATGGTAGGCCCCGCTTTTGGCGGTGACGTTACCCTCGACTAAGTAGTCTGAGTCAGCAGGGATACAGTCCTAAATAGCCGGGTTATAGTATTAATAGTAGTTAACTTATGAGGGGGTCAAAGAGTTTGGATCCCCGCCATCCAATACCTATGGGCATTGAAGGAGATCCTACTAAATTTGACTCAGGTCCCTTGCAGGACCTCTAAACGCTGAATAAGGGCAAGACCCTTACCAAACCGTTCCCTTAACCCCCGACCAGGTAGCCAACATACCTCCATATAGACCGTGGAGATATGAATGGTGAAAATCTTTTATTTTATATAGACAGTAAAATAATGCCAAGACACCACGGACAAACGATAAAGAAAGATCACCTTCAACATAAGTAACTAGTTATTAAAGTCATTAATACAAAGCCAAATAAAAAGGGCAAAAGATTAAAAATAAAAAGTATTATACTAAACACTTGTCTTCACCAAGTGATGTAAGAGACTTAAGCAAACATGGCCTTGATTGTCAAGAACTCTTACGATCAATCTTGGATCCCGAGACGACTCACACACTCTATGATGGACAATGGATGATGGTGGTGGATGATGGTGTTATGGTGGTGGTGGGTGGTGGATGAAGTGTGAGAGAGGTGGTGTGCCAAGGGATGGATTGGAATGAAACCAAGCACTCCTATTTATAGGCTGAACAGAAGGTTGGGCACGGCCCCGTGTCCGCTGGACACGCCCCCGTGCCCGTCTGACACTCTCTCTCTTCATTAATTGTAATTCGCAATTACAATTAATGCGCCTGCTGTACTTTCGCCACGCCCCCGTGCTCACTGGACACGGCCCCGTGGTGGGCAATAGAAGCTTCTACAGGTTTGTCTTTTCTGCTGCTTCTTGGGCACGGCCCCGTGCTGGCTGAGCACGGGGCGTGTTCAGGCTTCTGTTTTCTCTTCTTTGCTTGGGAGGATGCCGTTGAAGGTTCGGGCAGTCTACTTTTATTCCTTTTCTTGTATTTATGTTAGAATTAGCTGTCTTTTTGCTTCTTTTGTGAATTTGAGCTCATTTCATCCTGAAAATACAAAAGGAAGACAAAAACACTCTTTTTCCAACATTAGTACTTAAAAAGGGTTAGTTTTATGCCTTATTTGATGTAATTTATATGTTGCATTTTACACACATCAAGCTATAACAAGTGTCCGCCTCCAATTTGGGATGGGTATTCTCCTAGGAAACCAAATGAGGAGCAACTTGAGAAAGCAGTCAATATAAAGTTAAAAACCGACACAACTGACGTTTTACCAGACAACATCGATGTCACGTTTACCTCGTCCGATACCGATCATGAGTCTGAGTTAATTAAAAAGGTGGTCGATCAGGTGTTGGATTATGATGAGGAGTCCGAGTCGAAATCTGAGTCTGGAGGGTCAAATTCGTCAGTCAACAGTCTAAATTCGTCGGTCAAACGGTCTTATAGTTTAGAATTTTTGTTATCAAAGTCAAATTTGGATGATGAAACATTTGAAGTTGCATACACTTTAAATGATTCGGACAAAATTATACTATGACAAAGAATTTCCAATAAGAAGTGTTCGTTTTGACATGATCAAAAAGGTTTTCAAAATGACAGAAATCAATATTTCTGAAATAGATTTTAATCTTACTGAAAAACCTAAAAAGTACACTTCAAGAGTTCAACAACGTCTAAACAAGAAAAAGGGTTACAATTCTGGTTCGGGTTTTCAAAAGAAACCTAACCAAAATTGTAGCTACAAAAAGAAAGGTTTAGGTTTTGTTCCACCAGAAAATTATAAAAATGATAAAAATTCTAAAACAAAAACAGAATTTGTGTCAGGTGGAAGCTCGGAAGATGAACAGCAGAAACCATTCTGGAGACAATCGAATCAAGAGTTTCTTGCTGAGAAGAGAAGGAATGGTACTGGAGTATTTCATCCGAGAGAAACTCGAACTTGTTTCAAATGCAATGAAGCTGGTCATATTGCATGGAATTGCCCGAAAAATATCAAAACGAAACAGGAAGTTTCTCAGAAACTAAAAGAAAAAGTTGTTGATACTGAACCACCAACAGAAAAACTTAAAGTTTTTGAAAATTCAACTTTTGAGGTTGGTGAGTGTTCTACAAAAAAGAGGTATGAAAAGAAAGGAAAAGACAACCAAGTGTGGGTTGCTAAGAAATGTGATGCGAATGTCGGCAATGAATCTGGTTCCACAAAGCCAGAAGAGCCACAGGTTGAGAAGAAAATTTCAGTGACTGATGATGATTTTCCATCACTGAAATTTGAGGAGATTAAAAAGAAAGTAGGTAAAACAGAAATTTCAAATCAGTTTTACAATGAAGAAAAAGAATTTGATGTCGAGAAAACATTCAACGGGAATGTTAAAAAGATTTTTGGGAAAATGTTGAGTGGGAGAGCTAAGGGGGTAAAAGATTTTTACGCAACAAAAAAGGCAACATACAACCCTACTTCACAAGAGTTGAAATCCATCAAGTCTGAGAAGACTTGGATGGAAGTGTGTTTCCCATGATAGTCTAAGGACTACGCCGGAGATCCCAAGTTTATATCGTGGATCAGGAATCGGCATCATTCTAGTGTTTGAAAAGTTTGTTTAAAAGTTTTTGAATAATATTTGAATTTTACAGGTGAAAGGACTACGCCGGAGCTTCCAGGTTGGTAATTGAGAAGCAGGAATCGGCATCTTTCTATCTAATTCGACAAGTGCTAAACAGGTTTCTGTAGATGTGTCATTCCTACAGTAAAACCTACATATGGTATTTTGATCTAAAATTGGTATTTGTGGTTTTATGTTTGAGATGGTTATATTCTACAATTGGTACAGAGGTTGTTTAACTGCAAATGATAAATCAGGGACATTGAGTTGTACTTGATTTATTATTCATATGAGATTGATAAACAAGATGATGAACCATATCCCCATGCTTCATAAGTGGTAAACTTAAAAATGGTAAACACAAACTCATTTTCCGGAAAAATCATTTTGATTAAAACAAACTTAAGTGTTTTGAAATCTAAATGAGAAAATGGTTTGTTGAAAGGGGGAGTTCAGATTGTTTATGCCTAGTGAATGGAGATTTGATGTGATTCGATATCAGTTGTCAAGTTTCTGTACAGTTTATGTTGATTTCTATGTTTTCAAGTGGGTCAAGAGTCTAGTAGTTTTCAAATTTCCTTTGAAATGTGTTTGCATTTTAGGGGGAGTAGAAAATTTCAGAAAATCCAAAAACATTAGAAAATTTGAAAAAGAAAAAAACATGATAAAATTCAAAAATGAGTTTTGTTGTGAAAAGAGGAAATGATAGTACATCAGTGGACTATCACAACATGCTAAAGAATTGGAAAGTTTAAAAGTGATAAACAATCTTGCTGCGGATGTGTCAGTAGATTTTTACACATTTAGTAGATTGTGACGAGATATAAACCTAAATTTCAAACTTGCTTATTCTGTGGGTTAACACAAACTTGGATATATAGGTAACCCCTGAAATCTTGTTTGAAAGGTCCCTTATTCTGAGATACTAGGTCTTTATGCTCAGTGATATCTGGGGTAACAAATTCATCACCAGGAAATTTTCCTTTCTTCACACTCCATTCTGTCCTCGGTTGTAGGATCGATATTGACGATCTAATGAGTCAATCAGAGCAGAAATACCACTATTTATGCGGCGGAATCACACAAACAGTTTGAATCAAAGAGAATGGAGTAGAAATAGAAAGGATATCACTTTAAACATTGTTTCTCATTAATTGATCACAGAAAAATTTGGCAGTAGTTCGGCTACAACTTGGACATTCGGTACATAATGAGAAACCAACACAACTATATATAGGGGTGCTAATTCCGCTCCAAATGACACATTGTCGTTTCGGGCGGAATCAGCAACTTGTGATTTCGCTCCAAATGACAACGTGTCATTTCGAGCGGAATCAACACATTAAAGCATAAAACTTACATTTTGACCCCTACACTATACATAATTGACATATTTGACCCCTAGACCCTGTACAAGCTTGACTAAGACTAAGACGTAAGCTTTAGACATTCGTGCATCAACAAACTCCCCCTTGGATACAGCCGGAGTCTTCAGTCTTGTCTTCGGGTCTTCAACTATTTCTGCCATCATGGCCTGCCCATCACTTCCAGGGATGTATTTATCCCGGCTAAAACCTTCGGCTACTTTTTCATCATCCTGGTTCACGATAAGAGCCTTCTCTGGTTTGTTCTCGATTTGCGGTCTCTGAACAGCAGGTTGTTGGTTAGGCCGATGATAGATCGCCTGTCTGTAATAATCATTCATGAACGGGTTCTGATGGTTGTTCACTTCTCGGTTCGGACATTCTCTCTTGAAATGGCCACGTTCTTTACACTTGAAGCAGGTAACTTTTGATTTGTCGAAACCAAGCTTCTGATCAGGACCAGAAAGACTGTTTCTGCCTGTGATCTCCATAAAGCGTTGCGCCCTCCTAACCAGACTTGCCATGCACCATTTTATATCAATCAACTCAAGCTCCTCCGGGTCGATCTGATCGTAATCCTCTTTTGTCATATCCGGATTTTCGATCCTACCCGCTACTAAACCTTCATACGCCTCTAAAACGGAAGCAAGTAATGCAATGTGTTGTTTTGCGGCTGTTTCAGTAAGTTCATTTCCATTCTTAATATTCACCGCGATGTTGCATTGCACCCCAGAAACATAAGCCTGATTATTTGAACTTGTAGAGCTTTGAGGTGATGTCTTCTCTGGAGCTTTGAAGTTTGGCTCATAGTTTACGAACGGTGAAGGCTTGTTTGATTGTGGAGTGTTTGTAGAAGCACTTGAATTTGTATCAGCAATAAACCCGTTTGTATCTTCGGACTCTGGTTTGTTGCAACAGGAGTGCTTCCTTTAGAGTACAAAGATACATCTTGTTGCACATTTGCTGAATTCATTTTCTTGATCTTCAACAACTCCAACTCATGAGCTTCTATCTTCTCAATGAATGAACTAAGATTCAAATTCACGAAATCCGAATTATTCTTCAACATCATTAAGTATGTGCCCCATTCGTCGTAAGGTAATGCGTCGTACAACTTGTCGATCCATTCCTCATTTGTCTTTGTAATCTCCAATCTTTTCATCTCTACCACAAGATGGAAATAACGTTCAATCAACTGCTTAGTTGTTTCGCCCTTCATCCCGGTAAAGATATCAAACTCTTTCTTGATCAAGGCTTTCTTACTTTTGATCATAGATACGCTGCCTTGGAACTTCAACTTTAATGCTTGCCACATCGATTGCGAGTTGTCATCATGTTGCAACAGCAGAAGAATATCTTCTTTGAGGGCCTGTTGGAGGATACTGACCATCTTTTTCTTAGCCTTAAAATCATTCTGTTCAGTCTCTGTCAAACTTCCAATGCCTTTCTCTATGCCCAATCCATCAACCGGTGGAACGTATTTTTTCTCTATCTTCATCCAACATTCAAAATGGTTTGGCTTGGACCCAATTCTTGAATCGACCCGACCATCCGACATACTCATCTAAGTTCATAAGCTTTGGTGGTTTCTGCATCGTTCCTAGCTCATTTTCCATGTTGACATTTTGAACAATGCTTGCCGGACTTTGTGTTGCCGTCATGCCACTACCCACGAAAAGGTTGTAAAAATCTTGATTTTCCATTTTAGGTGACAATTACCGAAAAATTTTTAACTTTTTGAAAAACAGGTTACTTTTACCGAAAAACTTTCTACACAGACTGAATTCCCAACGAGATATCACGAACGAAATGGACTTAACACTCAAACCATGGTTTTTACACTTAAAATGATTTTCAAGCGAAATTACAATTTTACTTTCAAGCGGAATCTGAAGTTAACACTCGAGCGAAATCAGAAATTGATTATTTGGAGCGAAATCAACAGGTAATTCAAGCGAAATTACCTCTGGAGCAGAATCACTAATGAATCTCGAGCGGAACCACACAACTCGAGCGGAATCACTGATTCCGCTTCAAATGCTCGAGCGGAATTAGAACTTTTTACACCAAACACTTGATTTCGCTTGAAATTCAAGCGGAATCACCAAACCCTTCGTTCGAGCGGACTCTAGGCCATTTTTAACCACTTTTAAGCTGTATTTTAAGCTGAAACTCTCGAGGGTTTGTTAAATGTCAATTTTACACAATATGTCAAAAATTCAGTCCATTTTGTCCGTGGCAATGTCCAGAAACTCAAAAAGTGTAGTAAAAAAGCTTTGATTCAGGTATTTTAGCTCATAACTGGCTCTGATACCAATTGTAGGATCGATATTGAAAATTTCAGTGGACCGATATACTGAAAATCTAGGTAAATTGTTTAGAACTTAAAATGAAATCTAGCTTAACGGTGTTAGTGACATGTCTCATAAACTGATATGATCCTCTTACACGATCTCACAAAAATAGTGTATGAAAATATTTTTTCTCTACATTTCATTTTTATACATTCAAAAATCCAAAAAGATTTTTAGTGTGTTTTAACATAAATTTTGAAAAATTCAAAAAGATTTTCGACAACTGGTGTTGGAGAGCTAATTTTCAAAATTCCGATTGCTAAACATGATGAACAGATGGTTTGGGTGAATATGTTGTTTTGAAAAATTAAAATATATCTTCAAGTCATTTATCAAAGATTAACATTGTAAAATCATTCTTTGATTGTATTATTCCTGCAAGTGGTTCATTAGCTGGTGAGATTGTTTTTACAAGTTATCATCAGAAAATTTATTTTTGGGGTTAAGAATATGCAGGAATTGTCAGGTTTCATTCTTGAATCTAAAGATAGAAAGCCAGGGAACAATATCCGTTGAAGAAAGCCAAGTTTCGATCCTGAAAATCAAATTTTGGAAAGCCAGACAACGATCCTGAAGATGTTGCTGAAGAACAAAGAAATACCAGCAAATCGAGAGGGGGAGTCTGAAGATAGAGAGAAAGAGAAGCTCGGAGGACTGATAAAGACTGAAGATTGTGAAGACTCAACCTTTAAGACTCGTCAACATCTGAGGGGGAGTCTGTTGGTGCAGTCATCTGTCGTCTTCGTCTTATATCGAGTCACGGGTTTGTTGCAGATCAAATTGGACAAGAAATCAAGATTTGAAGGCTGGCCGTTTAAGAGGATTGCTGGTCGTTTGAATGAAGATGTTCCGTTTGAAGGCTGGCCGTTTGAGAGTCATCCGTTTGAGTGTTAGGTGTCCGTTTGAGCCTATTCAAATGGTCAGGTCACTAGTATAAATACCTTTCAAACGGTAATCATTTGTAACGGTCAGGTTAGTTGATACCGAAGTGCTGCCAGTATTTCCTCTCACTGTAAACATTGTCAATTCAATACACAAGAGGTTTAAAGTGAATTCAAGCTGTTTTGAAGTGTGTTTCTTAGTATTCCGCCTCTGAAACATACCAGAGCTCTTCTAACCGACTCATTCAGGTCGCGAATCCGATCATACATAATCAATACATGTACACAACTTATACGTGAAGAACATATACCTGCACTACCTAAATACGAACCTGACTTGTATGGTAACCATGGTAGGACGTGGTTGACCACCAAATAGCTTGATTGACTTTCCGTGTATCTGCCGAGCAAACCAAGGTGAGTTCACACTTTTACCAAGGCATGGGATTCCCGGTGGGTAGGGAATGGGATTGAAGGAATAGGATTGAACAAATACTTGTACTTACACTGTTACTAGACTATCTACCATCGTCCTCGGATGCGAAGGATACATACGTAAAACCTACGTATACTTGTACTCATCACAGTCCTAAGGATGCGAAGGATACTTAGTAAAACCTACGTAAACTCATATTCACTACTGCCTCGGGTTGTGACAGGCACTTGCGTAAAACCTACGTAAACCCCCGCGTACCACTGTCCTCGGGTTGAGTAGGACGCTTACGTAAAACCTAAGTAAACCTTGTACGCACTACTGTTCTCGGGTTAAGAAAAACACTTATGGTTACAAATAGTCTAGTGTATATACAACTATGGGAAGCCCCCCCCACGAATAGAACATCCTATCGGCCTGGTAGAGCCACATGTTACGAAACGAACTTACTATTACGAACTTACTTATTGTGAACTCGCTCAACTAGTTGTTGACTCTCTATTACATGCCTTGCAGGACCACAGGTACTTGGAGCTTGCACGGGAGGCGCGATCGTTGTGGGCACATGGACTGTTGAGTTCCATGTTAAACATTTACATTATGAGAACTTGATACTTATGTTGGACACCTTTCGTATTGATGAATGACATTTACTATTTACTCTTATGTTCAATATGATTGGTGGCTTGATCCTGGTCATGTCACGCCTCCAAGCGGTAGTACTCCGCGTGTGGATTTTGGGGGTGTGACAGATTGGTATCAGAGCCATTGGTTATAGAGAACTTGGTTTTAATAAGGGAAAAATGTTTTTATTAAAACCGGACTATAACCAGTACAGTGCTCAACGATCCACAACGACGCCTCGCTCCACGTGCAAGACTCAACATTCTAGGTAATATGGTATATGTTTTATTGCCTACTTGCTAGAGTACATAGAACTTTGTTCAGGGTATGCTTAGATATACATAACTACTATTGCTTGAGAACATTTGTGTGCTTACTCTCTTCTGTCATCGCACTTTTCGCGAACCTCTCTCACTTATGATTTCCTTTGCTATGAAGATCATGTCTGGACGTATTAACATGACTCAAGCCCAGTTGACGGCTCTCATCAACGAACAGGTTGCTGCGGCACTTGCAGCCACACAGGCAGGAGGTATATCCTGCAGTCGTGACTCGCACTAGGATCTCTAGATCCTACATTCCTAAAACCAACTCTTGTGTTTAACCTTGTCCTATTCTTATACACAATAGGTCAACACGTACAGCCACCTGTTTGCACCTTCAAGAATTTCATGGACTGACGTCCAAGCACGTTCAGTGGCACCGAAGGAGCAGTTGGACTCCTCCATTGGTTTGAAAAACTCGAGTTAGTGTTTGAAATGTGTGAATGCCCTGAGGCTCGCAGGCTGAAATATGCCACTGGTACTATAGATGGAATTGCGCTGACTTGGTGGAACGCGCAAGTTCAGATTTTAGGGTTGGCAGCTGCTAACGCCACCCCTTGGAAACCGGTCTACTATTACCCAAATAGTGTTGTGACCTTTTGGCGTTCTTGGTAACTTTGTTATAAAATCCATTAAAATCTGTTCCCATTTCCACTTGGGAATCTCAGGTTGTTGCAGAAGTCCTGAAGGCTTCTTGTATTCAGCCTTTACCTTGGCGCACGTTAAACACTTGCTAACATAAACAGCAACGTCGCCTTTCATCCTAGGCCACCAATAATAATCCTTAAGATATTGGTACATCTTATCCGCTCCTGGGTGGATGAGTACCGTGATTTGTGAGCTTCATCAAAAATAACCTTTCTCAAACCACCAAACAGAGGAACCCAAATCGTTCTCATGAAACATAACGTTCCTTCCTCGTTTGGCACTAATTGCTTCTCCATCCCATGGAGATATTCCTCTTTAATGTTCCTTTCCTTAAGAGCCTCTTTCTGCGCGGCACGAATACGCAAGGAAAGATCCGTCTGGATAATCATCTCTAAAGCCCTAACCCTTATGGGCTTGATCCTTGCTTTTCGACTTAGGGCATCGGCGACCACATTCACCTTCCCTAGATGATACTTGATTTCGCAGTCGTAATCGTTCAACAATTCGACCCAGCGTCTTTGTCTCATGTTCAGCTCCTTTTGGTAGAATATGTGTTGTAGCCTTTTATGATCCGTGAAGATTGTACACTTCGTACCATATAAATAATGTCTCCAGATTTTTAACGCAAATACCACTGCGCCTAGCTCTAAATCATGCGTGGTATAATTCTTTTCATGAACTTTCAATTGGCGTGACGCGTAAGCTATAACTTTCTGGCGTTGCATCAACACGTAACCCAAGCATTGACGTGAGGCGTAACAATATACCACGAAATCATCCGTTCATTCTGGTAGCGATAAGATCGGCGCATTGCAAAGCTTGTCTTTCAGTATCTGGAATGCTTCTTCCTGTTTGATTCCCCATCAAACTTCTTATCCTTCTGTGTGAGAAAGGTCAATGGTTGAGCGATCTTTGAAAAATCCTCAATAAACCTTCGATAGTACCCAGCCAAACCTAAGAATTGTCGAATCTCGGTTGGTGTTTTTGGAGTCTCCCAATTCTTTATCGCTTCAATCTTGGTGGGATCCACGTGGATTCCGTCTCCATTAACCATGTGTCCAAGAAATTGGACTTCGCGCAACCAAAATTCGCACTTCGATAATTTGGCATACAATTTTTCCTTCTTCAGCAACTCCAAAATAGCTCTTAAATGTTGTTCGTGCTCAGCCTTTGTCTTCGAATAGATCAAAATGTCGTCGATAAACACAATCACGAACTTGTCTAGGTACGGCTTACACACTCTGTTCATCAAATCCATAAAAACAGCTGGCGCGTTTGTCAACCCAAACGGCATAACCAAGAACTCGTAATGTCCATATGAGTCCTAAAAGCGGTTTTAGGAATACTTTCCTCTTGTATTCTCAGCTGATGATAACCTGATCGCAAATCGATCTTCGCGTAGTAGCTTGAACCTTAAAGCTGATCGAATAAGTCATCAATCCTTGGCAGAGGATATCTATTCTTGATAGTCAACTTGTTCAACTCCCGGTAGTCAATACACATACGAAAACTACCGTCTTTCTTCTTAACAAACAGAACTGGAGCTCCCCAAGGTGAGAAGCTTGGTCTGATAATCCTTTGTCTAGTAGCTCCGCGAATTGTGTTGACAACTCCTGCATCTCTGAAGGTGCAAGTCGGTAGGGTGCCTTGGCTACAGGCGCGACGCCTGGAACCAAGTCATTGTGGAACTCCACTTGCCTTTGGGGTGGCAATCCTGGCAAGTCCTCTGGAAAGACTCTAGGATATTCGTTCACGACAGGGATGTCTTTGATCTTTAACTCAACAGCTTTCTTATCCACGATGTGTGCCAAGAAGGCAGCACATCCCTTCTGTAAACACTTTCGAGCTTTCAGGCAACTAATGATTCTTAGAGGTGTATCGAGCTTTTCTCCATGAACTACGATCGTCTCTCCATCTTCGGTTGGGATGCGAATGACCTTATCGTGGCAGACAATCTTAGCCTTGTTGCTCGACAACCAATCCATCCCTACTACTACGTCGAAGCTTCCCAACTTGACTGGTAGTAGATCCAAAGTGAACTCACGCTCTCCCAACTCGATTACACAACCTCTGACAACTTCATTAGCTTCAACTAGCTTTCCATTAGCCAGTTCAATTGAGTACGGAATATCTAACTTACTAGCGGCTAACCCAAGCATACTCTAAAATTCTAATGACACGAAGCTATAATCGGCACTAGTATCAAACAAAACGGATGCAAAGCGTTGGTTTATAGGGAACGTACCAGTAACAACATTGGGATCCTGGCGCGCTTCCCTCGCCTTGATATTAAAGACTCATCCCCGTGCTTGGTTCAATCCTGGGCATTCCTTCTTAAAATGCCCAATGTCACCACAGTTAAAACAACCCAGTTTTTGCCCATTACCACCTCCGTTCCCAGCTTGATTTGCATTGTTCCCTCGGTTTCCATTGCCTCCATTATTCCCCTGTGAACAATTTCCATTACCACCACGGTTATTGTTCCTTTTACCGAAACCTCCTTGGCCTCCCCGGCCAGCACTAACCCAGCAAGTATCCTTCAAGTGGCCAATATTCCCACAAGCTTCACATATTTTTGGCCCACACCGGTCAGAATGATGACGCTGGCAGGTGTTACACTTGGGCTGTGTACCCATATAACCCTTCCCTTTCTTCTCAACACCGGTTGCAGCCTTCGCCGGTGTGCTTGATTCTCCTTTCTTGCCAACACTGCTTGTACCCTACTTGAAGTTCGAGAATTTCCTTTTGTTCTCGCCAGACGACTCTACGTGAGTCTCCTTCTTTTTCTGCTCAACATTCGAAAACTTGTTCAAGCGGATAGCTTCCTCAGTAAGAGCCATACTAAGATCAATGGCTTCTGTTGTGACAACTCGTATTTCAAACCTCTATTTGTGTGCTTCGATGTAACTTGTTTGGACTATACGTGACTAGTTGACGTGTTTGATTGTATGGAATACTATCTTTTGTTATGCTAAGTGTTACGTGATTGCGTGTGAATATTATAAGCTCGGTTGCACAACACTTGCTCGGTCGCACAAGCCTTTTGGGCCGTGCACTTCTCTCTCTCGGCTCACTCTATTCGACTCGATGCTAGGTTTGGCCCACTTCTCTTGTTCACCTACACTTAGTAACATTGGGGTTTAATTCCTCATAATTTACAAAACACTAACACACACATCAACCCTAAAGCTCTCCCCTTCTCTCCCTTGTGCGACGGCGAACACCCCACCCCTCCCGAAAGCTTTGATTCGGATCATTCCTTTCCCTAACCGGTTAGTGTATGTTTACCGATTTCATGTTTAATGATGTTGTGATATGTATGCTCTACGTGGTAAATATGATTATTAATGATGCATAAACTGTTAATGTTGATGTTGTAATCGGCTCATATATATATTGGATAGTGTCCGTATAAATCGAATGAATTGAAGACCTGTTAACAGATCAATGATGATGTTTCGGATAAGTGAATTGCTATGCACATGATTTAGGATGCATGATTAGTCCAGAATATACTGGCTTAATGATCCGATTGTATGTTTCGTATGATGACTTGGTTGATTGTTCTTGCCTAGATCATGATTAGGGTTGCTAAATATTTATGATTTCTGTTTTGATTCGTTTGAAAACATGATAGAAACTGTTGATTGATCTGATTTGAAACTGCCAAAATTGTTAGCAAACATTACGGAATTAAAGATCGGCAAATAAGGAAATTTGTTACACATGCCTAGTCTCGACACGGGTTGCGAGTCGAGAACTTATAGTCTCGACTCGAGACCACACATCATCAGCAAAACAGCATAACTCGAGACCATGGTAGCGGTTCCGGTTGCGACTCGAGACCGTGTAGTCTCGACTAGTACATGCATGATTCGAGACCTTCTTGGTTGCGACTCGAGAACACCAAGACTTCAACTCGAGACCACATAGTCTCGACTCGAGATCTCTAGTCTCGACTCGAGACCATATACACGTGCACACTGTTGGACTTGCACACTGTTACGGGCCTAAGTAATTGGGCCGCACTGTTGGGCTTTGATTGTTTACGTGATGCTACTGTTGAATTCGTATGAACTGATGATAATTGCCATAGTTACATGTGTATGCCTTAATCAATACATGTACACAACTTATACGTGAAGAACATATACGTGCACTACCTAAATACGAACCTGCCTTGTATGGTAACCATGGTAGGACGTGGTTGACCACCAAATAGCTTGATTGACTTTCTGTGTATCTGCCGAGCAAACCAAGGTGAGTTCACACTCTTACCAAGGCATGGGATTCCCAGTGGGTAGGGAATGGGATTGAAGGAATAGGATTGAACAAATACTTGTACTTACACTGTTACTAGACTATCTACCATCGTCCTCGGATGCGAAGGATACACACGTAAAACCTACGTATACTTGTACTCATCACAGTCCTAAGGATGCGAAGGATACTTATGTAAAACCTACGTAAACTCATATTCACTACTGCCTCGGGTTATGACAGGCACTTGCGTAAAACCTACGTAAACCCCCGCGTACCACTGTCCTCGGGTTGAGTAGGACGCTTACGTAAAACCTACGTAAACCTTGTACGCACTACTGTTCTAAGGTTAAGAAGAACACTTATGGTTACAAATAGTCTAGTGTATATACAACTATGGGAAGCCCCCCCCCCCACTAATAGAACATCCTATCGGCCTAGTAGAGCCACATGTTACGAAACGAACTTACTATTACGAACTTACTTACTATGAACCCGCTCAACTAGTTGTTGACTCTCTGTTACATGCCTTGCAGGACCATAGGTACTTGGAGCTTGCACGGGAGGCGCGATCGTTGTGGGCACATGGATTGTTGAGTTCCATGTTAAACATTTACATTATGAGAACTTGATACTTATGTTGGATTTTTACATTAATGCTTCTGCTACACATTTGATTATGTTTGGTTTTGAAAACACCTTTCGTATTGATGAATGACATTTACTATTTACTCCTATGTTCAATATGATTGGTGGCTTGATCCTGGTCATGTCACGCCTCCAAGCGGTAGTACTCCGCATGTGGATTTTGGGGGTGTGACAGATTGGTATCAGAGCCATTGGTTATAGAGAACTTGGTTTTAATAAGGGAAAAACGTTTTTATTAAAACCGGACTATAACCAGTACAGTGCTCAACGATCCACAACGACGCCTCGCTCCACGTGCAAGACTCAACATTCTAGGTAATATGGTATATGTTTTATTGCCTACTTGCTAGAGTACATAGAACTTTGTTCAGGGTATGCTTAGATATACATAACTACTATTGCTTGAGAACACTTGTGTGCTTACTCTCTTCTGTCATCGCACTTTTCGCGAACCTCTCTCACTTATGATTTCCTTTGCTATGAAGATCATGTCTGGACGTATTAACATGACTCAAGCCCAGTTGACGGCTCTCATCAACGAACAAGTTGCTGCGGCACTTGCAGCCGCACAGGCAGAAGGTATATCCTGCAGTCGTAACTCGCACTAGGATCTCTAGATCCTACATTCCTAAAACCAACTCTTGTGTTTAACCTTGTCCTATTCTTATACACAATAGGTCAACACGCACAGCCACCTGTTTGCACTTTTAAGAATTTCATGGACTGTCGTCCAAGCACGTTCAGTGGCACCGAAGGAGCAGTTGGACTCCTCCATTGGTTTGAAAAACTCGAGTTAGTGTTTGAAATGTGTGAAAGCTCTGAGGCTCGCAGGGTGAAATATGCCACTGGTACTCTAGAAGGAATTGCGCTGACTTGGTGGAACGCGCAAGTTCAGATTTTAGGGTTGGCAGCTGCTAACGCCACCCCTTGGAATGATTTTAAGGAACTCATCAAACGAGAATACAGCACACGTGATGACATCCACAAGTTGGAAGTGGAGCTCTACCATCTGAAAATGACAGGGTCGGAAATTGAAGCTTATACGAAACGGTCAAACGAGCTGGCCATCTTGTGTCCAACTACGGTGGACCCTCCAGTCAAGCGCATCGAGTTGTACCTCAAGGGGCTAGCACCAGAAATTCAGAGCCATGTGACATCGGCTAACCTCAACAATATCCAGGACATTCAGCGTCTTGCTCATCGCCTCACGGACAAGGCAGTGGAACAGAACAGGCTGCCTAAGCGCATCAGCGCTACTACTACCGCTACCACTTCTGCTACTCCTGCTACTCCCAGTGACAACAAGAGAAAATGGGAGGGGGATTCCAGCAAGGGTTAAGCATCAGTTCAGTCTCAGGCTCAGCAGCGAAAGATTGACAACTATCAGAGCCCTGGTCAGCAATCTTCGGGCAATCAGGGAAGGGGTGTGTATCGAGGAAATCACCCAAGGTGCAACAATTGTAACAGACACCACAGTGGCCAGTGCAACAAGGGTCGTTGTCAGAGGTGTCTCAAGATGGGTCATGAGGCCAAGGATTGTAGGAGCCCACGGCCTATAACTCAGAACCAGCAGCAGCAGCAGCAAACACCGCAGAATCAGCAACAGGGCAACAAGGGATGTTTTCATTGTGGCACGGAAGGTCACTTCAAAAGACACTGCCCCCAGTTAAACCAAAACCAGAACAACAACAACAACAACAATAACCAAGGCAACGGGAACAACAGCGGGGGAAATAACAATGATGGGAACAACGGCGCTAGGGGACGTGCTTTCGTGCTGGGGCAGGGTGATGCCAGGAATGATCCCAACGTAGTTATGGGTAAGTTTCTTCTCGACGACTTTTATGTTACTGTATTGTTTGATTCCTATGCGGATACAAGTTATATGTCTCTAAAAGTCAGTCAAATGTTAAAACGTGCACCAACTTCCTTAAACACCAAACATGTCGTAGAGTTAGCCAACGGTAAAAGTCTAGAGGCCACACACATAGTTCAGGGTTGTAATCTTATCCTCGCTGGTCAAACTTTCTCTATCGATCTTATCCCTATAGTTCTGGGTAGTTTCGACATCGTTATTGGTATGGATTGGTTATCCTAACAGCAAGCAGAGATCTTATGCAAGGAAAAGATAGTTCATATTCCCCGTTCTGGCAAAGAACCTCTTGAAGTTCAAGGAGACAAGAGTGGTGCCGTGGTTGGCATTATCTCCTTCCTGAAGGCCCAGAAGTGTTTGCGAAAGGGTCACACTGCCATTTTTGCACTTGTTACTGACGCATCAGCAAAAGAAAAGAGACTGGAAGATATTCCAGTTGTACGCGATTTTCCTCAGGTGTTTCCTGAAGATTTACCTGGGCTACCGCCTCATCGCTAGGTCGAATTCCAGATTGAACTAGCTCCTGGAGCAGCACCCATAGCTCGTGCACCGTATCGCTTAGCTCCATCAAAACTGGAAGAACTGTCCAAACAATTGCAAGAACTCTTGGATAAGGGTTTTATTCGTCCTAGCTCTTCGCCTTGGGGAGCTCCAGTGCTATTTGTGAAGAAGAAAGACGGTACCTTTAGAATGTGCATCGATTACCGCGAACTCAACAAGGTTACCGTGAAGAACCGCTATCCTCTTCCACGAATTGATGATTTATTCGACCAGTTGCAAGGGTCGAGCTACTACTCCAAGATAGACCTAAGGTCAGGTTTCCATCAGCTGAGAGTCCGGGATGAGGACGTCTCCAAAACAGCATTCAGAACTCGCTACGGCCACTACGAGTTTCTAGTTATGCCATTCGGGCTAACGAACGCACCGGCAGTCTTCATGGATCTTATGAACAGAGTGTGCAAGCCTTATTTAGACAAGTTTGTGATTGTCTTCATCGATGACATCCTGATCTATTCCAAGAGTCCGGAGGAACACGAGCAGCATTTGCGACTTATTCTGAAGCTCCTTCGAACAGAACAGCTGTACGCCAAGTTTTCAAAATGCGACTTTTGGCTTCGTGAGGTCCATTTTCTAGGCCATGTGGTAAACAAGGATGGGATTCATGTTGATCCATCCAAGGTAGATTCGATCAGGAACTGGCCTGCACCGCGTACACCGACGGAAATACGCCAATTCTTGGGTTTGGCAGGGTATTACAGACGATTCATTAAAGACTTCTCAAAGATTGCGCAGCCGCATACTCTACTGACACAGAAAGGTGTCACTTATCGCTAGGGCAATGCACAGGAAACAGCTTTTCAGCACCTAAATGATAGACTATGCAGCGCACCTATTCTTTCATTGCCAGAGGGCACAAACGATTTCGTGGTTTATTGTGATGCATCCATTCAGGGTCTTGGATGTGTGCTAATGCAATGGGATAAAGTCATTGCCTACGCTTCGCGCCAACTTAAGGTTCACGAACGGAACTACACGACGCACGATTTAGAGCTGGGAGTTGTTGTTTTCGCGCTTAAGATATGGCGACACTACCTGTACGGTACCAAGTGCACCATCTACACCGATCACAGGAGTCTCGAGCATATCTTCAAGAAGAAGGAATTGAACATGCGTCACCGTCGATGGGTTGAGTTACTAAACGATTACGAATGTGCCATCAAGTACCATCCGGGCAAAGCTAATGTGGTGGTTGACGCCCTCAGTCGAAAGGATACTACGACTAGGCGCGTACGAGCACTACAACTCACCATTCAGTCTGGTCTTCCCGCTCAAATACGAGATGCTCAAGTAGAAGCATTAAAACCAGAAAACGTCAGGGCTGAAGCCTTACGTGGCTCAAGGCAACGATTAGAACAAAAGGAAGACGGCGCCTATTATGTGATGGGGCGTATTTGTGTTCCCCTATATGGCAACTTACGCGAGCTTGTAATGAACGAAGCACATAAGTCCCGCTACTCAGTACATCCTGGTTCGGATAAGATGTACCACGATCTCAGGACTACGTATTGGTGGCCTAGTATGAAGGCGCACATAGCAACTTACGTCTGCAAATGTTTGACTTGTGCGAGATTCAAGGCGGAATATCAGAAACCGTCAGGCCTACTTCAGCAACCCAAGATACCACAGTGGAAATGGGAGGAAATTTCCATGGATTTTGTTACTGGCCTACCTAGATCCCAGCGTGGGAACGATACCATTTGGGTGATTGTGGATCGACTCACAAAGTCTGCACACTTCCTGGCTATTAAGGAAACAGATAAGTTCTCCACCCTAGCAGACATATATCTCAAGGAAGCTGTCTCAAGGCACGGAGTGCCAACTTCGATTATCTCTGATCGTGATGCAGGATTCACTTCAGAACTATGGCAAGCGATGCACAAAGCTTTCAGCTCACGATTAGACATGAGTACAGCATATCACCCTCAGACGGATGGGCAGTCTGAGCGCACTATCCAGACTCTAGAAGACATGCTTTAGGCATGTGTTATCGATTTCGGCAACAGCTGGGAAAAGCATCTCCCATTAGTGGAGTTTTCATACAATAACAGTTACCATACCAGCATCCAAGCCGCTCCATTCGAGGCATTGTACGGACGTAAATGCCGGTCACCTCTCTGTTGGGCAGAGGTGGGGGATAGTCAGATCACAGGTCCAGAAATGGTAGTTAATGCTACTGAACGGATTGCACAGATACGGAAACGCATGGCGGCGGCTCGTGACCGTCAGAAAAGTAACGCTGATAAGCGCAGGAAACCGCTCGAGTTCTAAGTTGGGGATCGAGTGCTACTCAAAGTCTCACCCTGGAAGGGTGGGGTTCGTTTTGGCAAACGGGGTAAACTTAATCCACGGTATGTCGGACCGTTCGAAATCATAGAAAGGATAGGCAAAGTGGCCTACAGACTGAACTTACCAGCAGAACTCGGTGTAGTTCACAACGTTTTCCACGTGTCGAATCTGAAGAAGTGTCTGTCAGATGAGACCCTCATAGTTCCTTTGAAGGAGCTCACTATCGACGAACAGTTGCGATTCGTCGAGGAACCAGTTGAAATCACGGACCAGGATGTTAAGGTCCTCAAGCACACCAGAATACCTCTTGTTCGGGTTCGTTGGAACTCCCGTCGTGGCCCAGAGTTCACCTGGGAATGCGAAGACCGGATGAAAGAAAAATATCCCCAGTTATTCGAGAACGATACAACCACTACTGAGGCTGAATCTACAACGGAATTTCGGGACGAAATTCCAACTCAACGGGGGGATGATGTGACACCCCAGGAAAACTAGTAAACGATACAACTTACCTAGCTTCCTCAGTAACCGCATGCTAAATTTCGGGACGAAATTTCTTTCAAGTTGGGGATAATGTGACAACTCGTATTTCAAACCTCTATTTGTGTGCTTCGATGTAACTTGTTTGGACTATACGTGACTAGTTGACGTGTTTGATTGTATGGAATACTATGTTTTGTTATGCTATGTGTTACGTAATTGCGTGTGAATATTATAAGCTCGGTTGCACAACACTTGCTCGGTCGCACAAGCCTTTTGGGCCGTGCACTTCTCTCTCTCGGCTCACTCTATTGGACTCGATGCTGGGTTCGGCCCACTTCTCTTGTTCACCTACACTTAGTAACATTGGGGTTTAATTCCTCATAATTTACAAAACACTAACACACACATCAACCCTAAAGCTCTCCCCTTCTCTCCCTTGTGCGACGGCGAACACCCCACCCCTCCCGTAAGCTTTGATTCGGATCATTCCTTTCCCTAACCGGTTAGTGTATGTTTACCGATTTCATGTTTAATGATGTTGTGATATGTATGCTCTACGTGGTAAATATGATTATTAATGATGTATAAACTGTTAATGTTGATGTTGTAATCGGCTTATATATATATTGGATGGTGTCCGTATAAATCGAATGAATTGAAGACCTGTTAACAGATCAATGATGATGTTTCGGATAAGTGAATTGCTATGCCCATGATTTAGGATGCATGATTAGTCCAGAATCTACTAGCTTAATGATCCGATTGTATGTTTCGTATGATGACTTGGTTGATTGTTCTTGCTTAGATCATGATTAGGGTTGCTAAATATTTATGATTTCTGTTTTGATTCGTTTGAAAACATGATAGAAACTGTTGATTGATCTGATTTAAAACTGCCAAAATTGTTAGCAAACATTATGGAATTAAAGATCGGCAAATAAGGAAATTTGTTACACATGCCTAGTCTCGACACGGGTCGCGAGTCGAGAACTCATAGTCTCGACTCGAGACCACACATCATCATCAAAACAGCATAACTCGAGACCATGGTTGCGGGTCCGGTTGCGACTTGAGACCGTGTAGTCTCGACTAGTACATGCTTGATTCGAGACCTTCTTGGTTGCGACTCGAGAACACCAAGACTTCAACTCGAGACCACACAGTCTCGACTCGAGATCTCTAGTCTCAACTCGAGACCATATACACGTGCACACTGTTGGACTTGCACACTGTTACGGGCCTAAGTAATTGGGCCGCACTGTTGGGCTTTGATTGTTTATGTGATGCTACTGTTGAATCCGTATGAACTGATGATAATTGCCATAGTTACATGTGTATGCCTTAATCAATACATGTATACAACTTATACGTGAAGAACATATACGTGCACTACCTAAATACGAACCTGACTTGTATGGTAACCATGGTAGGACGTGGTTGACCACCAAATAGCTTGATTGACTTTCTGTGTATCTGCCGAGCAAACCAAGGTGAGTTCACACTCATACCAAGGCATGGGATTCCCGGTGGGTAGGGTATGGGATTGAAGGAATAGGATTGAACAAATACTTGTACTTACACTGTTACTAGACTATCTACCATCGTCCTCGGATGCGAAGGATACATACGTAACACCTACGTATACTTGTACTCATCACAGTCCTAAGGATGCGAAGGATAATTACGTAAAACCTACGTAAACTCATATTCACTACTGCCTCGGGTTGTGACAGGCACTAGCGTAAAACCTACGTAAACCCCCGCGTACCACTGTCCTCGGGTTGAGTGGGACGCTTACGTAAAACCTACGTAAACCTTGTACGCACTACTGTTCTCGGGTTAAGAAGAACACTTATGGTTACAAATAGTCTAGTGTATATACAACTATGGGAACCCCCCCCCCCCCCCCCCACTAATAGAACATCCTATCGGCCTAGTAGAGCCACATGTTACGAAACGAACTTACTATTACGAACTTACTTACTGTGAACTCGCTCAACTAGTTGTTGACTCTCTGTTACATGCCTTGCAGGACCATAGGTACTTGGAGCTTGCACGGGAGGCGCGATCGTTGTGGGCACATGGACTGTTGAGTTCCATGTTAAACATTTACATTATGAGAACTTGATACTTATGTTGGATTTTTACATTAATGCTTCCGCAACATATTTGATTATGTTTGGTTTTGAAAACACCTTTCGTATTGATGAATGATATTTACTATTTACTCTTATGTTCAATATGATTGGTGGCTTGATCCTGGTCATGTCACGCCTCCAAGCGGTAGTACTCCGCGTGTGGATTTTGGGGGTGTGACATCTATGATTGTCGCAGGCTTGGAAGTAGTGACCATACTCATGATCTGAGGTGCTAAACCCCAAATAAAGTGCTCGATGCGTTTGAATTCCGGTGTAACCATATAAGGCACCACATGAGACAAATCCTGGAATCTTTGAACATACTCCGCAATTTTGGGACCTTCCATTTTCAAGTGCCAGAATTCCGTTTCCAGCTTCTAAATCTCCGCACGTGAGCAATACTTTCTTCGCATGAGCTCCTTCAGCTCATTCCATGTCATCGCATAAGCAGCGGCTTCACCAAGAGTTTGCACTTGTAAATTCCACCAAGATAGGGCTCCATCCAAAAATAGCCCAGAAATGTAGGTCACTTGTTGCTCGGGAGCAAACAGACTCAGTCTTTTCAGCCCATCTTACAAAAGCAACAGCACCTCCGGTGCCGTCGAAGTTCACGGGCTTGCAGTCAAGGAACTGCTTGTAAGTGCACCGTGCACATACGTTAGAATATACAAATGGTATTAGCGAACCTGCTAAAAATATCCAAATGTATCATAGTATGTCTCAAACGACTTAACATTACCATGGGGTGGATTGTTATTGTCGTTGTTGTTCGAGTTGCTTCCGCTGGTTCCTCCTTGTGAGGCTGCATATTGTGTGTGCTATGGCGGCATCAATGATTTGTTGGAGTTCTGCCTCATTGGTAGGCATGCGTGGACCACGTCTCAGCAGCATCTTCTAAAAGATGTTTCACATTGGTCAGGTCGTAGTAAGTAAAAGACATACGTATGTAACAGCAACATCAAACACATAACATCTCATGTTACAAAATAAGCCAAACACATAACATCACACGTTATAAAATATAAACAATCAATCCAACATCACGTATAATGAGAATACTGCGATTGCACTATCATAAATCAAGACCACAATGTAAGGTTTACAAGTTCATAACTGTATCGTACATCATCAGTGACTAAGGGCCACATCGCCCTAGTCCAAACTATCTAATCAGTGACAACAACAACCAGTATACAAATCATCAAAAGTCATAATCATCAAAATGCGGTCTCCCAAAAAGCTGTGTAATCTGCACAATCACGGTCCTCTCATCAAAAGTCTACCTGCGTCGAATCAACAGGCCTAAGCTGATGGCGGCGGAGGAGGGGGAAACGAGAAAAGAGTAAACGTCGCATATGCATCCAGTCCTCCTCCATAGCACGATAAGCGCGCATCAAGTATGCTATCTGCTGCTCAGGAGTCCAAAAGCGAGCGGCAGAATCGGGTGAAAGTGGACGTGGAGGGTGTGATACTGCAGGTGGGGTCTGGCAATGGCACGGTGGTCGCTGAGCTCTCTCCAGCTCCTGTATGCGACGGGTCAGCGCCTCCTGCTGTATCATGAAAGATGTGAGAATATCCTCCGTAGAATATCCCACGTGGTATGGGTGATACGGATCAGATGGTGGCATAATGGGGGGAGTAGTCCAGAGGAATGGCTCACTAGATGGAGTGAATAATGGTACAGTAGATGGTGCGACAGTGGGAACAACAGTAAGATGAGAAATCTGGGGCACAAACTGGCCTCCTCCGGGCATGAAAGGTGTAAGACCAAATGGCTGTCGTGATGAACCCTCTCCAGGACGTGGTGGAGGTATGTCCTGAAGAAACGTGATAGGTAAGTCAGTGCGGCGAGCATCTGTGGTGTGTGTGGGAAGCAAAGGAACATTAATGGGAGCTGAAACAGGGGCTGAAACGGGGGCTACAGGTGGTGTAACTGGTATCACGAAAGGTGGCTATTCATCGTCATCATCTATCCACCCGTTGCGGGTGTGAGCGTATCGTGGATCAATGTGGGTCGTATGTCACACCCCTCCAAGACCCCACCCCGCCTTGGAGGCGTGACATGCCCAGGATCATAGCCACCAATCATATTGAACAAATATGTAGTTTATTTATAAAAACCAACACAATACAATTGGTGTCAAAACATAGTTTGAGTTTACAGCGGAAGCAAAACATAAGTTTAATATAAGTTTTCCCACAACGACCACGCCTCCTTGTGCATGCTCCTTAAGCTAGGGACCTAACGACCTGCAAGGCATGTAACAGAGAGTCAACAACAAAGTTGAGTGAATTCACAGTTGGTTCGCTGGCTTACTAGCCCGTATCGCGGTCTCCCAGACATGTGTGCGAAGGTTTGTATCCGTATCGCGCCGTATCGTATCTTATCGTATCGTATCGCATCGTATCGTATCGTATCGCATCGTATCGCGGCCCTACAGGCAGGTGTGCGAAGATTAGTGGAGTTGCATCCTACCTCTGGAGGATGGCCGTGCCTTGTAGAAAGTTTGTGAACTCACCTTTTGCTTTTGCTTTGCTCGGTTTGCTTATCTTCCTTGATTGTAAGGGTATGGGATAGAGTTTAGCCTACTGATAAGCCTAATAATCTAATGCACACGAAATTAGGTAAGTAACCAATACAGCATTTACGACAATTCACGAGATTAAACCCTCACAACGATTAACAAAGTGCAATACTTAACAATTCAGTGGATTCACAACGAATAACAGAGCATAGTCCGAAATTGGATAATACTCAAATATTCAAGTCGAAATCACGACGAATAACAAAGTATAAACTCAATTTGAGCAGCACTTAATCATACGTTGGATAGTTTCAATCGATCGGACGTTGAATCGTAATAGCGATCGAATTAATACCCTGAATCGTAGCAGCGTTTCGGGATTGGTGTGTGTTTTGGAGTAATCAGACAATAACTCAACATACAAAGAGAATTTGTACGTCGTTCCAACTCCCAAATTCAAGTCCCAAAGCCCTCTATTTATACTGAAAAATTGACTCCCTCGCGTGTCGCGACAGGGAGATGTGCATCTGTCGCGTGGCGCGACGGGTTACTTTTTAGGGTAGGGTAGGTTCGTGTCCAACATAGCCTTGGTGAGTCATAATTCGACAAAATTCTCCTCCTACAGCAAATTATAAGGATAATCGTTGGCTAGGGTTTACCCCTCTTGAGTTTTAGGGGCCCTGATCCTGATTCTGATTGTTCTGAAACTTTCAGGGTTTGTGCAGAATCACCTGGGGATCTTAATTAGGGTTTCCTTAATAGATAATTAACATCCTAAGTATTGATTTTAGTGAGAATTAGGGTTTCCTTAATAGATAATTAACATCCTAAGTATTGATTTTAGTGAGAGTTGTTACACGTAAAAGGTGCTCGGTCGAACAGTACCAGCACTGGATCAGGAAGTGGTGCAACAACATGATCCTCTAACAAAAGTGGAACATCAACATGAGCATCGACAGCATGACCATTCACCAACGGTGGAGCAACAACAGGATGATCATCGACAGGTATATCATCAACAAAAGGAGCAACAGCAAGTGCATCGACATGAATAGGGTCATGCTCTAATGCAGGGTCGGGAGCAACGACTGGCTCAGGGGCCACAGCAGGCTCCGGATCAACAAACTCCATGTCAAAATCAGCTGGATCAGTAAACAAAGGATCGACAGGGGCTACAGGATCCTCCAGGGGCTGGTCTAAGTGAATGAACTCAATATCATGGTCAGGATCAAAACCAGGTGGAAAAACAGGATCTGGATCATCATCAACATCGTGATCGAACTCAAAGCTGTGTGCAGGAACAGGTGCAGCTGATGACGCCATGTCAGGGTCGGCGTCGTGTGAGTGGTGCTGCACTCCCTGAGTGTGCGAAGGTGCGGACGCCACAGACTCAAAGGAGTCTAGAACAGATGAATGAACAGGAGCCTCCTCTGCAGGAGCATCAGCAATGAGTAGGATATCATCAGCAGCAATAGGGACCTCACCCTCAAGGTCATCCTCAAGTGGGTCCTCCTCAAACAAATCGACGTCATCGTCGGAAACAATATCGAGGGGCATATCAACAACCGGATACGCAGCAAGGGGTACAGGAGCAGGGATCACCGCAAGTGGTAAATCCCCAGAGAGATGGCCATCAGCAGGCTCGGCTACGACGTCAGGCAGCGCAAAGGGCTGGTAGTCGTCATCGTCTGTGTTGGTAGTATCAGAAGTGTGGACCTCCCGCTCCGACGAAACTATGTCATCTGATACTATCGCCATGGGATCTGTAGTGTCTGAAACTCTAGTATCTGATGAAGGCATGATGTCTGTAACACAAACACACATATGCATTAACAATCAATCAAATAATCATGTTAGTCACCAATAAGCAAGCAAACATTTCTTCCTAGTCCCACTAGACTACCCTCCCAGCCTCTCAGACTGAACCTCCTTGTCTCTCTGACTAACTCCCTGGCCTCTCAGACCAAAACCTCCTAGTCTCTCAGACTAACTCCCTGGCCTCTCAGACCAAAACCTCCCAATCTCACAGATTGGCCCCTCAGTCTACTTGACTGAATCCGTGGTCTCCCTGACCAACCTCCCAGTCGATAAGACTGAATCCCTGGTCTCCCTGATCAACCTCCCAGTCGATAAGATTGAATCATAATTTTTGAAAAATGCTCATACTTTTGTTTGTAAAAACATTTTGTATCCTGGATCTGGACTAATGTATGTAATGTAAAAATGTTTTCGTGAGAGCCCTAGTGATCATAGTCTAGACTCGAGAAGGAATCCTAGTTCGCTATGATCACAGCTCTGATACCAAGCTGTCACACCCTGGCTTTGCGGAAGCATGGGTTTATTTGGTGTGACTTCTTAATACCATAGCTTAATCACAACAAAGCTATATGAAAGAAAAACCATGATGATCATCCATTCATTCAAGTTTTAAAAGTAGAATACGACAACATTTTTTTCAAACGTCGACACATGCAACGAAAATACTACACAACAAAATAAAATCTTGTTCATAAGACACAACCACATAACATGAAATAACATAGTTTAAGACTTGTGACTCGTCCAGGCAAAAGTCACAACCCCTAAACTTGGATGACATCACTTCTCTACGCAGCATGAAGACATAGCATACATCGCCAGATCCCTAATTCCCTGAAATACATGTAAGTTGGAAAAATCAACAAAAGTTGAGCGAGTTCATGTGAAAGTGAGTTTGTAAAAACCTATGTATATGTTTGTATGTATGAAAATCCCTGGTATGTAGCAAATAAGAAAAAATGAGATCACGATTGGTTTGCAAGGCCAATGATATGTGTGAAGTGCTGTAGGAAGACTCAAACCTAGCAGATTTTTGCGTCGGGCTCAAAGTCACCCCGAGGTCCGTACAGTTGGGCCTGGAGTTGGGCTCGCTACACCCAGATAGATCTACCGCTAATGACCGTCGGTCCTACAATGAGGATTAATGGCCTCTAGTTTCCGCCTACCCACTCACATGATCTAAGTAGTAACCCTCCTTAAGCTAACCATACCATGTATAAAAGTATCCGTAATCATAGTAACATGTATTTCACCCCCAAAGTATAAAAACTAAAAACAGTTAAGAAAAAAGGGGGACATGAACTCACAGAAGTGCGTCTCGAAATAGTCATTCCCAATCAACCTGCTGCGTGACGACCTACACGTACTAACTTCTATTAGACGGACGGCCGTGCCTTGGCTTAAGGTTTAATGTTTTTGGGAAATAGTTAGACAACTATTTCGTATTTACACTCCTTAATTATTTAATAAGTATTTTCCTTCCCAAGGATGAGGGTTTTAATACATGTGTGTTTTATAGTTCCGAAAATATATTTTTTTAAGTCTCACTTGAAAAATATATTTTAAATCACTTGTCTAAAATTATTCTGTCTCCAAAATATACATATTTTTCCCAAAAATATTTTATTTTACTTCATACAATTCCCAAAATATATATATATATATATTTTTCCCAAAATATTATATTTTACTTCATACAATTTCCAAAATAATACTTTATCAAAATACATATTCAAGAGTATTTTCCGAAAATACATAAGTTATATTTTAAGGTTCGTGGTGTAATAACAATGCCGGTGTAACTTAAATATTTATTTGTAAGGGCGTTGGTATTATTTTGGAGTCGTATTTTCATAATATTTCAAGTAATATTATTTTTAGGGTAATATCTAGTTGACAAAATAATCACATAATCACACAAGCGTTTTACTATGAAATATATATTCTAAATATATATTTAACAAGTTTTATTTACGAAAATCCACCTCCGACACATGGTTTTTTTGTAATAAAAATCATGGCGAATTTTATTTGGAAAAACAAGTTAAAAATATATTTATAACCACTAGTCACAAAAATATTTCTAAGTGTTATATTCTTGGAAAAATTTCGCCAGAGTTTCCTCTGTAACTGGAGGTGGCCACGCTTACTAGCGTATCATTTTCTTTTCAAAATTCAATCAAACAATTTACCAATCATCAATATACAATATTTAAACATCAAACTTGTCAAAATAAGTCTAAATCGCAAATTCATGAACTTGAATGTTGTGTAAAAATATGTAGTAACTTTCTAACATATTTAGTGGATCTTGTCATCCTTAAAAATAAAATTTGTTTCTTGAAAACTTTATTTTTAAAGAACTTGTAGTTTTACAACTTCTAGTCAAAATTTATGAAAATGCTCCTTTGTTAAATTTTCTTGTTACACAAGTGTTTACACATTTGCTTATTCACAAAAATGCCTTTAGTGTATACAAGATCCGGGTTTTAAACAAGACTTGCATCTTTCACTTGGTTCTTCCGGAAAACCACTTGTAGATCTCTAGATCTACTAGTTTAGAACCTTATTTTACAAGAAAAGTTACATTTACACAAGTTCATGTTTTATGAGTGGAAGGGTTCATCATCTCTTACAACTTTTACACCAACATATTACTAGTTCATGTTCCATGAACATGATCTAGTATGGTTAGATGATGATCCATCCCACTACTAGCAACAAACAACATAAAATAATCACAACTAACCAAGATTTTCATGATTTACACCACTAGTTACTCTTTATCCAACATATTCATCTTACTTTCAAGTCTTTTAGTTATGATCTTGTGTGTTCTTGATTTTTAGCCGTTAAATCTCTTATTAACCACTTCAAACAAGAACAATATGGTGTTTAGAGGCACTTACTACTAGCTCGAGGCTAGGGAAGAAACAAGACGTAAACAAGGTGGATAAAAGAAATATAGAGAGGTCCTGAGCCTCCTTGTATGATCCCTTGCACACTTGTATGTATGTAAAATGACTAGACAAGAGTTGAATGGTGGGTGTGTAGTGGTAATGGTGTTTGGCCGAAGACACAAGGAAGGAGGAAGAAGACAGCAAGTTTACGTTGTTTTGAAGTGAGATAATGGTGATCCCATATGCATACTTATAATCCATGTTTCTCCTTAATCCAACATTTAATGTGCTATCAAGATATTAGACAAGGTAAATAAAATAATCAAGAAATGGTGGGGTGTGTCCCCACTCTTTCAACCGGTTCGAACTAGGGGGGTATGGTTGGGTTTTGATATTATAGTTAGTGTTTAGTTGAAATCCAATGGTGTTTAGTTAGGATACTTATGTTTATTAATATATAAAGGGTGTTAGGGTGTTCGGGGACCCTAACTAGCTAAGAAAAGTGTAAACAATGTCTTTGGCAATATTTTTATGTTCCGGGTAAAGTCCGGTTGTTCGGTTGGATATTGATCCGTTAAAGTGTCAAGTAAGCATTTAAAGTGTCTTTTATAGTGTTTTTAGTGACACAATAAATTCCCGGCACTTTGGAAAGTGTCTAGTATTATTTTACCAAGTTTTTGCACTCTACTAGTTATGTTAAATGCTGAATTTTTGCACACAGTGCAGAATTTTATAATTAAAGCATGTTTTAGGCACATCCGGTCACTATAACTATCACCTAGTGACGCAGTTTTACAATCCTCACCTCCCTACACTCCCTACTAGTGCAGTAATCTATTCCCGGCTCATACTGTCCTCAGAGACAATGTCTGTCTAGTGCTGGCAATGTCAGCATGTTTACTGGGTTATTCGTTCACTGTGCTAACTGTACTTTTGTGCATCAAGTTTGTCACTATAGTTTTGTGTGTAATAAATGGAGTGACAGTAATACAGTATGATGCATGAATATGTATGTATCAGAAACCAAGAAGCAGTTCGACCACAATTGTAAGCAAGCACAGTTATTAAGCATTAATTAAATATTAACTAATTTGTACGGATACCTGGTTTGGTGAGGGTTGTCACAGTATATCGATGGTTTACCCGATTCTGGGCAAGACATTGTGACTGGCAGTAATCCTACTACTGTTCGTCAATCGATCGAGTTGTCTGCTACCCTGACTGAGTCTCGAGTCAGGAAGGGTAAAATGACCTATAAGGGTGACAAGAAGAAGTCGGCCGATTCTGTTAAAGACAAGGATAAGGGTAAGGGTAAGAAAAGTGAGTTGTCGAAGAAGTCGAGGAAGCGCAAGGCTTCCCATAATTTTGCAGTTACTACTCAGAACCCACCAGCTCAACCGCCTGCGAAGAAAGTGTATGCTGGTACCGCACCCCACTGTGCTCGCTGCAACGGTCATCATGTTGCACAACAAGCTTGCAAGCAATGCACAATGTGTGGTAAACTTGGACATTTGGCCAACATTTGTCGTCTGGGTCAGAATCAGGTTGCTCAGGTTCCAGCTCTGGTTCAAGGGAATGCTACTAGATTCCCACCAGGTTCATGTTTCAATTGTGGAGAGTTTGGTCACTTCCGCAACAACTGCCCGAGGTTGGTGAATGCAAATGCGAATCCGAACGTGAATGTCAACGCGAATGTGAATCCTGCTCGTGGACGAGCATACAATCTGAATGCTAACAAGGCTCGAGCTGATAACGAGGTGGTCAATGGTACGTTTCTTGTTAACAATCGACATGCATCTGTTCTTTTCAATTCTGGTGCCGATAGAAGCTTTGTTTCGTTATCTTTTGAGCGTTTGCTTGCGATACCTAGAACTAAACTGAGGAAACCTTTATCTGTCGAAGTTGCTACTGGTAAACCTCTCGTGCTCGATTTTGTTATTCGTGATTGTCAGTTGAACCTCGATAACCATCTTTTTCCTATTGACCTCACGCCGATGCAACTTGGGAGTTTCGAGATTATCATTGGAATGGATTGGTTAACCAAACACCATGCTGAGGTGGTTTGTTTTGATAAGATCGTTCGTATTCCTCTTTTGTCTGGCGATGTTCTGGAAGTTCGTGGCGAGAAACCTTCAGGTGGCTTGAAACTCATGTCGTGTATGGAAGCCCAAAGGTATTTACGAAAAGGATAAGTTGCTTTTCTAGCACATGTCACCGAGGAGAAAGCCAAGAGCAAGAGTGTTCAGGATATTCCGATCGTTCGGGATTATCCAGAGGTGTTTCCTAATGAACTGCCTGGTTTGCCTCCAGTTCGACAAGTCGAGTTTCATATTGACCTTGTACCCAATGCCAACCCGATTGCGAAAGCGCCTTATCGTCTTGCACCGTCGGAGATGCAAGAATTATCAAAACAGCTTCAAGAGTTATCTGATAAAGGATTCATCTGACCGAGCTTTTCACCCTGGGGAGCTCCTCTTCTCTTTGTGAAAAAGAAAGATGGATCTTTTCGAATGTGTATCGATTATCGTGAGCTTAGTAAGCTTACCATCAAGAATCGATATCCCCTACCTCGAATCGATGATCTCTTTGATCAGCTGCAAGGTGCTGCCTGTTTTTCCAAGATCGACCTGCGTTCTGGGTATCATCAACTTCGTGTTCTCGAAGAAGATATTCCCAAAACTGCCTTCTGTACGAGATATGGGCATTACGAGTTCACTGTCATGCCTTTTGGTTTGATGAATTCTGCAGCCATTTTCATGGACTTAATGATTAGGGTCTGTAAACCTTATTTAGACAATTACATCATCGTGTTCATCGACGATATTCTTGTTTATTCGAAGTCTCGAGCCGATCACGAGCAGCACCTTCGTTTGACATTGGAACTCCTGAAGAAGGAACAACTTTTTGCTAAATTCTCCAAATGTGAATTTTGGCTTAAAAAAGTTCAGTTTTTGGGTCATATAGTCAACGAGCAGGGTATTCATGTGGATCCATCCAAAATAGCTGCTATTAAGGATTGGAATACACCAACGACACCTACAGAGATTCGATCTTTTCTTGGTCTTGCTGGTTATTATCGGCGTTTTATTTCAAACTTCTCGAAGATCGCGGTTCCACTCACTGCTTTGACTCAAAAGAATAAGGCTTTTGAGTGGGGACACAAACAAGAAGAAGCGTTTCAAACGCTAAAGCAGAAGCTTTGTGATGCTCCTGTTCTATCTTTGACCGAGGGAAATGATGATTTCATTGTCTATTGTGACACTTCGAATCTAGGACTTGGTTACGTTCTTATGCAACGAGGTAAAGTCATTGCATATGCGTCAAGACAGCTGAAAATTCACGAGAAGAACTACATCACTCATGATCTTGAGTTGGGTGCTGTGGTTTTTGCTCTTAAAATCTGGAGACACTATCTTTATGGCACGAAGTGTGTGGTTTTCATAGACCACAAAAGTCTCCAGCATATTCTCAATCAGAAGAAGCTGAACATGAGGCAACGACATTGGGTTGAGCTCTTAAACGATTATGATTACGAGATTCGCTACCATCTTGGTAAGGCGAATGTCATAGCTGATGCGCTTTGTCGAAAAGAGCAAGTCAAGCTTCATTTTGTTCATACTCTATCTGATATTCAAACTCGTGTCCTTCAAGCTCAGCAATTTTGTGTTTCACAAAATTTGATAGGTAAGGAATTACCACATCAGCTTGAGCTTAAGCTTGAAGAGAAAGACAATGGTTTGCTCTATTTTAAGGATCGTTTGTGGATTCCGAAACAAGACGATCTTCGCACTTTGGTAGTGGACGAATCTCATAAGTCTCGATATTCTATCCATCCTGGTGCTGATAAAATGTACAAGGATCTTCGTACTCAGTACTGGTGGCCTGGTATGAACAAGGATGTTGCCTTGTATGTATCGAAATGCCTAACTTGTCTCAAAGTCAAGGCTAAACATCATCGACCATCTGGTTTGCTTGTACAACCAGATATACCGGTTTGGAAGTGGGAGAACATTGCAATGGATCTCATCACTAAATTACCGCGTACATCTAAAGGTCACGATGCGATTTGGGTTGTTATCGATCGATTAACGAAGTCAACTAATTTTACTCCGATTCGCGAGGATCTATCTGCTGATAAACTTGCAAAGATTTATGTTGATGAGATTGTATCACGACATGTTGTTCCTTTGGATATCATTTCCGATCGTGATGCTCAGTTTTCATCTCATTTCTGGAAGACCATGCAATCTGCTATGGGAACCCAACTAAATCTAAGCACTGCTTATCATCCCTAAACAGATGGACAATCTGAGAGGATGATTCAAATTTGGAGGATATGCTTAGAGCATGCGTGATAGACTTCGGTGGTAATTGGGATTCTCATCTTCCGTTGATCGAGTTCTCTTACAACAACAGTTATCATGCTAGTATTAATATGGCACCATTCGAAGCTCTCTACGGTCGAAAATGTCGTTCACATGTCTGTTGGAATGAGATTGGTGAAGCTCTGCTTACTGGACCTGAGCTCATTCTGGAAACAACAGACAAAATCAAGAAAATTCGCGATAATCTTGTGACAGCTAGAAGCCGTCAAAAGAGTTATGCGGATATGCGATGCAAGCCCTTAGAATTTCAAGTTGGAGACCATGTTCTACTCAAGGTGTCACCTTGGAAGGGAGTGGTGAGATTTGGAAAGAAAGGAAAACTTGCACCTCGATATGTCGGACCATTTAAGATTGTGGAAAGAATTGGGAAGGTTGCCTATCGACTAGAGCTACCTCTAGAGCTCGGAAATGTTCATCCGACTTTTCACGTGTCCAATTTGCGAAAGTGTTTAGCTGACGCTGATCTTCACATTCCACTCGACGAAATTCAAGTTGATGAAACGATGCACTTTGTCGAGAAACCCGTGGAGATAACGGACCGTGCATTCAAACAATTGAAGAACAAACGGATTCGATTGGTCAAAGTTCCTGGGAGTCCAAACGTGGCCCAGAGTTTACTTGGGGACATGAGGACCAGATGAAGGCGAAATATCCGCATTTGTTTTCACAAGCTTCCTCTAGTTAAAATTTCGGGACGAAATTTCCTAAAGTAGGGGAGACTGTGACAACTGTGTTCTGTAATCGATATACAATGTTAATTATCAATAAAACAATGTGCCTTGGTTTTATTAAATGTGTTTTGGTGTTATTACATGTGTATTTGTGTTTGATGATTTTACGATTTGATTCGATTCCGATTTCAAGCTTTAAATCGCTTTCTGGAAGGTTGTACTCAAACTGGTGCGTAAACGCAGTCAGTATAATGCGACAAACACTCCAGAATAGTGACATAGGCTTAACATATCTTAAATAACCTCCACATAACTTAGAAATAAGTTTTGGATGGTTTGGTATGTTGAAATCAAGTTTGTTCGATCGCAGGGACTATTTGTGTCAAACTGCGAAACTATACCGATTTGTATAGAAACGAACATTCCAGAACTTGATCATAAGTTAAACATACCCTAAGTATCCTTTATATAGCTTAGAAATAGGCTTTGAGGGGTTTGGTATGCTAAAATAAACTTATTTGATCAATAGGGACTAAAAGCGTCAAAAAGTGCATAAGTTTGCATTTTCGCGCATATCTTACGTTCTGAATATATCCGGACGCCCAAAAATTTATGTAATCATTAAAGTATTTTATTTTAGTGATTGGCATGATAAAATTCCATTCGACGCTTAATTTGGATCGTTTTTTGCGTTTGTTACGACTCCCGTCGTAATTAGCCGAACAACGCAACCATACGACCAAACGATCCGACATCCGAGATATTTTTGAGCACATTTTAAGTTCCCTATACTTTAACTTCATTTTAGAGCTTTGAAATGGGGTTAACGGGGCTTAAACGTGTCAAAAATGCATCGAAAACCAAGTTTGGGGCTTCAGGGACTAAAACTGCTAGGGCTGTAAATGAACCGAACGTTCAGCGAACAGTTCGTGAACCATTCGGCAGGAAGTTCGTTTATGTTTGTTAGTTTAATAAACAAACGAACATGAACAAGAAATTTCGTTCGATTAGTTAAATGAACGAACATGAACAGAGGTCTCGTTCGTTCGATTGTGTTCGTGAACGTTTGGTAAGGTGTTCGTGAACGTGTTCATGAACATTCGTTGATTTGCATTCGTTTATGTTCGTATGTTTGTTTTTAATTGAAGATCTTTGTACTTTATTATATTTTATTTATAATTTTTATATTATTAAACTTTTATTTATTTTATTACCCTAACAATGAAACTAGGAAACCCACTTTCACCTTGTTTATGCATCATTTCCTTTACATTTCTCATTATTTACATCGGCGAATACAATCGACCTCCGTTCCACAATAATGGATTCAAGTTCGAGTGCTAATCTCTGGGCCATCTATCTTTATCCTTCGTCGCGTTCGCCAAATTTATTTGTGTTCGTTTGTGTTCGTGAACCGTTCGCGAACACACTCATTTCCTTAATGAACGAACACGAACATAAAATCTCGTTCGGCAAGTGTTCATGAACCATTCGTGAACACATTTATTTCCTTAACGAACGAACATGAACAAGGGCTTGTTCGTGTTCGTTCGGTTCGTTTACAACCCTAAAAACTGCCAAACTGTGAAACTGGCTGTTCTGCAGGGTCCTTACGGACCGTATGGACATTGGCTTACGGTCCGTAAGCTAGTGCCAGCAACACAGAAATCAGAAACTTCCATTTTAGCAGCTGTCCTGGTTTTAAATCCCTGATTTCTCAATGTTGTGGGCTAGTTGCCTGTTTTGCTCATTGCCCAATCAATGCTTGACAAATGTATGGCCAAGATTTGAGCTTCACAACACTTGGAATGATCTTAAAGCATCAAGATTACTATAAATAGCAAGGCTTCTCATTTGGGTTCTTCACACTTTGATTCAATTTCTGCTCTAAGTTGAGGTTTAACACCTCATACCTGAGTAATTTTGAATCAAACATCCTTGCTTGGACCCTTTGTAAGTCTCCTTCATGCTTGTTCATGTATTTCAAGCATGAAAGTCAAACTGTGTTTGACTTTCAGCTTTGACCAGTTTATGGTCAACACGAAGTTCGTTTGAACTTCGCAACGTGAGCGTAATCACGATGGTTATAGTCTCTAGTGACTATACCTACTGATTACCACGTTGATTAGGTGTAGTGACGAGTCATAGTTTCGACCAAAATGCGTATTTAAGCGTATTTGTAACCAAACTACTATTGGGTATCAAAACCGTTTGTTTTGATATCAAAACTTGTTTTCTAACTTAACTAAACATGTTTCAACATGTTTAGCTCGTCACTTTTAGTTTAGTGCTTGTGTAGAGTCGTAAGTCAAGCAGTCTAAACAACCGCTTAGACTTTCGAACTCGACCCGTTTGGTCGATCATTAGGATCCGACCAAACATGTTTAGTGACCATAGTTGCATAGGGAATAACCTTTCGAGGTTATACCTTATGGTCACATAGGTTTAATTAGTTGTATGATAGGTAGTTTATATGCCTTAGGTAAATGACCAAAATGCCCTTTTCATGCATAATTGACAATTAAGCATACGTAACATAAACTTTTGTCACTTAATTGCTTTGCGCGAATGACGCGTTAAAGTAGCGTAAGCTACCTTAATAGGTCGCAATGGGTCGAAAGCACTTAGGTTAGGTTTCGATTTAGAATGTAGGCTTTGTTAAACCACATCACATGAGTTCCAACACTCATTTGGTTTACAAGACCTCATTCTATCCGATCTTCCGATTTAGGTGTCAATTGATTTCTCTGGTTTACTTTAGTTTGTTGAAGTTCTTTTGATTGAGGATACTTTGCACTTCATGTGAGTACATAGTTCCCCTATTTTACTGTTTTTAATTGTTTTTGGGTGATTCATATGTTAAACGATTTTCGAGGTTTAAACGGTGGTTTCAAAAGCGATTAAAAATGGTTTATATTACATTAATAACGATTTCGATAAAGTGAACAAACTTGTTGGTTGTAGTTACATAACGAATGACATTCATTAGCATTGATCAAGCCGACAGTATTAGGTTATGGTACCATAGGATCTGACAAATCCCGTTATCAACTGCACTCATGGTTATGTGTGGGGGTTGTGGGTAATGACTGAATCTGATGATAGTTAACTTACCCTTTGGTGGTTTGTTAATGCGAGAAGCGAGATAGTCGAGTCACGAAGGTTTGAATGTTATTAGCGAGATGACCAAAAAGTAGTTTTCACAATTAAAACGAGGATGATTTAAACGAGTTAAACGATTTCGAAACGACTTAAACGAGTTAAACGAATTGGGTAAACGATTGGTTTTTGGTTAGTGATTAGATAACGGGACGGGTGTAATGTGATGAAAACATGGTAGATACGCAGCTGGTACTTCTTATATATAAGTGTTTTCCTCATATTACATATCGTGGCGTTATTTACTTCACTTGGGTAAACGAGGTTATCACGATGTCACATAACAATGTTTTTGAAAAGATATAAACCATACGAGTTTTATTAACGAGTTTTACGAGATGTTTTATGAATTGGTTTACTAAATCAAATGTTTTGGGGTTAAGAATCATGGCTACAAATTTTTATAAACTATAACCAAGTTGATTTGAGTTGGTTAATTATGTTGCAATACACTTTTCAAATCGAGGTTTGTATTTTGACTCTTGTAGTCTAATAAAGTATGCAACATATAAACGAGCCATGAATCCAACACTCTTACAAAACCTATGTGCTCGCCAACATTTCTTTGCTGACTTTGTTTTTACATATGTTTCAGGCGTTGTTGCTTGATGTTGATTTCTAGGATGCATGCATCACATAGGATCTGGACGAGGCCTTAGTGACATAATAACAATGATAGTCGATATGTAACTTGTTTGTTTTATGTTAAGACAATGTAAATTTACTTAATGAATCAATAAAATGAAACTCTTTTTGTATCCATGGTTGTGAAACAATACTTTTGCTACAACACTCCCCGACGTTTTCGCCACGGTTTGTTGTTTTATGTGGTCGGCGTGTGACACGAGCCTCGTTAGCATTTATGTTGAATGCTCACCAATGCGTGGGATTAGCATTAACAAGTTTTGGGTAGTTGTTCTTGAAGTGGCCCGTCTCGCCATAATTGTAACAAGACCCAAGTGGAAAGTGAGGTCAAGCAGGATTCGTTTTAGGTTGAACAAGATTCGGGTTGGCTTGATTCGGAACACTGACGACAGGGTAGGTGATTTTGGTGGTGACCATTGCACCGGTTGCACAAGGGTGTGGTACCAACATAAGGTTTCCTAGAAGGAGGTTGAGCTGGTTGGTTGGGAGTAGCTTGATTGGGTTGAGTAACAACAGCAAAGTTCTTTGAAGCCTTACGCTTCCTTGATTTCATGGAGGATTCGGTTTTCGTTTCGGTTGGGTTCTCCTGGTTAGTTTTAGCAGCATGTTTCTTGTCGCCCTTGCGAAACGGTTTTCCCTTCCTGACTTGAGATTCAGTCAGGGTAGTCGCTAATTCGATAGCCTATCTAACAGTGGTAGGATTGCTACCGGTGACAATATCCTGAACTGGGTCAGGGAGACCATTGATGTACTTCTCAATTGCCTTATCCAAAGGCGTCACCATGGTGGGACATAGCAGGCTCAACTCCTCGTATCGATCTGTGTAGGCACGATTCTCGCCACTATCTTGCTTGAGAGCTTGGAATTCGTTCTCGAGTGCTCTTTGTTCGTGGCGTGGGCAGAATTCTTTCATCATAAGAGCCCTAAGCTCTTCCCACGTTTGAGCCATTGCTACATTGGCACCTCTGTCTCTCATCACTCCGTTCCACCATGTGAGTGCTCTCTTTTGAAAAACACTCCAAACGAACTCTACCTTGCGTTCATCAGGACACTGCACATAATGGAAAGTGCTCTCGATACTCTCGAACCATTGTAAGAGCCCAGTAGCTCCCTCATACCCACTAAACTTGAGTGGTTTAGCCGAACTGAATTGTTTATAGTTGCACGGAGCAGGTGCATTGTTGTTGTAATTGTAGGCTTGATTAAGTTGGTTCACAAGGTTCGGGAGTACAGTGGCCATTTGCTGAGCAATTAAAGTCGCCACTTAGGCATCTTGGGTAGCCTTGTGACGAGGAGGCATTCTAAAAGAGAGGAAATATGGGAGAAATGTGTGAGACTGACATTGGATAAACAAAAGAGGTGTTAAAAATATCGACAAAACATAAGGATTGTGGTCATTTATTTGTTACTTAAAACAAACAAATGACACACGGTGACTAATCAAAGTAAGTGGGTCTTTATAATGTATCGTGAAGACATGCTTTAGCCTATAAGTGGACACTCACCCCAAAAGTTCACAGGTAAGAGTGACTGGTCCGATAATGCGGATTTGTACGAACACGCTAGCCTTAGACAGAAAACTCGGGGTAAAGGCACCCACCCTTCCAGATTGCACGTGTTCACATTATTAAAACCCAAACTTTGACGAGATTTTGAAAACTTTGAAGGCTTAAAGCCAAAAATGACTCATCTAAGGATAGATGATTGATTTTCAAAACGAATTTGTAACTTGTGGATTTTTTTGGTAATCACCTAAGGATAGGTGATGGTCTTGTTTAAAGATCTAAACACAAGATAACTTGCGGTAGGGTCCTAGGAAGGCTATAGTCTAGGTCGAAAGTAATGCTAATAACCAAATTCCCTATAACCATGGCTCTGATACCAATCTCTGTAACACCCCGATCGCGTAAAACAACAAACTGTGGCGGAAACATCGGGGAGTCACGTTACAGGAAATTGTTTCACAACACATGGTATTTAAAGTTTTGTATTATTAAGTTAAATGTTTACATTGTCTTGGGACAAAACACAAATAAAACACAATATTTGACTTTAAGTTTTTAAAGTAAACTAAGGCCCGCGTCCATCCTATGTGAAGCATGCATTCCTAATCATCAAACATTAGGTCCTGAAACATATGTAAAAGACAGTCAGCATAAAAAGCCGGCGAGTACATAGGTTTTGTGTGTGTCAAATTCATGGCTTTGTATTCGTTATTGCAATACCTCATCCGACTATAGAAGTCGATAAATGGAAATCTCGTAATAAAAGTAATTGATATTACAATATATTTAACCAACTAAACAAGTTGGTACGAGTTGTAAAACCTTGTAGCCAAGAATCTTGACCAAAATCTTTTCTTTTGTAAAATCGAGTAATAAATCGATTTAAGAGAAAACATTGTATGGTTTATATCTTTAAGTGAAAATTGTTCAAAACCATTTGTCCTTGTTGAAGTAATTTGGATAACGCTACGATATGTAATACAATAAAAGCATTTATATATAGGAAGTACCAGCGGCGTATCCACCATACTTTTATCATATTACACACGTCTCGTTATCTAAATCACTTACCATAAATCAATCTTCCAATCGTCTGTGTTATAACCCAATCATTCATGTTATAAACAAATCATCCGTGTTATAAATCAATCGTCCTTGTTTTGTATAAACAAATCGTCCATGTTTTAGTTGTGAAAACTGTGGTCGTTCTTTAATGAATACATTCAAACCTGTGATGACTCGTCTAGACCACCAAAGGGTCTCTTTAAATCGACTAACAAACCACCAAAGGGTTTGTTAAAATACAGTTTCTGTCATTCCCCAAACATCCCCACAAACACCAGGAGTTTTGGTAACGGGATTGTCAGTCCTATGGTACCATAACATACTACTGGTCGGCTTGGCCAAAGCTAATGAATGTCATTCGTGTTATGGATAACGCACCAACAAGTTGTTCACATTATTGAAATCGTATTGTATATATAAACCATAGACTTTGGTTTTGAAAACTTGAAAATGATTTAGCACATATGAGTCACGCAAAAACATTTGCAAAACGTAAAAGAGGGGAGCTATGTACTCACTTGGGATTGCGTATGTGTTCTTGATCAATGGAATAAATAAAGCTTAAGTGTGTCCTAATGTGTCGGATAACTATGTTATTGTGCCGAGACTTAATCAAAAGATTCGGTAGAATGATGGCTTATAAACCAAATGAGTGTTGGAACTCATGTGATATCGTTTAATAAACTTAACATTCTAATTTGAAAAAGGATCCTAAGTTCTATTGACCCGTTATGACTTGTTAAAGTAGTTTACGCTACTTCAACGGGTCATTAGCGTAATTATAAGTTCAGATGATCAAATATGTCATACCATATCAAGTTTGGTTATGTTATAGCATCAGTTTAGATGTCAAAACTTTGGTTACATATGATTAAAATCAATTTATGCGCAAAAATGGTATTTTGGTCAACTTAAAAGATCATAAAAGCAACTCATCATATAACTAATCAAACCACAAGACCATAAGTTATAACCTCAGAGGGTTATTCCCTATACAACTATGGTCCTAAAAATATGCTTGGTCAAATCCTAAGATTGACCAAACGGGTCGGATTCGAAAGTCAAAGAGGTAGTCAAACCGCTCGACTTACGACCTAAATAAAGCACTGAACTAGAAGTGACGAGTTAGTCATGTTAAAACATGTCTAACTAAGTTATAAAACTGATTTGGTATCAAAACATGGAGTTTTGTTACCCGAAAATTGTTTCATCGTAAAATGCACTTTGCGCATTTTTATTTTTAATAAATAAAACTTTGATTCGTCACTTCGCCTAGTAAACGTGGTAATCAGAAGGTGCAATCACAAGGGATAAATATCTTTGTGATTATGATCACGTTGCAAAGTTCAATTGAACTTTGACTTGACCAAAATGGTCAGAACCGAAAGTCAAACAGGAAGCCAGGCTGTTCGACTTTTAGCTCAAAATAGCTAAAATAATTAAAGAACTAGGAAGATACTTACTCGTGTTGAAGAACACTTTCGGAACTCAAAATAGGAGGCTTCCAAAGGCTGGAAACATGCTCCAAGAAAGATAGAAAGAAGAACTTCACACTTTGATTTGAAGTGTTTTGAAGTGGTGTGAAAAAAAATGGAAGAATCATGAGGTATTTATAGTGTTTTAGGATCAAGGAGATGATGACAAGTGTCCTCAAGTGTAGACTAGTGTCCTAATATGTGTCAACACCAAATTAAATGTGGCAAAATGAGTGCTAGGTGTCAAAAATTGATGATATGTAACAAAGTTGGTGAAGAAGCAAAATCTTTATTAGTTTTTTTAACATTTTTGGCCTTGGACTTGTATTTTCACTTGTTTGCCATTTTTAACCCATTTAACCTAATATTTAGGTTATATAAAGATGTTAAGATATGTGTAACTTGGATTTTGTCCGGAAATGTCGTGGATGTCGATTCGTTCGGTTGTATGGTTACGTGTTTCATAAATAACGCACAACGCTTTATCGAACACGAAAATGAACGAAATTTTGCAAAGATTGACATTTTTGCATTCTTATCGATAAAATACAAGATTTTATTGAGTAAAAAAATATTCGGATTTGTACACATGGTTTGTATCTTGAATAAGGACTAATAGACTTTCGCATTTTGTCGAAAATAGTCCCTGGGCTGGTATAAGTGTGTTTTTGTCATACCTAACCCTTCAAAACTTATATCGAAGTTACATAAAGGGTATTTAGGGTATGTGTAGCTTATGTCCTTGTTCCGGAGTGTACGTCGCGTTAAACTGATCACGTTTGAGTAACAGTCTACGTATTACTTTCGAAATCGTGCAAGGATTGAAAATGTGCAAATGTCATTGATAATTATACAATTCCCGGAAATAAAACACAAGGTTTCATTAAATAAGAAATTGATTGGAATTGTACAATGATTGAAAAGGCACAAATTTCACAGGTCGGGTACAGGTTGAGTTCCTCAGTCTTCATATTTGTCCACCATTTTTCAACTGTTGTTCCGTTTATACCCTGTTACGTCTAAATCACCCGCTTTTCAGTAGTTACCAGCAAATCTCATCAAAACATTAATTTACATCTATTTTTATCATATTCCCCACAATTGCCCTTTAAATTAGGTGTTTTAATATTAGAATTTTACGTATCCTACGGCTAGATTAAATTTCAAAGCTTTGCTATTTCTCGACTAATCCTCAAAATCTGCTCCCAAGACTTACAAAGGTGTTACATTTAAAAAAAGAACTTAACCAAATTCATCGTGTCCACCTTATAGAACAACTACAAAGTTCATACCACTCACAATTTTCATTCCTCTCGGCTTCTGAAAACTTGCATAAGATGTGCTAGATAAACTACTAAACCTCACTAGCTAGATATTGTGACACCTGTGTCACCGCGACCATCAAACAAATACCAAGCCGATGAAATATTGTATTTCATACTTGGGATCTTGTATAAATATGTGTATGTATTGCACATATCAATTATTGTTCAAATTCAAACTCTACATCGCTTTCTAGAGCATTATACGCAAACTGGTGCGTAAACGTACTCAGTTTATTGCGACAAATACTCCGGAACATCAACATACACTCAACGTACCTTAAATAACCTTTACATAACTTAGAAATAAGTTTTGAAGGCTTTGGTATAGCAAAAACAAGTTAATTCGCTTACAGGGACTAAACTTGACAAACTGCGAAAGTATGCCAATCTGAACTATAACGAACATTCCAGAACATGTCCATAAGTTAAACATACCATAAATATCCTTTACATAGCTTAGAAATAGGCTTTGAGAGGTTTGGTATGCTAAAACAAACTTTTGGATCATTCAGGGACTAAAAGTGTCAAAAAGTGCATAAGTTTGCACTTTCGCGCATAACTTATGTTCTGAATACATCCGGACATCCAAAAATTTATGTAAGCATCCTTATATTATGCCTTAGTGTTTGGCATGAGAAAAATCCATTCGTCGCATCATTTGGATCGTCTTTCACGCTTATGCGCATTCCGTCGTAATTAAGCGAACATCGCGATCGTACGGCCAAACGAACCGACATCCGACATATTTTTTGGCATGTTTCATGTCCACAATGTTTAGGCATCATTTTGGGGTCTTAAAGATGGCTTTACAGGTCTTAGAAGGGCTGGAAATAGCTTAAACATGCAACAGGGACCAAATGTGTAAATTCTGCAAGTGGTGCAGATCAGAGAGGGCCAGGCGGCCCGCGTGAGTTTTGCCCAAATGTGAGGCGGGCCGCGTGGGGATGTCTGACAGAAAGATTTTGCGTTTAATGCAGAATCTGGCCTTTCGTTCGATCAAGGGGCAATGCCTTTTCACCCAATGAAGAGCCAAGAGTCAAGTTCACTGAACTTATCCACTGGACACATGTACGCACGAGATCAAGGCACGATATTCGATAAAACGATCCTAACGGTTCCACTTTTCCTATAAATACCCCCCCCCCTTTAGTGTAAAAATCACAAAATCAGATCCTAAAGCTCTAAGTTGAAACCATTGTTTCATACCTGAGCTATTTGATCTAGATTAGCACTCGGGGACCTTCCGTAAGTCTTCTTTCGCTCTTTTATCGCTTTTCGAGTCCGAAAGTCAACGTTTTGTTGACTTTCTGCATTGACCAGCTTATGGTTGATGCGAAGTTCATGGAACTTCATAACGTGAGCGTGATCACGATGGTTATAGTCCGTAGTGACTATACCTACTGATCACCACGTTAACTAGGCTCAGTGACGAGTCGTAGTTTCGGCCAAAATGTGCATTCTTGCATATTTTGTAACCAAACTACTCGTGAGCATCAAAGCCGTTTGTTTTGATGCCAAACCTGTTTTCTAAACTTAGTTAAGCATGTTCTAACATGCTTAGCTCGTCACTTTTAGTATAGTGCTTATATAGGGTCGTAAGGTAAGCGATCTAAACCATCGCTTATACTTTCGAACCCGACCCATTTGGTCGATCATTATGATCCGACCAAACACATTAGGTGACCATAGCTATAACCTTCCGAGGTTATACCTTGTAGTCACGATGTTAGGCGTTCCAGACGCGTTCTACGCGAACGACGCGTTAGGGTAGCATAAGCTACCTAAACGGGTCGTGATGGACCGTAAGCACTTAGGTTAAGTTTCAATATAGTATGTAGGCTTTGTTAAACCATATTACACGAGTCTCCATACTCGTTTGGTTTACGAACCCGCGTACTATCCGATCCTTCCGATTTGGTCCGGTATATTAACATAGCTACCTATTAGGTGACGTTTGATATCCCGTGATCTTTAGCATTATCTGGTTATTATACAAGGAATTCAAAGCAATCTCAGGTGAGTACATTGAACCCCTCTTTTACTGTTTTCCAAACTGTTTTGGGGTGAAACACATGTGCCTACTTGCTACTTTCATGCTTTCCGGTTTTCACATCATATACTGCTATGTTCGATAGTACATATATAGTACATGATTTCATTGTGTTTATGCTATGTATGCCCATTGTGTGCGTACTTAGTACATTGCTTTACATCACATTTCATGCTACGTACGCCCATTGTGTGCATACGTAGTACATTGTTTCACATTGCATATCTGTTGCATATGCTCATCCAGCATATGAACACATTATTCTACATTTTGAACCGTTGTACTCTACAATACATTTCATGCTACGTACGCCCATTGTGTGCATACGTAGTACATTGTTTCACATTGCATTTCTGTTGCATATGCTCATCTAGCATATGAACACAGTATACTACATTTTGAACCGTTGTACTCTACAATACATTTCATGCTACGTACGCCCATTGTGTGCATACGTAGTACATTGTTTCACATTGCATTACTGTTGCATATGCTCATCCAGCATATGAACACATTACACTACATTTTGAACCGTTGTACTCTACAATACATTTCATGCTACGTACGCCCATTGTGTGCATACGTAGTACATTGTTTCACATTGCATTTCTGTTGCATATGCTCATCCAGCATATGAACACATTATACTACATTTTGAACCGTTGTAACCATTTGACTATGTGAACCGTCTTAACCCTTCAATTATATGAACCGTTTGTATCCGTTGGACCGTGTAAACCAGTTGTATCTGTTGACAAGACTTACAATTGACAATAGACAATAGACATTTGACTATACATAAACATTTCTACCGTTGTTAAACATTTCATCTTGATGGTTTGGTTTGAGTAAGTGATTTAAGTAACGAGTCATGTGTAATATGATACAAGCATGGTGGATACGCCGCTGGTACTTCCTATATATAAGTGTTTGTATGGTATTACATATCGTAGCGTTATTTGAATCATTTTAATTTGGGACATAGAACATTTTATACAAATAACACGCTTTTCACAAGACATTGATTTACAAACAACAAATCTTATACAAACTCTTTTTACATGGTCATTCAGTTAACCAGGCATTGTTCTCTTATTTATACATATCATTTGATCTTACCGTTTTTCAAATGATTTACAAGACAAAGCAAAATATGAGGTTCATGACTAAACATTTTCTCCAACTCAAGTCATGAATTCCGTTTTCTCACAAAACCAATGTATCTCACAGGCATTTTTATGCTGACGTACCTATTTTCACATGTGTTTTCAGGAGATGATGCATAGGACTTATCAAGACATACTTAGGCGGACCTATGCCTTAGTGACTTAAAACGAGACAAGAACTAGTTAATTTATGTTATGTACACTTTGATTCTTGTTTAGACAATGTAAACTTTCATGTTTGATTTATAAAACGAAACTTCATTTGCCATGGATTTGAAACAACTGATTCTGTTACAACACTCCCCGACGTTTCCGCCACGTTTTGTATGTTCTACGTGGTCGGGGTGTGACAGAAAAGATGGTATCAGAGCCAATGGTTATAGGGAATTAGGTTATTAGTAATGCTTTGACCTAGTCTATAACCTTCCTAGGACCCTAACGCGAGTTTACTTGCGTTTAGTCATAAAACAATACCGTCACCTATCCTTAGGCGACGACCACAACAAGAACATAAATTTCAAAACCGCCTTGAAAACTAATCATCTGTTCTAGGATGATTGATTACTAGGTTTTGAACCCTCTGTTATAAGGTTTTGAACCCCTTTGAATTTTCAAAACTCCCGTCAAAGTTTTGGGTCCTAAATAGTGTGAACACGTGCAAACTGGACGAGTGAATGCCTGTACCCTGGGTTTTCTATCTAAGGTTAGAGTGTTCGTACAAATCCACATAATCGGACCAGTCACTCTTACCTGGGAACTCTTGGGGTGAGTGTCCACTTATAGGCGAGCATGTCTTCGCGATACACTATGAGGATCTATTTGCTTTGATTCAGCCTTGGTGTTGTTTGTTTGCTTCATGATTCAAACAAATGACCATCAACCGTGATTATGGTCAGTGATTGTAACATCCTATTCTTACCCAATACCATTTTATTTGTTTCCTTTCATGTTTTCCTCTTTAAGAATGCCTCCTCGACGCGAACACCAGATAGCAACTGCCGAGCTGGCAGAAATTATTGCGCAGCAGATGGTTGCTCAATTCCCAAATCTCTTTGCTCAATGGAACCAAGCCAACAACAACAATGGTACATGCAATTTCAAGAACTTTAACTCGGCTAAACCACTCAAGTTTAGTGGTTCTGAGGGAGCAACTGGGCTTCTTCAATGGTTCAAGAGCATCGAGAATACTTTTCGCCACGTGCAGTGTCCGGATAATCGCAAGGTCGAGTTTTCTTCGAGTGTGCTTCAGAAGAGGGCTCTTACATGGTGGAACGGGGTAATGAGAGACCGTGGTGCAGATGTTGCTCTAGCACAAACATGGGCTGAACTGAGAGCACTTATGATGAGAGAGTTTTGTCCTCGTCATGAACAACGAGCGTTGGAGAAGGAGTTTGATGATTTGAAACAATATAGTGGCGAACACAGGGCATATACTGATAGGTTTGAGGAGTTGAGTCTACTTTGCCCGACTATGGTCGCCCCACTCGACAAGGCTATCGAAAGGTACATCGACGGCCTGCCTGACTCGGTACAAGACATTGTCACTGGTAGCAACCCTACCACACTCCGTCAGGCCATTGAGCTATCTGCAACCTTGACTGAATCGCAGATCAGAAAGCATAAACTTTTTCGAAAAGGTGACAAGAAATCAGCCGGGGAATCGAACCCAATCGAGGAATCAAAGACCATGGATGAACAGACTGAATCTCCTAAGAAGTCAAGGAAGCGAAAGGCTTCTCAGAACTTCGCCGTGGTCGCTCACCATGGTCAAGCCGTCCCCAACCAACCAGCTCAACCCCCTGCTAGAAAACCATACAATGGAACTGCACCCTTGTGCAACCAATGTAGCCTCCATCATCACGCCAATGTACAGTGCCGCAAATGCCAAACTTGTGGACTCATAGGCCATACAACAAGAATCTGCCCAGCTGCAGCTGCACCAAACCAAGCTGGCAACAATCCCGCTCAAGGTCGTTTCCTACCAGGTTCTTGTTTCAACTGTGGCGAGATGGGTCATTTCCGAAGAAATTGCCCAAAGCTTGCTAATGCAAATCCAGCACAAGGATGATCACCCGACTGACTCGAAGACAACATCGTTTAGAAATAATCATATGTATTAAGTTTCTTTTGTTGTCAAGATCCAAGGAACAGTTGATATCGTTGTTTATAAATAAATCTTTCATTTACATTGCAATGTATTTCGATGGTTGCATGTATAAACGACATATCCCTTGCAATACCGACAATCAAGGAACCGTATTCCTTGAAGAACAAACTACCCCCAAAATTCTCCTATTCTATAATCGCTTGCGTCTTCCACGGAATTCCTAAGTACCCGTTTATTCTAAGGAAACGAAGTACAAGGCGCAGGTTACAACACAAGACGAATACCCAAGGTACCACTATAAATCCTTAATAGAGTACCTAGGAATTTCTCGTAAGTCTTTAATTGTTGTATACCTTCATTCGAATGTGGTGATTCCTTGTAATCAAAAATCGAATTTTGGGAGATCTTTCTACCTTCTCAGGTAGATTCCAGTGAACATTGAGATCCGTCGACAGGTTTCCATATCCGTATTCAATCGATAACAAGTTAATAACAAATTATGATCAAATTAAACAATTATGTGACTATGTGCTTATGTGTTTCCTTATGTATTGTTGTGTGATCCAAAGTATGTTATCCAAATCTTCGTAGAATCTTACATATCCGTGTACAAGAGATTCATAGTAGGATGCCCAAAGGTATTACTTAAAATCCTCAATGGACTTCTATGTTATAGTTAAGTCCCTCAGATTATAAAGTACTACTTCATAATTAGACCCCTTGAGTGGTCTAGCTAAACAGATTCATCCAAAAATCTGGTTAGGGATATCATGTGATGATATAGCTGAAAGGACTCCTTGGTGGCCTACCCAAGAGGATCCCCTGTCGATCTAATTAAAAGGAACCGATGGAAGTCTAGTCACCCTCGTCACAAGTTTGATATCCTTCCCCAAAACATTTCAAAACAAACTGTACGGACTGTGCAAGGGATTACGTAATTATGGATGCATACATAATTATGGAATTTAGTGCACAGAAATCACAGCAAGTTCTGTCATGTGTCTAGAGTTAACCCTATTCATTTCCAATTCTGATGAAGCATCCGTTGAGGAAAAATGAACTAACTCTTCATTTTTCACTTCTGAAGAATATCCGTTGAGGAAATGAATATCCGTTTATCCTTCATTTCCAAATCTGAAGAATACCCGTCGAGGAAAATGACTCCGTTTGTTCATTTTCGTTCTGAAGATTTATCCGTTGAGGAAATGAATATCCGTTTATCCTTCATTTCCAAATCTGAAGAATACCCGTTGAAGATGACCCCGTTTGCTCATTTTCGTTTCTGAAGATTTATCCGTTGAGGAAATGAATATCCGTTGTGTAATACTTCATTTCTAACTCTGAGGAAGCAACCGTTAAAGATGACCCCGTTTGTTCATTTTCGTTTCTGAAGATTATCCGTTGAGGAAATAAATATCCGTTGTGTAATACTTCATTTCCAACTCTGAGGAAGCAACCGTTGAAGATGACCCCGTTTGTTCATTTTCGTTTCTGAAGATTATCCGTTGAGGAAATGAATATCCGTTGTGTAATCCTTCATTTCCAACTCTGAGGAAGCAACCGTTGAAGATGACTCCGTTAGTTCATTTTCGTTTCTGAAGATTATCCGTTGAGGAAATGAATATCCGTTGTGTAATACTTCATTTCCAACTCTGAGGAAGCAACCGTTGAAGATGACCCCGTTTGTTCATTTTCGTTTCTGAAGATTATCCGTTGAGGAAATGAATATCCGTTGTGTAATCCTTCATTTCCAATTCTGATGAAGCAACCATTGAAAATGACCCGTCTGTTCATTTTCGTTTCGGAAGAATGACCGTTAAGGAAATGACAAGATATTGCCTTACATATCATTGGTGGTTATTTGGCAAATTCACAAATAGACTCCTACGAATAAATTTCGGGACGAAATTTCCTAAAGTAGGGGAGACTGTGACACCTGTGTCACCGCGACCATCAAACAAATACCAAGCCGATGAAATATTGTATTTCATACTTGGGATCTTGTATAAATATGTGTATGTATTGCACATATCAATTATTGTTCAAATTCAAACTCTACATCGCTTTCTAGAGCATTATACGCAAACTGGTGCGTAAACGTACTCAGTTTATTGCGACAAATACTCCGGAACATCAACATACACTCAACGTACCTTAAATAACCTTTACATTACTTAGAAATAAGTTTTGAAGGCTTTGGTATAGCAAAAACAAGTTAATTCGCTTACAGGGACTAAACTTGACAAACTGCGAAAGTATGCCAATCTGAACTATAACGAACATTCCGGAACATGTCCATAAGTTAAACATACCATAAATATCCTTTACATAGCTTAGAAATAGGCTTTGAGAGGTTTGGTATGCTAAAACAAACTTTTGGATCATTCAGGGACTAAAAGTGTCAAAAAGTGCATAAGTTTGCACTTTCGCGCATAACTTATGTTCTGAATACATCCGGACATCCAAAAATTTATGTAAGCATCCTTATATTATGCCTTAGTGTTTGGCATGAGAAAAATCCATCCGTCGCATCATTTGGATCGTCTTTCACGCTTATGCGCATTCCGTCGTAATTAAGCGAACATCGCGATCGTACGGCCAAACGAACCGACATCCGACATATTTTTTGGCATGTTTCATGTCCACAATGTTTAGGCATCATTTTGGGGCCTTAAAGATGGCTTTACAGGTCTTAGAAGGGCTGGAAATAGCTTAAACATGCAACAGGGACCAAATGTGTAAATTCTGCAAGTGGTGCAGATCAGAGAGGGCCAGGCGGCCCGCGTGAGTTTTGCCCAAATGTGAGGCGGGCCGCGTGGGGATGTCTGACAGAAAGATTTTGCATTTAATGCAGAATCTGGCCTTTCGTTCGATCAAGGGGCAATGCCTTTTCACCCAATGAAGAGCCAAGAGTCAAGTTCACTGAACTTATCCACTGGACACACGTACGCACGAGATCAAGGCACGATATTCGATAAAACGATCCTAACGGTTCCACTTTTCCTATAAATACCCCCCCCCCTTTAGTGTAAAAATCACAAAATCAGATCCTAAAGCTCTAAGTTGAAACCATTGTTTCATACCTGAGCTATTTGATCTAGATTAGCACTCGGGGACCTTCCGTAAGTCTTCTTTCGCTCTTTTATCGCTTTTCGAGTCCGAAAGTCAACGTTTTGTTGACTTTCTGCATTGACCAGCTTATGGTCGATGCGAAGTTCATGGAACTTCATAATGTGAGCGTGATCACGATGGTTATAGTCCGTAGTGACTATACCTACTGATCACCACGTTAACTAGGCTCAGTGACGAGTCGTAGTTTCGGCCAAAATGTGCATTCTTGCATATTTTGTAACCAAACTACTCGTGAGCATCAAAGCCGTTTGTTTTGATGCCAAACCTGTTTTCTAAACTTAGTTAAGCATGTTCTAACATGCTTAGCTCGTCACTTTTAGTATAGTGCTTATATAGGGTCGTAAGGTAAGCGATCTAAACCATCGCTTATACTTTCGAACCCGACCCATTTGGTCGATCATTATGATCCGACCAAACACATTAGGTGACCATAGCTATAACCTTCCGAGGTTATACCTTGTAGTCACGATGTTAGGCGTTCCAGACGCGTTCTACGCGAACGACGCGTTAGGGTAGCATAAGCTACCTAAACGGGTCGTGATGGACCGTAAGCACTTAGGTTAAGTTTCAATATAGTATGTAGGCTTTGTTAAACCATATTACATGAGTCTCCATACTCGTTTGGTTTACGAACCCGCGTACTATCCGATCCTTCCGATTTGGTCCGGTATATTAACATAGCTACCTATTAGGTGCCGTTTGATATCCCGTGATCTTTAGCATTATCTGGTTATTATACAAGGAATTCAAAGCAATCTCAGGTGAGTACATTGAACCCCTCTTTTACTGTTTTCCAAACTGTTTTGGGGTGAAACACATGTGCCTACTTGCTACTTTCATGCTTTCCGGTTTTCACATCATATACTGCTATGTTCGATAGTACATATATAGTACATGATTTCATTGTGTTTATGCTATGTATGCCCATTGTGTGCGTACTTAGTACATTGCTTTACATCACATTTCATGCTACGTACGCCCATTGTGTGCATACGTAGTACATTGTTTCACATTGCATATCTGTTGCATATGCTCATCCAGCATATGAACACATTATTCTACATTTTGAACCGTTGTACTCTACAATACATTTCATGCTACGTACGCCCATTGTGTGCATACGTAGTACATTGTTTCACATTGCATTTCTGTTGCATATGCTCATCCAGCATATGAACACAGTATACTACATTTTGAACCGTTGTACTCTACAATACATTTCATGCTACGTACGCCCATTGTGTGCATACGTAGTACATTGTTTCACATTGCATTACTGTTGCATATGCTCATCCAGCATATGAACACATTACACTACATTTTGAACCGTTGTACTCTACAATACATTTCATGCTACGTACGCCCATTGTGTGCATACGTAGTACATTGTTTCACATTGCATTTCTGTTGCATATGCTCATCCAGCATATGAACACATTATACTACATTTTGAACCGTTGTAACCATTTGACTATGTGAACCGTCTTAACCCTTCAATTATATGAACCGTTTGTATCAGTTGGACCGTGTAAACCAGTTGTATCCGTTGACAAGACTTACAATTGACAATAGACAATAGACATTTGACTATACATAAACATTTCTACCGTTGTTAAACATTTCATCTTGATGGTTTGGTTTGAGTAAGTGATTTAAGTAACGAGGCATGTGTAATATGATACAAGCATGGTGGATACGCCGCTGGTACTTCCTATATATAAGTGTTTGTATGGTATTACATATCGTAGCGTTATTTGAATCATTTTAATTTGGGACATAGAACATTTTATACAAATAACACGCTTTTCACAAGACATTGATTTACAAACAACAAATCTTATACAAACTCTTTTTACATGGTCATTCAGTTAACCAGGCATTGTTCTCTTATTTATACATATCATTTGATCTTACCGTTTTTCAAATGATTTACAAGACAAAGCAAAATATGAGGTTCATGACTAAACATTTTCTCCAACTCAAGTCATGAATTCCGTTTTCTCACAAAACCAATGTATCTCACAGGCATTTTTATGCTGACGTACCTATTTTCACATGTGTTTTCAGGAGATGATGCATAGGACTTATCAAGACATACTTAGGCGGACCTGTGCCTTAGTGACTTAAAACGAGACAAGAACTAGTTAATTTATGTTATGTACACTTTGATTCTTGTTTAGACAATGTAAACTTTCATGTTTGATTTATAAAACGAAACTTCATTTGCCATGGATTTGAAACAACTGATTCTGTTACAACACTCCCCGACGTTTCCGCCACGTTTTGTATGTTCTACGTGGTCGGGGTGTGACAGATATAACTATCTTTATCATCGGCTTGTATAGAAATCAATAGCTTATTTAGATAAATAACCCTAAACAGATCATAAGGACTTTATCAAGATTTTGGTTTAAGGGTAAAGGTAATAAATGAACAAATGAAATTTGGTAACAAATTGGCTATATATAATAAAATTCAACTTCTTCATTCAGCTCTTCACTCTTCTGACAATCTTTAACTTTCTTTATATTTCTCTTTTAACATCAGGATATTTCTCATTTTATTACTGTATTGGGATCTTTGATCCCCACACTTATCTTTTTCATTATCCGTTCTCTTTTTCTTTTTCTTTTGGTTAATTGTCTCTTCATATTTAGTTGAGTCATACTATCCATGGTAATGAAATGAATAGGCTATCAAAAAGGGTAAACTTGGCTCAAACAACACGGTAAACAAACTAAAAAGTTTAGGCTCAGCAGGGCTTCTAATGGAAATATTATAAGGTGGGAAAATTAAATGAACATGGTAAACAAGGGCTCATAGTTATACTTTTTCCTTAATCATCTATGTATAGACATTACTGTATCTACTAGCTAATTGTATAACATGCACAAGTTATACAATGAATAACTATACTAGTATCTCTCATCAAACGAAATAAGTATACAAAGGCTCAAACACTCACCTAAACTAAAGGAATTAGGGTTGCAGATATGAACTAATGTATTTGACTAATAGGCTTCTTATACGAATCAGGCGTTCTTTTACATTTTCTTTCAAAAACTGACTTGTTTCCGAAAAAATCAATCCTAAAACTTACAATCGAAGTAGAATTTTTAATTTATAGGCTAAAACCTCGTATATTTTGAACATTCTACTAGTTATGATTTACAATTGCATGATTTTTCTGAAAATACTTTTCATTTATAGGCTTAAAAGTATGTCACAATTCCCCATATCCCCACACTTAAGAAAGACATTGTCCCCAATGTCCTAACTAACATAAACAAGAGATAGGAATTGTGAAACTTCCATGGGTAAGCAACATGTACCAAAAATATAAGCAACCAAAAAAACTCCCACATGTTGTGCTTCTTGTATCAGCCTATTTGCATTCTATAGAAAAGAATTAGCGCTACACATTAATCACCAAATCATAAACACAAGTCTCAAGACATATTGATGCGTGTGTAGTGTAGTATATTTTTGATGTATATTTTAAGCCCTTTTTACACTTTTAGCCAAGTTTTAAATTTATAAAACACGATATTTACTAACTCTAAACACACATATGGGCAAGTGCACCCATCGTGGACGTAGTATAGTGTTGGTAAGATACCGAGGTCGTCCAAGGACACAAGAGCTTTTAGTACCGGTTTATCCTCAACGTCTAATCAAATCAAAATGTTAGAAAAGGTTTTTAAACTAAGAAAATAAGAACTAACTAAATGCTGAAAAATAAAAATAAAATAAAAAACAGATAGACAAGATGAATCACTTGGATCCGATGTCACACCCTGGCTTTTGCGGAAGCGTGGGTTTATTTGGTGTGACTTCTTAATACCATAGCAACAATCACAACATGCTATATGATAAAGACATACGATGTTCATCCATTAAAATAGTTAAAAATGCATAACATATTGTTTTAAAACATCAACCACAAGAATGCGATACAAAACATGACTTGTTTAAAAATGAGTTCATAAGACTCGATGAAAAGCTTCCAACGACACAAGGACTTGAGACATGCAACTCGTCCAGGAAAGAGTTACACTTCCCAAACCTACGACTCCGGATGACATCCTTATTTAGTACGCAGCTAATCATGCATCACTTGCCAGATCCAATTTAATTCCCTGAAATACATGTAGTTTAAAAAGTCAACAAAAAGTTGAGCGAGTTCATGTGTAAGTCTGTGTGTATAAACCGTTTAATATGTCTGTAAGTAAAAATAGTCCCTGGTATGTAGCAATAAGGAAAAATGATCACCACCGGGTTGCAAATCCAATAGTATATGTGAATGATGCAGGAAGACTCAAACCTAGCAAATTTGTCTCCGGTATGAAGACATAGTCACCACTATGGGCCCCCGGCCTCATGGGTGTGGGCTCGCTACACCCAAATAGATCTATCACTCATGTCCCGTGGTCCTACTATGAGGATTAATGGCTTTAAGTGTCATGCCCACCACTCACTTGATCGCGTAACAAAAACCCCTCCTTAAGCTAATCATACCAATTATAAAATGTCTGAAATAATTTGTAAACATGTATTCCACCCCCGAAGTATAAAACCGAAAACAGTAAAGAAATAGGGGGTCATGAACTCACCGTAGTGCGTCTTGACTCGAACTTAACTCTTTCCGCTACACGACAACCTACAACGTACTAATGTCTATTAGACGAACGGGCCGTGCCTTGACTTAGAGTTTAGTGTTTTCATTTGCGTTACTTAGGTATTATTTTGTTAAAACAATAATAATTATTTTAACTTAAATAGCGTTCTTAGAAAAATAGTTAGACAACTATTTCGTATCTATTTTTCTCGAATATTTTACTAAGTGTTCGGATTTTCGGAAAATTTCGGCAGAGTCTCCTCTGTAAATAGAGGTGTCCATGCTTAAATAGCATATCGTTTTCTTTTACATAAATCCAATAGTTCATTTTCAATAACCAAACCGACATATCGACAAACAAAACGTTACATACTTCATTTCAGCTTTATTACTCGAAACCGGACTGTTTTCAAGGATTTTTATAAAATAGTTAACCTTTTCTAAAAATTCTCAAATTTATACAGAATGTCACATATGTTCCAAAGTTTATTGTGTAAAAATATCAAAGTCCAATTTGTTACCCATCTTTTATAGAAAATCATTTTCTCGACTGCAATCAGATTTGTTACCTTCTGATTGCAGTTTACGGAAATATCCACTAAAAATTAACCGTAAGTCCGTTTGACGAAATTCCGGTTGGAGGGTCGTCCTGACAATGGTGTCTATCTACTGTAAAAATTCCACGAGTTGATTTTACACAGGTTTTAAGTTATGACTCCGAAAATAACACACTTTTTCTGCAGTAAAAATGCAGCTTGAGCTGCTGTCCAAAAATAGTCTTTTAAAAATAGTAAACGGTCTCGAAAAATTATGATTCCAGTGCCATTTGTTTACTTATTCCAAAATACTCATTTTAGGCTTTAGAAAATCCGTTTTTCGATTTAAAATGATCTTGTTACAGCCTGTTGAAGTTGGCTGGAAATCCAACTCAGCAAGCTGTTTACATTGTAGAAGTGACTAAAAGTGCATAAACGAAGATCTTAACCATGGTTTATTGATGAACAAATGTTAAAACTTCAATCATGCTTTAACCAACCCTAAACCATTCAGATTTCAACCTCACACAACCTTTTTATATATGGTTTTTAGGCAGAAACTTAAGTTCATATTTTAGTGTTTAAGCTTTTGTGTGTGATGAACATTCAACAAATCGTAACAAGAATCAAGGTGGAACAAGAGTATGAAGGGACTTACTACTAGCACAAGGCTAGGGTTGTAATCTTAGTGTAAGGATGATGAAGAATGATGGTGAGAAAAGTTTGAACAAGGCTTCTTGAGAGCACTTCAACTTGCACCTCTATGGATCAACCTTGGAGCTTGGAATGGGGTTTGTTAGTGAAAGAGATGAAGGTATGAGAGTGTGGGGGGTTGGTTTCGGTTATGAAGGACCGATTTTAGGGAGAGAGAGTGAGATGGAGTGTAGGTTTTGATGTAATGATGGTTCTCCTTGGAAAAACAAGTGCCACCCTATTCTATGGTCATGATTGCCACCCTCGTTGGCCAATCCACAATTAGGAGAATACTCACCAAATCAAGGCAAGATAATCAAAATATCTAAACAAAATATATGTAATGATGGGGGCTGAATTCGGTTAGGGGGGGTATTATGAAAAATTTTGGTAATTAGTGGGTAAGTAAATAAGAGGTTAAGGGTATTTACAAGTATAGCGGGTGTATGTCATGTTTACATGGTGCATGGGGATTTTTGTGACCATAAATAATTAAAAATGATAAAATAATATTTCTAACAATATTTTCATGTCTCGGGTAATGTCTGGTTGTTCGGTTTCACATCGTTCCGTTAAAGTGTTTAGTTGTCCTGTAAAGCGTCTTTTGTGCATCTTTTTGTAACGGAATTAATTCCAACACTTAGGAAAGTGTCCAGGACCATTTAATCAATACTCTGTATAATATGAGTGTGTTAAAAGCTGAATTGTTACTAAAAATGCGGAATTCTGTAATTAATTTGCGTTTTAGGCACTTTCCGGCACTCAAACTATCACCTAGTGACATAGTCTTATGGTTCTCACCTCCCTACACTCCATACTGGTGTAGTGTTTTATCCCTGGCCCATACTGGCCTAAAAATAGTATTTGTCTAAGTGCTGGCATTGTCAGCATGTGTCTGAGTTATCCGCTTACTGTGCTAACTGTGCTTTGTGCATCAGGTTTGTCACTAAGAGTCTGTATGAAATAATTGGAGTGACTGTATGTAAAGAATGCACATGTATGTATATAACATAAATCAGTAAGCAGTTTTAAAGCGTCAGATGTAATCAAGCACAGTCATTAAGCACATAATTAGGGTTAATTAATTTGTACAGTACCTGTAATTATGCGGGTTGTCACATCCGACTCGTGTATTAGTATAACCTTTGATTATTTTCGCACTTTTGCACTTGTTTAAGAGATTATCTTAGTTATTGTAGTAGGCCCCTCTTTTGAAGGCGACGTTACCCTCAACCCAGTAGTTTGAGTCAGCAAGGATACAATCCTAAAGGGTTGGATTATTGGAAGATAATGAATTAAGTTATTAATGCAAATTATGGTAGGCCCCGCTTTTGGCGGTGACGTTACCCTCGACTAAGTAGTCTGAGTCAGCAGGGATACAGTCCTAAATAGCCGGGTTATAGTATTAATAGTAGTTAACTTATGAGGGGTCAAAGAGTTTGGATCCCCGCCATCCAATACCTATGGGCATTGAAGGAGATCCTACTAAATTTGACCCAGGTCCCTTGCAGGACCTCTAAACGCTGAACAAGGGCAAGACCCTTACCAAACCGTTCCCTTAACCCCCGACCAGGTAGCCAACATACCTCCATATAGACCGTGGAGATATGAATGGTGAAAATCTTTTATTTTATATAGACAATAAAATAATGCCAAGACACCACGGACAAACGATAAGGAAAGATCACCTTCAACATAAGCAACTAGTTATTAAAGTCATTAATACAAAACCAAATAAAAAGTGCAAAAGATTAAAAACAAAAAGTATTATACTAAACACTTGTCTTCACCAAGTGATGTCAGAGACTTAGGCAAACATGGCCTTGATTGTCAAGAACTCTTACGATCAATCTTGGATCCCGAGACGACTCACACACTCTATGATGGACAATGGATGATGGTGGTGGATGATGGTGTTGTGATGGTGGTGGGTGATGGATGAAGTGTGAGAGAGGTGGTGTGCCAAGGGATGAGTTGCAATGAAGCCAAGCACTCCTATTTATAGGCTGAACAGAAGGCTGGGCACGGCCCCGTGTCCGCTGGACACGCCCCCGTGCCTGTCTGACACTCTCTCTCTTCATTAATTGTAATTCGCAATTACAATTAATGCGCCTGCTGTACTTTCGCCACGCCCCCATGTCCGCTGGACACGGCCCCGTGGTGGGCAATAGAAGCTTCTATAGGTTTGTCTTTTCTGCTGCTTCTTGGGCACGGCCCCGTGCTGGCTGAGCACGGGGCGTGTTCAGTCTTCTGCCTTCTCTATTTTGCTTGGGAGGATGTTGTTGAAGGGTCGGGCAATCCTCTTATGTTCCTTTTTCTTGTATTTATGTTAGATTTAGCTGTCTTTTTGCTTCTTTTGTGAATTTGAGCTCATTTAATCCTGAAAATACAAAAGGAAGACAAAAACACTCTTTTACCAACATTAGTACTAAAAAAGGGCTAGTTTTATGTCTCATTTGATGTAATTTATATGTTGCATTTTACACACATCAAATACCCCCACACTTGAACTTTTGCTTATCCTCAAGCAAAACTCTTTAATATGTGGCTTACACTCCCAAATGGAATAGGTAGAAGAGAAGGTTTTGGCTTGTCATAGAGTGTCGGAAATCCAAGATCTTTTTGGGTTTTATTTTTATTTATTTACAATCCTATTCGTTATGATTTATTTAGAACGTTTCATAGGAGAAATTACTTATTTGGGCATAGCATGCCTTTTTTTAAAATTCCATTTATATACAAGTTCACATACCTCACGAGGGAAATCATTCACACTCGGCCGAAGGTGTATTTTTTAGTGAATCACTCGAGAGCGGCGTGGAACTTATTCCTACCATAGGCTTGCCAAGCAATCAATCCTCCTCCTTTTTAACTTGTTACCTTTGTAAAATATCAAGAGGACTTTTTGGGTAAAGTCTTGGGCTAAAGGTGGGTAGTTGGGTTAGTGGTTAGAAAAGGGCGAAAAGCGTAAAAAGCGTCGGTTTTCGTAAAACATTTTGTTTTTTTTATGAAGTATTTCTTCAAACAAGCTTTTGTTTAAAGAGCTTTGTTTGTTTATTTCTAACTTCATCTTCATCATATTTTTTTTGTAGTCACACGAAAACCGAGCTTGTTACTAAAATAAAGGGTAAAAATAAAAAGGGTTTTGGTGGGTAAAAGGGTTTTTAGGGTAAAGAAATGAAAGGTTTAGGCTCAAAGGTGTTAACTAGGGGGAGTTTTGGGGTGGGTGAAAAGAAAATGAAAATAATGGCTTTGAAAGAAAAAGGGTTAGTCCTAATGCCTCCATCATTTACTTACTTGGGTTTAAGTTGATAAGGACCGGGAATAAATCGTCGTGGCAAGTTCTAGAGTCGTAAGAACCAAGCGGCTATTCACACAAGAAACGAAAAATGAGCATTTAGTCTAAAGATGTGTATTTGTATGCTCAATAAAGGCGCAAAACTCACTTTTTGTGGGAATGGGTTTTTCTATGTGATCAAGTATATATAATCAAATTTTAACTAAGCTTGTCATGCCATTTCGTAATTTTCGCATGTTGGTTCTTTTTATCACGACGCTATTGGTTGTAAACTTGTAAAAATATAACCTTATTAATCTTGGAATTCCCAACTTAAACTTTAGACAAGTAAAGAAAAATTGAAAATTTTTGAAAAAAAAAAATTGGGGTGATTAGCGGTTCCAATAGAGTTTTGTGTAAGGCTTTTTTTTAGGACTTGCAAAATTTCAAAGTTTTAGCATCCCACCCCCTCCACTTAAATTACACATTGTCCTCAATGTGTCCCAAAAATAAATTTTTAGGTTGATTGAATGTGTAACATGGTGTTTAAAAGCAAAAATTAATGTTACTGGCAGTCTGGACACGGCCCCGTGGGGACCGGACACGGCCCCGTGTTCAGGTGCCAGTAACGAAAATTAAAGAAAAGAAACAGAAGCCTGGACACGGGGGCGTGTCTGGTGAACACGACCCGTGTCCAGTTACCTGAACTGGGCATTTTTCTGCAGGGGGTGCAGCACGGGGCCGTGTTGGTTGGACACGGCCCGTGTTGAACCTTCTGTATTGGAGAAATTGATGTCGGGTTGCCTTGTTCTTGTGCATGGGCCATGTTTCTCGTTTCCCTTTTCATCCTTTACCACCATGAGTGTGTGTTTTATTCCTTTACTAGGACATTTTCGATGACACCTTGCAGGAATTTGACGGATCGATCAGCAAGTTGTATGCTCATTTTTGTAGGACTCGTTGTTCCTAGCCGAGCCTTTTAAACATTGATGAAGGCATGATGTTAATGCTGGCCCCAAGGTCGGCTAGTGCATTACGAACGGGGGAGTCCCCGATCGAGCAGGGAATCGTGAAGCTTCCAGGATCGATTTTCTTTTGGGGAAGTTTGTTGAGTACGAGGGCAGAGCATTCTTCGCCTAAGTTAACTAATTGCAAAGTTTCAATTTTCTTTTTATGAGTGAGGAATTCCCTCATGAACTTAGAGTATTTGGGCATTTGGGTTAGGACATCAATAAAAGGAATATTGATATGCAATTGTTTTAATAGACTTTCGAATTTTGCGAATTGCTCATTGGTCTTTTGACGAATTAACCTACCGGGGTACGGAACTCGAGGAGCCTTGGTAGGCTCTGATGATGGAGGAGAGTTCTTCTCCTGCAGAGGCGGGGGTATAGTTTCTTCTGTCGGTGGTGGTGCTTCCGCAGGCCCCACGGTGCTGTTTCGTAACGTGATGAGATGAACTTGCGCTTTTGGGTTTGTTTCGGTATTGCTTGGTAATGCACCTTGTGGTCTCTCGGAAAAATTTTGAGCTAGTTGGTTTAATTGTTTTTCTATGTTTTGAATACTAGCTTGTTGATTTCTAAAATTCGATTCTAATTGTAGAAACCTTTCCGAGTTTTTCTTTTCAGTGTCGGAGATGAGGCGAGATACAGTATCTTCAAGCCTTTCTCGTCCACCTTGTTGTTGAGTGAAATTTTGTGACTCATTTCTTGTTTGTTGAAAGTCTGTTCGTTGGGTTTGTTGGCTACTACTATTGCCGGGCTCTCTCCAACCAAGGTTAGGGTGGTTTCGCCATCCTTGGTTGTAAGTGCCCGTTGGAGGACCTGACGGCCTAGGTCTATTGTCAATGTAGCTTACCGACTCTTGTTGATCGTCTGTTTCTTTCATACAACTCCAATTTTCATGTGGCCCACCACACCCTTCACAAGCCATAACCGAGACTGTTTTTGTCATTTCCAATTTTTTTATTTTTGAAGAAAGAGCCTCGATTTGGGCTTGCAAAGAAGTGCTTTCATCAACCTTATGGGCGCCCGGGGCAATAGATTTATTGCCTCGGGGAGTGTGCCACTGAAAATTGGTTTGAGCAATTTCCTCAATTTGGTTATATATTTCATGCGGGCGGCGATTACCTAAAAGTCCCCCGGAGCTAGAGTCAAGCGTCTGCCTTGTGTGTGGCAACAACCCATTATAGAAAGTGGATACTTGTTGCCATATCGCAAGGCCGTGATGTGGACACTTTCGCAATAGCTCCTTGAACCTTTCCCAAGTTTCATATAAGGATTCCCCGTCCTCTTGTGAATATGTATTTATTTCAGTCATTAATTTAGCCGTTTTAGCGGGAGGGAAATACTTATATAGAAATTTTTGGGCTAGTTCATCCCAGGTGTTTACCGATCCAGCTGGGAGGGCGTTAAGCCAAGCTTTTGCTCTGTCTTTTAGTGAGAAAGGAAACATTTGAAGGCGGATGGCGTCATTTGATGCTCCATTGATCCGAAAGGTATCACATATTTCTAAGAAATTAGTAATATGTAGATGGGGATCCTCGTCCGCAAGCCCATGGAAGGTTGCGGAGTTTTGGAGCATTTGTATCAAATGCGGCCGAAGTTCGAAGTTATTAGCTTCAACATTCGGTGCATTGATAGCGGCGCCTAGGTTACCTACGGTGGGTCGTAGATAATCCATGAGGGTACGTTGGTCCGCCATTGGAAGTGGATTCCCCGAAACTTTCTCTTGGTTTTTGGCTTTTAGTCTTTTTCTGAGAAAGCGTTCGGGTTCTTCTAGAGGTTCTTTTATGTTCTTATTAGAACTGGAGATCATACACTACGTAGGGATGACGTCTGGTTCCAAGTCCTGCAATAAAAACAAAAAAGAATGCTGGTCAGAAGATTCACCACGGCCCCGTGTTCAGTGAACACGGCCCGTGGTTGGAGTTACAGTGATTGTTTTCCAGATCCCAGTTACTGGAGAGTTGGACACGGCCCCGTGTTGCCCCGACACGGCCCCGTGGTCAGCCTTCTGTAACTTGGAAAACTAAAAACTGCAAGTAACAATTGTCACGGCCCCGGACCCGGTTTGACCCGTTTCCGGAGCCGCGGGACAGAAATCCCGTGATATTTATTTATGTAATTTTTAGCAGCGGAATTTTTCCATCAGGATCGTTTTAAAGCTAAAAACTTTTCCCGATTATTTTATTTCACAATTCGGGATAAAATCCCGGTAATTTACAATAACATAATTTTACTGATAAATCTTTATTTTTAGAAAACATATTTCTCTATTTTATAATGAGCCACTTTCTTAAGCTTGAAATGCTCCCCAGCACTTTTCCTGAATTACAATAGATCACCTGAAACATGTTTGAAAAAGGTTTTGTCAGCGGGAAATACTGAGTGAATCATTCAGTTTACTAAAATGACTCGTTTATTATAATTTACAGTATTAAGAGTTTTTACATATGTTTCTGATATCTACCAACTACCCACAGTATATGTCACTCGACCGGATCTGTGACTGTGGTCATATCACCATTGGCTGCCCCAATGAATGACGTATATCACTTAATTTTAGGTTCGCCCACCTAATGTGATTAACACAGTAGTAATGTGCACAATACCCCACATACTGGCTGTAATTTGGTGATTACATAAACTTAATCACTGTAATTTATAATTCTGAAAATAATTTTGGAGTATTGTAAAACATTTGATAAAAAGAGAATGACTCACAAACTGTGAGAAAAGAGAATGACTCACATTGCAGATTTAACACGGGCGGAATATGATTTAGCCTTGTTAACCTAACTTAATAATAATGCACACAAAACCGGGTTAGTGATCAATACAGCAGTTTCAATAACTCACGAGATCAAATTCTCACAACGAACGACAAAGTGCAATACTTAAACATCCATCGATTTAACGACGAACGACAAAGCATAACCCTATGGGGGCGGCACTTAAACATCCATTGGATATATTGATCAGTCGAAAAATGAATCGTAATAGCGATCGAGTTATTACCCTGTTTTGCGGCAGCAATTCGATATTAGTATACTATGGACTGTTTCTGCTTATAACTCGACGTCTACAAAGAATTCTTACGTCGTTTTCAACACAGAAAGCAATTGCCAATGTCTGCTATTTATAGTGATTTTTGGACAGGCTTACGGACCGTATGGCATTTCCCCTTACGGTCCGTAAGGGGTGCAGTCTAATTACATAGGCTAGCTGGGTTCGGGACTAGCTTTGTTGACTCATTTATAAAACGAATTTCAATCTGTACAACGAATATTATGGATAATTATCACTAGGTTTAACCCCCCCTGAGTTTTAGGGGCCTGATCCTAATTCCGATTGTTCCGAAAATTTTAGGGTTAGTGCAGAATTACTTGGGTGTCTCAATTAGGGTTTTCTTATTGACTAATTATCATCCTAATTATGTATTTTAATGTGAGTTGTTACATCCTCCCCACCTTAAAAAAAATCTCGTCCTCGAGATTCATTGAAATAGATGAGGGTATTTCCGCTTCATTTCTGATTCCAGCTCCCAAGTATATTCTGGTCCCCTCTTCGAATTCCATTTGACTTTTACCAGTACTAGTCGCTTGTGTTTGAGAAACTTGACTTTCCGGTCTTCTATTTGTAAGGGTTTCTCTATGAACTTCAGCTTTTCATTTACCTCCACATCTTGAAGAGGTACTTACAGGGATTCGTCTGATAGACATTTCTTGAGATTGGATACATGAAATACATCATGTACTCCAGCTAGTTCTTCTGGTAGTTGTAAGCGATAAGCTACTAGTCCTATTCGTTGGATCACTGGGAATGGTCCAACATATCTTGGACTCAGTTTTCCTTTCTTACCGAATCGTACTACTCTTTTCCAAGGAGATACTTTCAAAAGTACTTTATCTCCTATCTGGAATTCTAGTGGCTTGCGGCGATTCTCTGCATAGCTTTTCTGACGATCTCTGGCTGTTTTCAATCTTTCCTTGATTTGAGTTATCTTGTCAGTGGTTTCTTGTACGATTTCTGGACCTGATAAATGACTTTCTCCTATTTCTGCCCAACAAACCGGAGTTCTGCACTTGCGTCCATATAGTGCTTCGAATGGAGCGGCTTCGATGCTTGAGTGATAGCTATTGTTATAGGAGAATTCGATTAATGGTAAATGGTTATCCCAATTACTACCAAAGTCAATTACACATGCTCGGAGCATGTCTTCTAGAGTTTGGATCGTCCTTTCACTTTGCCCGTCTGTTTGTGGATGATATGCAGTGCTTAGATTGAGTCGGGTTCCCATTGCTTCTTGGAAGCTTGTCCAGAAACGGGAAGTGAAACGACTATCTCTATCCGATACAATGGAGAGTGGGACTCCATGTAAGGATACTACTTCATCCACATACAACTTGGCTAACCTTTCCATGCTAAAGGTTTCTTTCATAGGTAGAAAATGAGCGGATTTGGTTAATCGATCCACAATTACCCAAATCGCATCGTTACCTTTTCTGGTTTTTGGTAACTTAGTAACAAAGTCCATTGTTATGAGTTCCCATTTCCATACAGGCATTTCCAACTGTTGTAGTAGACCTGAAGGTTTCTGATGTTCGGCTTTAACTTGTGAACAGGTTAGACACTTAGATACGTATTTGGCTATATCCTTTTTCATTCCTATCCACCAGAAATTCTTTCTTAAATCTTGGTACATCTTATTTTTTCCTGGATGTACAGTATACCTAGATTTATGAGCTTCCTCTAAAATCTTAGATCTTAAATTTCCCTGTTCAGGTACCCAAATTCTGTTTTTGTGGAATTTCCAAATTCCATCATTTCCTTGTTCCAATTCTTTTAGGTAACCTTCATTCCTTCACCATCATCCTTGATTGCTGTTTCCTGAATTTCCTTTAATTTTTCCATTAAATCTACTTGTAGATTTATTCTAAGAGCACGGACTCGTCTTTGCTTCTCATGATCTTTACGACTTAAGGCATCTGCGACTACGTTTGCCTTTCCTTCGTGATATTGAATATCACAGTCGTAATCACTTAGGATTTCCATCCATCTTCTTTGCCTCATATTTAACTCTTTTTTCCCAAATATATACCTTAAACTTTTATGATCTGTATAAACAGTAAACTTACTTCCATACAAATAATGTCTCCATATCTTAAGGGCAAAAACTATAGCTCCTAATTCTAAATCATGAGTCGTATAGTTTTCCTAGTGCTTTTTCAATTGTCTGGAGGCATACGCAATTACCTTTTTGCGTTGCATTAACACACATCCAAATCCTAATTTTGAAGCATCACAATATACTTCAAAATCTTCTGTTCCTTCTGGTAAGGCTAAGATTGGAGCATTGGTTAATTTCTGCTTCAAGATTCTAAAGGCTTCTTCTTGTTTAGGTCCCCATTCAAACTTAATGGCTTTACAGGTTAGCTTAGTTAATGGTACAGCTATCTTGGAAAAATCCTTAATAAACCGTCTATAATATCCGGCTACACCTATAAAACTTCTAATTTCCATTGCGGTTTGTGGAACCTTCCAATTGGTAATTGCTTCTATCTTAGCAGGATCTACGTGAATACCTTCATGATTCACCATGTGTCCTAAGAATTGCACTTCTTGTAGCCAAAATTCACACTTCGAAAATTTGGCGTACAATTTTTCTTTCCTTAACAAAGTTAAGAATGCATGCAAGTGCTGACAATGTTCGTCCTGACTTTTTGAATAAATAAGTATATCGTCTATGAAAACAATTACAAATTTATCCAAATATGGTTTACAGATTTTGTTCATCATGTCCATGAATGCTGCAGGTGCATTAGTTAACCCAAAGGGCATAACTATAAACTCATAATGTCCATACCTAGTTCTAAAAGCAGTTTTAGGTATGTCTTCTTCTTGAACCTTTAATTGATGATATCCGGAGCGCAAGTCTATCTTAGAAAAGTACCTAGCGCCTTGTAATTGATCAAAAAGATCATCAATCCTAGGTAATGGGTATCGATTCTTAATTGTAACCTTATTTAGCTCTCTATAATCGATACACATTCTCATTGATCCATCTTTCTTTTTTACAAACAACACTGGTGCACCCAAAGGGGATGAACTAGGTTGTATAAATCCTTTGCTTAGTAATTCATCTAATTGTTTCTTCAATTCTAGCATTTCGGTAGGAGCTAATCGATAAGGTGCTTTGGCTATTGGTGTAGTTCCTGGAATTAGATGAATCCTAAATTCTACCTCCCTATCTGGTGGTAACCCAGGTAAATCTTTCGGGAATATATCTGGGTATTCTGAGACTACAGGAATTTCCTTAAGTTCTTTACCTTTAGTACTAATGATTACTGAAATCATATATACTATTCCTTGTTTTCGTTCATAATTAGCAACTTTCATTACTGATATGAACTTCAGTGGCTTTCGAGGTTTATCTCCTGTAATCATGATTACTTCTCCAGTAGGTGATTGAATTTCTATAGAGTTTTTATCACAAATGATTTGAGCATGGTTGGCTATTAACCAATCCATTCCTAACACAACATCAAATTCAGCTAATTTCATAGGTAATAGGTTTGCAGCAAATTTATGACCTGAAAGTTCTATTTTTACTTTTTGCAAAACCTGATTGATTTTTACTGAATTCCCATCTGCGGTTTCGACTGTAAAAATCTGCCTAATGGTAGTTAAGGGTAACTTAAGAGCTTGGCAGAATGAAGTATTTATAAAACGTTGGTTTGCACCAGAGTCAAACAATACTTTTGCATAAACGTCGTGAACTAAAAACGTACCGGCTATCACATCCGGGATGAGCTCTGCTTCTTGAGTGGTTAGCTAGAATGCTCTGGCATTCTTCTTAGTAGCTCCTTCGGTCGCCTTGGGTTTGTTGTCTACTGGTTTGACTAACTTAGGACATTCTGTTTTGAAATGTCCGGCTTCTCCACAATTGTAACAAATTATGGATTTCTTTCTGCAGTTTTCTTCACGATGTCCTATCGTTTTGCAAAAATTGCAAAGTTTGTTCCATTTTCCAAAATGTTTCTTTTTACAAATTTTGCAGAATGGCAAAGTTGAAGATTGCCCTGCTCCTCTTTTCTTGAAATTACTATTACCCACTCTAAATCCTTGGGTAATTTTCTGAGCTAGTTCCTTCTTCCTGTCTTCATCTCTTGTGCATATCAGTTCATCAGTTAGGGTGTTAGCTAATTCTACGGCATCGTCAATAGTGCGAGGTCTCGCAGCCTTAACGATATTGCGAATTTCGCTAATTAATCCCCAAATATAGCGAGAAATGAGTACCGGTTCTGGCGAAGCCAGTGTTGGTACCACTCTAGCATATTCAAAGAATGTCGAAGTATAACCACGACAATCCACACCTATCATCCGATGAGTTAGGAACTTATTTGCCATTTGTTCCTTTTCATACTCAGGACAGAATTTTCTTTCTACAAGATTCTTAAATTCTTCCCAAGTCATAGCATAAGCCCTATTTCTTCCTTTAGCTTGTAACACAGTGTTCCACCATTCGAGTGCTCCTTCTTTAAACAAATTTGATGCGTACATGACCTGATCATCTTTGGCACACTTACTTATTGCAATTACTGCTTCGGTTTTCTCTAACCAACGCAGTGATGCAGTTGCCCCTTCATTGCCTGCAAATTCAGTGGGTTTACAAGCAAGGAATTCTTTGAAAGTGCAACCAGGTGTTGCAGCTTTCAGTTTCTTAGGGAGCGGTGTGTGCTGGGATTCATTATCATGATTAACATGATTATTGCCCCCGTTTATACTATTACTGAAGTTATCTTCAGAAGTACGTTTACTAGGAACGAGATGTTGCGGTTCGATTGGACTTTTTACAGCAGCAACGAATGCTGGAATAGCATTGGCTATCCCTTGAGCAACAATATTTTCAATATCTTGTCTAGTCATGTATTGATCCCCTGGATGTTGCTCTGACTGATTAACCTCATTTACCGGTTCATTACCAATATTTTCCATCTGATAATATATATATATAATTTTTATTAGTATTTGATAAATAGCAATTATACACAAACAATCAGACAATTTACAATACACGTATAGTCAAAACTATCGATTTCTCGATTTCATTTTATATCGGTTATAGTATGCATCAATACACACCAATATTTTACAAAGTTTTATTCGTAGTTATGTTACAGACTGATTTCACTATTTCTTTCACTATTACACAACTATAGTTTTTACCATCCTCCTATCTCTCGTCACTTGTCGTCCTAAAAACGAAATTCCCTTTCATCATACTTCCAGGCAATTTGTCCCCCTATCTCCCTGATTCTATTTCCTGCATCCATCAATTCCTCACCATAATGGCGAAGTTCAGCCATATTTTTGTTACTCATTGGTGGATTAGGTAGGGGTTCTGGATCGAATTGTGGAAGAAAGGAATAAGGGTCGTTGACAATATTTTGAAATTGCCAATCATTTGTCGACCATTCGTCCATTTCTACAGGTTGGGAATGGACTATTGGTTCTGGGATTGCTGGTTCAAAATTCATAGGGAGTGGATTTTCACTAGGATAGGTAAAAACATTCGTATTGACAGGTTGAATAGTCTCACAGCTTGCCAATAGGAAATCTATTTCCTCCTGAAAAGTTATTCCCTGGTTTTGGTTTGAGCTCTCTCCAATTTCTATCTGAGTTGGTCTAGAACCTTGTCCTACTTCCATTTCTATATCTTTAGAATATTCCTCAAACTGTTTTTCCATTTGCCTAGAATCTTTCTTGGCTTCAGTTTCCATCTCTTGCTGTTTAGTACTTTCTTTGATTACAATTTCTTTTCCTTTTTCTAAAGGGTTGTTTATTTTAGGAAGTTTTGTGGCTGGCTTTTTCCTACGGATACGACTACCCCATACATAATTCTTTCTTTTCTTTCGTTTTGGCTTTGTCAAAGGTGGAGCATTGAATTCTACAGGTTGTTCCACATCAGCAAAGTATCCAGTGAAATCTTTGGAAACTTCTACATTCACCAGGTAAAGATCAAGGTTCTGAAAGGCTTCAGATATCTCATTCATGCTGTGTAGCATATATGCAAAATGCACAAAATACTAAGTTAAAACTTTGGAACAAAGTTTAACAAATAAACATTGAAGTTTTATTGCACACTATTTGTACAAAATAACAGAAAAGAACACACTCAGATTTATTTATTTATTTACTGGGAAGTGCTATTACTAGACTTAGGGTTTTTAAAGATCTGCATGTTCTGCTACTGTGGCTAACATATACAAATTTGCCCATTTCTCATCTAGCTTGTCTTCCCAACGTGATTTATTGATTAATTCCTGGGTTTCCCTTTTAATCCTCTTTTCTCGGATTTGCTCTTTACTTTTCTTAATAATCATACTCCTTTTTCTAGGAGAAAGCGGTTTTTCATATTGTGCTTTTCGCACAAATATTCCTTCTTCAGGAATTGTAGGGAGTTTTGAAGATTTGTTTTGGGATGAACTTCCCTCTTCATTGACTGACCTATCTAATTTAAGATAGATATCTTGCAGCTTTTGCTTACCCATACTGTAACTAACAAATAATCAGTTTAATAAAACACATAATCACATAATAGTAATCAGGAAAAATTAAGTATCTCTAAACACTTAATTAGCTTAACTCAGTGGCTCTGATACCACCTCATTTCTGTCATGGCCCCCGACCCGGTTTGACCCGTTTCCGGAGCCGCGGGACAGAAATCCCGTGATATTTATTTATGTAACTTTTAGCAGCAGAATTTTTCCATCAGGATCGTTTTAAAGCTAAAAAACTTTTCCCGATTATTTTATTTCACAATTCGGGATAAAATCCCGGTAATTTACAATAACATAATTTTACTGATAAATCTTTATTTTTAGAAAACATATTTCTCTATTTTATAATGAGCCACTTTCTTAAGCTTGAAATGGTCCCCAGCACTTTTCCTGAATTACAATAGATCACCTGAAACATGTTTGAAAAAGGTTTTGTCAGCGGGAAATACTGAGTGAATCATTCAGTTTACTAAAATGACTCGTTTATTATAATTTACAGTATTAAGAGTTTTTACATATGTTTCTGATATCTACCAACTACCCACAGTATTTGTCACTCGACCGGATCTGTGACTGTGGTCATATCACCATTGGCTGCCCCAATGAATGACGTATATCACTTAATTTTAGGTTCGCCCACCTAATGTGATTAAAACAGTAGTAATGTGCACAATACCCCACATACTGGCTGTAATTTGGTGATTACATAAACTTAATCACTGTAATTTATAATTCTGAAAATAATTTGGAGTATTGTAAAACATTTGATAAAAAGAGAATGACTCACAAACTGTGAGAAAAGAGAATAACTCACATTGCAGATTTAACACGGGCGGAATATGATTTAGCCTTGTTAACCTAATTTAATAATAATGCACACAAAACCGGGTTAGTGATCAATACAGCAGTTACGATAACTCACGAGATCAAATTCTCACGACGAACGACAAAGTGCAATACTTAAACATCCATCGATTTAACGACGAACGACAAAGTATAACCCTATGGGGGCGGCACTTAAACATCCATTGGATATATTGATCAGTCGGAAAATGAATCGTAATAGCGATCGAGTTATTACCCTGTTTTGCGGCAGCAATTCGATATTAGTATACTATGGACTGTTTCTGCTTATAACTCGACGTCTACAAAGAATTCTTACGTCGTTTTCAACACAGAAAGCAATTGCCAATGTCTGCTATTTATAGTGATTTTTGGACAGGCTTACGGACCGTATGGCATTTCCCCTTACGGTCCGTAAGGGGTGCAGTCTAATTACATAGGCTAGCTGGGTTCGGGACTAGCTTTGCTGACTCATCTATAAAACGAATTTCAATTTGTACAACGAATATTATGGATAATTATCACTAGGGTTTAACCCCCCCCCCCCCCCTGAGTTTTAGGGGCCCTAATCCTAATTCCGATTGTTTCGAAAATTTTAGGGTTAGTGCAGAATTACTTGGGTGTCTCAATTAGGGTTTTATTATTGACTAATTATCATCCTAATTATGGATTTTAATGAGAGTTGTTACAACAATGCTGGGCACGGCCCATGTCTGACCAAGCACGGCCCGTGCTGAGCTCTGCAGAAGCTGAAAAACTAAGAAAATCCTAAAAATAAAAAAAATAAAAAGATGATTAGGCCGTTGATTCCTAACTTTCTTAAAATCCTTGTGTCAACGGCACCAAAAACTTGATGCATGTGTAGTGTAGTATATTTTTGATGTATATTTTAATCCCTTTTTACACTTTTAGCCAAGTTTTAAATTTATAAAACACGATATTTACTAACACTAAACACACATATGGGCAAGTGCACCCATCGTGGACGTAGTATAGTGTTGGTAAGATACCGAGGTCGTCCAAGGACACAAGAGCTTTTAGTACCGGTTTATCCTCAATGTCTAATCAAATCAAAATGTTAGAAAAGGTTTTAAAACTAAGAAAATAAGAACTAACTAAATGCTGAAAAATAAAAATAAAATAAAAAACAGATAGACAAGATGAATCACTGGGATTATTTTCGCACTTTTGCACTTGTTTAAGAGATTATCTTAGTTATTGTAGTAGGCCCCTCTTTTGAAGACGACGTTACCCTCAACCCAGTAGTTTGAGTCAGCAAGGATACAATCCTAAAGGGTTGGATTATTGGAAGATAATGAATTAAGTTATTAATGCAAATTATGGTAGGCCCCGCTTTTGGCAGTGACGTTACCCTCGACTAAGTAGTCTGAGTCAGCAGGGATACAGTCCTAAATAGTCGGGTTATAGTATTTATAGTAGTTAACTTATGAGGGGGTCAAAGAGTTTGGATCCCCGCCATCCAATACCTATGGGCATTGAAGGAGATCCTACTAAATTTGACCCAGGTCCCTTGCAGGACCTCTAAACGCTGAACAAGGGCAAGACCCTTACCAAACCGTTCCCTTAACCCCCGACCAAGTAGCCAACATACCTCCATATAGACCGTGGAGATATGAATGGTGAAAATCTTTTATTTTATATAGACAGTAAAATAATGCCAAGACACCACAGACAAACGATAAGGAAAGATCACCTTCAACACAAGCAACTAGTTATTAAAGTCATTAATACAAAACCAAATAAAAAGTGCAAAAGATTAAAAATAAAAAATATTATACTAAACACTTGTCTTCACCAAGTGATGTAAGAGACTTAGGCAAACATGGCCTTGATTGTCAAGAACTCTTACGATCAATCTTGGATCCCGAGACGACTCACACACTCTATGATGGACAATGGATGATGGTGGTGGATGATGGTGTTGTGATGGTGGTGGGTGGTGGATGAAGTGTGAGAGAGGTGGTGTGCCAAGGGATGAGTTGCAATGAAGCCAAGCACTCCTATTTATAGGCTGAACAGAAGGCTGGGCACGGCCCCGTGTCCGCTGGACACGCCCCCGTGCCTGTCTGACACTCTCTCTCTTCATTAATTGTAATTCGCAATTACAATTAATGCGCCTGCTGTACTTTCGCCACGCCCCCGTGTCCGCTGGACACGACCCCGTGGTGGGCAATAGAAGCTTCTATAGGTTTGTCTTTTCTGCTGCTTCTTGGGCACGACCCCGTGCTGGCTGAGCACGGGGCGTGTTCAGTCTTCTGCCTTCTCTATTTTGCTTGGGAGGATGCTATTGAGGGGTCGGGCAATCCTCTTATGTTCCTTTTCTTGTATTTATGTTAGATTTGGCTGTCTTTTTGCTTCTTTTATGAATTTGAGCTCATTTAATCCTGAAAATACAAAAGGAAGACAAAAACACTCTTTTTCCAACATTAGTACTAAAAAATGGCTAGTTTTATGCCTCATTTGATGTAATTTATATGTTGCATTTTACACACATCACATATCAAACAACATTCCTTACATACATGCATGGGATATAATAGATAATGTAGCGTAGCAACCATAATTTACATACATATAAGATGTACTAACACAATAGGCTGGGTATCAAATAAATACATACAAATGAGAATGATAAAATGTCTAGAACAAACCACATACAAACATAATATAAAATGTTTGTGTCAACCATCAAACAACCATAAATAAACTACTGAGGCGGTGGCAGCGGGTAAGCTTGAGGCATGGGTGCAAGATCTATCTTTGTCCTCTCTGCAAGTCTCTGAACTAACTGCATAATCAACTCCTCTAACATCATCTCATGAGTAGCCTCTCCCTAAGCAGCACCACCAGCAATAGCAGTATACACAAGTACAGATACAAATACAAATACATACAAATACATACTCACTTACGTACACATACTTACTTATGTACACTAACACAAACATACATATACACACACTAACACATACACAGACACACACGTACACATAGACAACACATACATACACACACATGTGTACACTAAAGCACACACGTGCACATACACATAGATATACATACATACATTCATACATACACATAGACACACATATATACATACACATATGTACACTAACACATACACGTAAGTACACATACTCATACACATTATTAATTAAGATTACAAAAACATACATACGTACGCATACACATATACACACACGCAGATATATATAGACACATTAATAATTGAGAATAAAAAAAGAAAATATAGCGTTGTAGAGGCGACATGTTGTCTCTATATGTCAGATTAGTATTTTTCTAATTTCCTTCTAGAGTTAAATGCTTGGTTGGTCCCTGTGGTTTTCAAAAATTTCACACTTGGTCCTAGTGGTTTACTAATTACGCTCGTGGTCCTAAAACTTGTCAAAAGTGCACTCTCTTGGTCCCCAGCCCTAACCTCTGTTAATTTTCTCAGTTAACTATATCTGGAATGACTATATTACCCTTGAACAATTAAAAGAAATAAAAAACCAATAAAAATGACTCATCTTCTTCAACCTCCATACCCTGTTCTGCCCCCTCTCTTTAAGACCCACCAGCCACCATCTCCACCTTCAATACATCTGCATTGGACATTGTTTGGTTGGAATGAGCATCAATCGGATGACCATGGTGAGTAACTCCATTAACCTCATCTGTAGACGGCAAATCAACAGGAAGTGAGTTCTGAGTATTGTTCTGATTGTGCAAGGCTTGATTAAGAGGAGATGCAGCCCGCTGTACTACGATTGAGATATCTTCTTCCATATGTGTAGCATCCAACTCCTTATGGTTCCCCTGAACATCACACTCAAATCTCTGAGCACTTTTACCTCGCAAATTTGCCTCAGCTTCAATGACGGCTGCCCATTTTCGGCCCTGATTCTATCTAATTCTTCATCCCCTGAACCAGTTACATACTTTTTCTTTTTCCGAATTGATTTTTGGGGACGAGAATCACCGCTGCCATGGGTAGGGTTTGAATATGGAGCAGCCGCACACCAATCAACAGCATTTGGGTTCAGATTAGGGTTGGAATCTCTACAATTTTGGGAGGACTGAACGATTTCTGGGTGATTTGGGGGATTTGCAACCAGACGATTCTCATACGAAGGGGGTAGCGGCTGGTGTTTAAGGACGTTGTTTTGCTCTCCATACACAACCGTAGCAACTGGGGTATAGATAGAACAATCAGGAGGTTTATCTGATGGTAAAGGAGGGATTGAAGGTGAGATTAGCCCACCAGTAGAAGAGATTTCAGTCATGGTGGTGGTGATGGATTGAAGGTGGAGATGGTGGCTGGTGGGTTTTAAAGAGAGGGGGAAGAATAGGGGAGGGGATGGAGGGTTGAAGAAGATGAGTTCTTTTTATTGGTTTTTATTTCTTTTAATTATTCAAGGGTAATATTGTCATTTCACATATAGTTAACTGAGAAAATTAACAGAGGTTAGGGCTGGGACCAAGAAAGTGCACTTTTGACAAGTTTTGGGACCACAAGTGTAATTAGTAAACCATTAGGACCAAATGTGAAATTTTTGAAAACCACAGGGACCAACCAAGCATTTAACTCTTCCTTCTATTATGAAAATATTTTGGCCGAGTGGTAAAGAATTCTTCCGCCTTATTGAGATTTTTTTACCGGCAAACTTTGTAGAGACAAATTGTCGTTTCTATAGGTTAAAGGATTTTCTTTTTTTTTTTTATATCTTGATCATAAATTAAAGAAAAAAAATGCTAATTCAACTTATTGGGATGAAATGTCGTTTTTACTAGTGAAAACGTTTTTTTTTTATTTCTTAATCAAGAATATGAAAAAAATTATATTTTTTATATATATGGTAACCTAGCTTTACAACATAAACATTTTAGAGACAACTAATTTACAACAATGATCGATGTTGTCTCTATACATGTCATGTACTATAGGGTCAAATCCTTGTAGTGGGAACAAAGGGAAATAACGGATAAAGATATGAAATGGCAGAGAAAGAGAGTCTAAAGGCCGAAAAAATAAAAGTAACGAAAAGGAAAAAACCCAAAAAAGAGGTGATGCTTATATTAAGGAAAAATTACAAATTTTGTCCTTTATCTTCATATACTTTTTCAAGCGGTGTCTTTTTTTGGAAAAATAGGAAAAATGCGAATTTTCATTCTTGAAAATTATTAGTGTCACAAGTTGGACACAACTCTTACTATTGCAAGTTGGTCGCAACACCAACAAGCGCAAGAAGTCGGTCGTTGCCATGACTCACTCTCAAACCCATCGTAAAATTTGTGACATGTTTAGTTGGAAAATAATCCTCAGTCGCAATTTTGATCTAACAAGATTATCCACAAGGATTATTACGACTGCTTTTTCGATTGTAAATTGAAAAGATGGTCATAAACGCTCACTTTTCTAGTAGAGTCATGGTTTGATTAGGTTTCGTTTGTACTTATTCTCATTATACTCTTATAAATAGTAAAATTACTAAATATGTAACGAGGTTATTATTATTCTCTCATTGTACTAAATATGTTACAGGATTTTTATTATTTTACATATGAAAGTCTATTTTTGATACATGATCAAAATGTAAACACTTTATTCACAAAGATAATAACTTTGAAGGTGTTACAGTTAATTTTAACTCTAGGCTATATGATGTGGTATTGTGGAGCTGGTCATGAAGGGTGATGTGGCGCTTGTGGCCATCATGGCACCCCTCCCCTCACCTTGATTGTGGTCGTGGCCTTCATGGGTTCTCCACAATCTTTACGAGCTTGTGGTGGAGAGAGAAAGGGAAAGGGATGGATAGTGGAGGGTAGCAAACCGTCCCCGATGCTAATGGAATAGAGAGATGGTAGAAGGGGATGCTGATATGACCCTGATGTCGAGGATGGTGATATGGATCACTAATGAACCACACCCATAGTTTTATAATAAACAGTATTAGGTATAGTTATAATTATTTTCAATACATCAAATGAAAAAGGTTTAAACCAGGCCTGGCAAAACAAGCCCACCAATTCCATTTTGGGTTGATATGGGCCAAACAAAATTAGCCACTAGGTTAGGATAGGTTGTGAAGTGCTAGATAAAAAAAGTGAGTAGGTCAGAATGGGTATGAGATAAAACCGAAACGGATCAGGATATTTATATGTTTAAAACTAACACCTTCTCTTTAGGAGCTTCATATATAAGTAGTTTTTTTTACGTCGCGCATTGCAGCGAAACTGAGCAAATAATAATGTAAACAAACATGATTTGAAAATTAAGCAATTTCTTTAGAAAGCTAAACCATTAGAATGGTTTAGTTTATCCTTGTACTGTTTTATCATACCAAATAAATAATTTATTTTGAGTACAACTTTTTTAACAAAACTTATAACGAATATCAGAGGAAAAATCAAGCACAACTAATTACTTAAGTTTTTTTTTAAAAAAAAAGTTATAAACGTAAATTATTAAATAGGTATCTAATTAATATTAAATAAGTATATAATTAATTGATAAATTAATATATGTTCTAAAAAACAATGAGTAAAAAAATGATAAAAGAAATATATGAATTTAATAAAAGAAAAAACCTAAAAATATTTTATTAAAAGTAATATGATAATAAACAATTATAATATATTAAGTATAAAAATAATAAAAGGCTATATATTATTATAAAAATAAAGTTACTATTTTTCGTCTTTCATCAACAATATATGTAACTTGTAACTAACTTATAATAAAAGACTCCAATTATTGCCACGTGGCAATCTCTCCTTTAATTGATTACTGATAATAATAATAATAATAATAATAATAATAATAATAATAATAATAATAATAATATCTCATCGAATATTATCAAAAGAAACTAAAAGTAATTAAATATCCTAATTTCTATATTTTAATTTTATCTCCATCGATATTCAATTCTACGTTAATTCTTTTATTATTAATAATTATATTATTAATATCTATGTATTATCAAAACAAACTAAAACCAATTAAATCTATTATTTTCCATATTTAATCTCCATCTATTTTCAGTTCTCCAACAATAATAAATATCTATCTAATCTAATATTATCAAAACAAACTAAAAGAAATTAAATATCCAAACTTCCATATTTTGTCTTTATTTCCATCGATATTCAATTTTGCATTAATTCCTTTAATTTTAATAAATATTATTAATATCTAATGTATTATCAAAACAAACTAATATTAAATCTCTTATAATTTTTTTTTCATTTAAGAACCTTTTAAGTTCTAATATATTGTTTCTTTTTTCTTTTTTTTTTCATATATCGTTTCTTTATTCTTTTTTTTCATAAAGAATTAATTTTATCTTCAATCATATATCAAAAATGGCAATCTATAATAAACCTATAATTTGCACCATCAAGCTTTTTCATTGTTTTATCATTTATTTAACATATTGAATAACCTCTCAATCATATTGCAGAGATTTCAGACGAGTAAAAAGAAGTTAAACATATATACGAGATATGTTTAGATTTGATTTGAAAATTGGACATTGATGTATGCAGATAATATATGAAAATAACAAGATTTAAGTAGTTCAAATTGTGTAAAATTCGTTTTAAAATTATTATGTTCTTTTTTAAATTTTAATGAAAGAAATTGACATTTTCTTGATTATAGGAGGTGTTAACCAACTTTTATATGGTATTTTACCATCTTTTACTTACATGAAATAGTTTAGTTATTCAACCGTGTAACACGAGATCTATAACCTAGTATTATATATATATATATATATATATATATATATATATATATATATATATAATGAAAACCACCCCCAGTTGTAAGAACCGCGAGAACTACTCCCAACCAATCAGATTATGCCAACATAAAGGGTGTTTTGGTCATTTACTCCAAATGTCAAATCCCCTCTCTCTCCATTTAATGTCTTCAGATATTTTAAAACCTCACATTTCTCTCTCTCCAAACCAGTCATTTACCCCAAAGGCATTCTCTTTTATATTTGTGTTTGCAATTGCAATATTGGTAAATGGAATTCTAGACCGAGATGGAATGGAATTCTAGATATATATTTAATACTCTTGGAGTCTAAACTTTGAAGCTAAGCAAACAGTATCCAAAGAGATTCGATGAGAGAGAAAGGGAAACAGAGAAGGAGTTCGAAGAGATGGAGAAAGACGGCGGAGGCCAGTGGCGATCCCGGCGACGATGCCGCCGTGAGCGATGACGATGATGATGATCGGTGATGATTGATGGTGGGTGCCGCCGCCGTTCATCGGAGATAAAACCTTGGTAGCCACCGCCGCCTTCCTCTCTGCCCTCGTTCATCGGAGATAAAACCTTGGTCGTCGCCGCCGCCATCTCCTCCCGCCATCTCCGGCCTCCATCTCCTCCCGCCGCCCCCTTTTGCGACCGGTGTTTGGTGGTGGTTGCGTTGGGTTTGGTGTCGGACCCCTAGGCGATGTTGGTGGTTGTTGTTCTTGATTTTGTTTGGTGGGTGTTTGATTTCTTGTGGGTTTCTCTCTCCAAAAATGCTAGGTGTTGATTTATTGTGGGCCTCTCTCTCTCTAGAAATGGTGATTTCTTTTGTGGGTGTTTTTGATGATGCTGGTTTTTTTGATTTATTTTGTTCTTGATTTTGTTTGTTGGTGTTGATGTATTCTGTTCTAGAAACGGTGGGTGTTGATCTATTATGTTCTTGATTTTGTTTGTTGGGAGTTGATTTCTAGTGGGTTTCTCTCTTTAGAAATGGTGTTTTCTTGTGGGTGTTTTCGATGATGCTGGTTATTTTTCATGTATACGACTGAATTTTTGATGATGCTAGTAATTTTGACGTTTACAGCTGATTTTTTGATAATGATGGTTATTTTGATGTTTACGACTGATTTTTCGATGATGTTGGTTATTTGATCGGTTGGATTTGAGTGGCGATGATGAAAAAAAAAAACTAGATTTTGATCACGATGGCGCGGCAACGATGGTGGAGGGAAGGTTTGTGAACCCGCAACCCCACTTTGCAGCCTTTTTGATTATCGAAAAATCTGAGCCAAACCCCGTTTTTTTTTTCGAGATACACTCTGTTTTGATGTTGTTGTTTTTTATATTTTTTTCCCTAGTCGATGACGATACCAATCTATCTTAGACACCTACCGAGTTTGCGTTTTCTGGGTGCGTTCGTGTTGCGTAAAAAAGTTTTTGTAAAAAAAAATGTTAAACCGTAAACTTTTTAGTGTAAAACATAAAACGTAAAAAGATTAACGTGAAACGTAAAAAACGTAATCTTTTTTAACGTAAAAACGTAAAACGCAAAACGTAAAACGTAAAAAGTTTTACGTAAAATGTAAAAAGTTTTACGTAAAACGTAAAAAGTTTTACGTAAAACGTAAAAAGTTTAATGTAAATCGTAAAAAGTTTACGTAGAACGTAAAAAGTTTAACGTAAATCGTAAAAAGTTTAACATATATTTTTTTTGAGGCGTCGATGATGATAGCAATCTATCTGAGACACCTACCGAGTAGCGATTTTCTGGGTGCGTTCGTTTTTACGTACAACGTTAAACGTTTTACGTACAACGTTTTTCTGGGTGCGTTCGTTTTTACGTACAACGTTAAACGTTTTACGTAGAACGTAAAACGTAAAAAGTTTAACGTGAAATGTAAAAAGTTAAACGTGAAACGTAAAAAGTTTTACGTGAAACGTAAAACGTAAACTTTTTTGACGTAAAACGTAAAAAAACGGCGCGTTAAAATGTAAAAATATTAACGTAAAACGTAAAAAAACGGCGCGTTAAAACGTAAAAAATTTAACGTAAAAAAACGGCGATTTTCTGTTGCGTTCGGTTTTGCGTAAAAACGTTTTTGTAAAAAAAAAATTAAACCGTAAACATGTTAACGTAAACCGTAAACTTTTTATCGTTAAAGTGTTACGTAAAAAAACGGCGCGTTAAAACGTAAAAAATTTAACGTGAAGCGTAAAAAGTGTTACGTAAATTTTTTCGTAAATTTTACGTAAAACGTAAAACGTAAAACGTAAAAAGTTTTTCGTAAGTTTTACGTAAACTTTTTCGTAAGTTTTTCGTAAAACGTAAAACGTAAAAAGTTTAACGTAAAACGTGAAAATTTTAACGTAAAACGTGAAAATTTTAACGTAAAACGTAAAAACTTTTACGTAAGACGTAAAAAGTTTAAATTTTTAACGTAAAATGTAAAAAGTTTTACGTAAAACGTAAAAAGTTTTACGTAAAACGTAAAAAGTTTAAATTTTTAACGCAAAACGTAAAAAGTGTACAAAAATGGGCGCGTGAAAAAAGTGAAAAAAACGGCGCGTTTAAAACGGCGTGTAAAAAAACGACGCATTAAAAAACGTGGAGAAACGGCGCGTTTTAAAAAAATGACGCTTGAAAAAACGGCGCGTAAAAACGCGTAAAAAAACGGCGCGTTAAAAAACTTCGGAAAAACGACGCGTTAAAAAACTTCAAAAAAACGGCGCATTAAAAAACTTCGGAAAAAACGGCGCGTTAAAACGGCGTGTAAAAAATTTGGCGCGTTAAAAAACGTGGAAAAAACGGCGCGTAAAAAACGTGTAAAAAACGGCGTGTTAAAAAAACGCCGACTGAGAAAAACGACGACTTAAAAAAAACGGCGCGTAAAAAACGGCGCGTAAAAAACGGCGTTAAAAAACGGCGCGTTAAAAAAACGCCGATTGAGAAAAACGACGCCTTTAAAAAACGCCGCGTTAAAACGGCGCGTGAAAAACGGCGCGTGAAAAACGGCGCGTGAAAAACGGCGCGTAAAAAACGGCGTTAAAAAACGGCGCGTTAAAAAATCGGTGCGTTAAAAACGGCGCGTTAAAAACGCCGATTGAGAACGACGCGTTAAAAAACAACGCGTTAAAAACGGCGCGTTAAAAAACGGCGCGTTAAAAAACGGCGCGTTAAAAAAACGGCGCGTTAAAAACGCCGATTGAGAACAGCGCGTTAAAAAACGGCGTTAAAAAACGGCGCGTTAAAAACGGCGCGTTAGAAACGGCATGTTAAAAAAACGCCGATTGAGAAAAACGACGCGTTAAAAAAAACGACGCCTTAAAAAAACGGCGCGTCAAAACGGCGCGTGAAAAACGGCGCGTAGAAAACGGCGTTAAAAAACAGCGTTAAAACGGCGTGTTACGCTTGAAAATCGCCGTGTTAAAAAACGGCGCGTTAAAAAAACGTAAAAAGTTTAACGTAAAACTTAAATTGTAAAAAGTATAAAAATCTTTTAAAAAAATCTGAATTTAAAAATGTTTTTAATAAAGAAATTATGTTTAAAAAATAAAAGTAATAAAAAGTAATTAATGAATAGGACAAAAAAGGTAATTTAAAATTAATATATATAAAAAGACAAAATAGGGTTATTTTACTTAAATACCCTTTTGTATTATAATATTAAAGACATAATAAGAAAAAAAGCTTTTAATATTAATATTAACTACTTTTAATCACATCCATCCATCTAGTTGATCTAAGGGCCATAAAGTGGTTCTCATGGTTTTTACAACTAGAGGTGGTTTTCATTTTAGCGATCCCCTATATATATATATATATATATATATACATGAAGTATGGTATTTTACCATCTTTTACTTACATGAAATAGTTTAGTTATTCAACCGTGTAACACGCGATCTATAACCTAGTATTATATATATATATATATATATATATATATATATATATATATATATATATATATATATATATATAGTGACGGAACTAAACGGGGGCAGCCCTCCGACGTATCAAATTTCATACCGATTAAAGTTCTAATGGTGAAGTTTATTGATGCATTGACCCATCAATTATCGCCCTAGTTAAAAGAAAACAGAAGAGAAGAAGGTATCGTGAGTGTATAATGATTCTCCGTTGGTGTGTGGCGGTAGTTCAGTGAGGGTACTGGCCACTGATGTTATGTCCGAAACCTGTTATGTTGGAAAGATGGACGATATGCCCTGTTTTTTAGGTGGGCCTTTTCAACTTGTTTTGTGTCCCATTCAAAAAGGTTAATGGATTTAAACACCCCCAACTATTGCCATTTGGCCGCTGGCACTCTCAACTTTGACTTTGACTCACACCACTCCCAACTTAACATTTCGGTTGTTGTGTCACCTCGTCGTTAAATAAAGACTAACTGGGTTAGTTGTTTTTGCTGATGTGGCCATTTTGTCCAACGTGGCATGGAAACCCTACTTGTTTTAAAACAACCGCAACTAAAACACTCCTCTTTCTGTCACTATATTTCTGTCTCTCATCTTATCTTATCTCTCAAAAAGAAAAATTTTCATACTCAAGAATCAAACTCATAATCAAGAATCAAGCAAAGAAGATTCTGGTGATGGTGTTGGTTAGACGATGATGATGACCAGACGATAACAGTGATTTGGTCGATGACGGTGCTAACGGTGGTGACGGCGGTGGTGGCCGGAGCAACGCCGGCTGAGGAGGCGGTGGTCGCGGTGGTGGTTGAAGGTGAACGATGACGACTGTGGTGAAGGGTGAACGACGGTGGTGAAGGGTGAACGACGGTGAAGGGCGGTGGTGGTTCGAGTGGGTGCTGATGGTTGTGGGTGACGTTGCCGGAAATGACGGTGGTGAACGGTCAATCTGCGACGGTGATATTTAAAGTAAGAGGCGGAGGAGAAGTGGTGGATGTGGTGACTATTGGTGCTTCGGTCGGAAATAGGGCAGCGGGAATAGTTGAAGTCGTCGGAATAAGAAAATTTGACGGTCAGTTCGGGTCAGAACGGATATCAGGTATCGCGATTTTACCCTCGACGGGGTTGCGAGTTTTGAAGATCAGGATTTTGATGAGTTTTATAAGTACTTTGTGCAGTCTAGAATTAATGGGGTGAAAATGGGGGATCAGTGTAAAACGTGTTAGGTTTGTGAGATTTGGAAGCGTGGATGATATATGTCTTCGTTTGATCGATCGATTGTGTTAAAGATATAAAAAGAGAAGATGAACAGAGAACAAAAAAGAAGGATAAATACCAAAATGGCCACGTCAGCAAAAATGGCCACGTTGGATAAAAACAGGCCATGTCACCATGCCACATTGGACAAAATGGCCACTTCAGCAAAAAGAACTAACCTAGTTAGTGTTTATTTAACAACAGGGTGACAAAGCAACCCAAGTGTTAAGTTAGGAGTGGTGTAATTCAAAGTCAAAGTTGAGAGTGGCAGCGGTCAAATAGCAATAATTGGGGGTGTTTAAATCCACTAACCCCATTTAAAAAGAACATGATATAAAAAAACCGTTATAACAAATGTGAAAATAATTTAAGCTAAATTTTTAATTTGATTTAATATTAAAAATATATAAATTCTTTTGTTTTATTATTGTTTATATTCTAATTAATAACTTTATTACGTTCTATGTAATATGTTTTTTAGATCAATTTTCTAATATAAACTTTCATTAAAAACACTCAAAAGTATAACTTGGTAAAACCGTTATATTGGTCGTTATACATCCACAGAAAAAAATAGATTTTATGTATACAAAAGTTACATTGCGACCCCGGTCATAAAAGTTTGGTTCGCCACTGTAATTATATATTTAAAACGAACACCTTCTCTTTATAATTATAGTTTATACACCCATGTATTACATGGGTTTGAGGATAGAAAATGAAAGGCTTTAAGATAATAATGGAGTTGATCGAGTTCTTTGGGAAAATAAATATGTTTTCCATTTATATAAACTTGAATGAGTTTTTTTTAAATAAATATGTTATTGTTGAGGTTGGTTGCGTTTGAAGGACCTAACAATTATAAGTTTTAAATTATTTTTTATATTCCGTACTGTTTCTTGCATCACACATGTCACACCCCGACCGCGTAAAACAACAAACCGCGGCGGAAACGTCAGGGAGTGAAGTGGCAGAATTATTGTTTCACAACCATGGTATTTAAAGTTTACTTTTATTCGAATTAAAAAGGATTACATTATCTTAAAACAAAGGAAACAAAGAGTACATAACATAGTTAAACTATTCTTGCTTCATTTTATGTCACTAAGGCCCAAGTCTGTCTAAGTGTATCTTGAACACCCCTATGCATCAGCTCCTGAAAACACATGTGAAAATAAGTACGTCAGCATAAAAATGCATGTGAGATACATAGGTTTATTGATTTAAGATTCATGACTTGTAGTTGAAAGAAATGTTTAACAAAAAGTTAGTCATGAATCTTATTAAAAGTGTTTTCTTTTATAAATCATACGAAATTTGATAAGGAAATCAGATGTTATAAAAGAAAGGTGCGAGGTTAAATGAATAACCAAGTAAAAAGGATTTGCATAAATTATGTCATTTATGTGAGATGTATCATGTTTTTGTATAAATTGAAGTGGTTTAAATAACGCTACGATATGTAATATCATAAAAACACTTATATTTAGGAAGTACAAGCGATGTATCCACCATGCTTTTATCATATTACATGTCGCCTTGTTATTTAAGTCACTTACCAAAATAAACCACCAAAATGTATTGTTTAAACCAATGTAAAAATGTTCATGTACAATCAAATGTTCTGTATGGCAAATAATAAGTTATTAATCAAACCATATGTAAAATGTACAAAACAATGTATTTGAATAAATCATAGTTTAAATCAAAAGTTATGTTTTGTAAAATCAATGCTTTATTGATACAAACATCTATGCGGTAATGTTAAACGTATACATTCAAGCCTTGAGACTGAAGGATAAACCCTAGAACAAATCAAAGGTTTATCAAAAATGTTTTCAGATTCAGTCATTCCTTACGTCCAAACAAACCTAGGATTTCAGGAATGGGAGTTGTCAATTCCTATGGTACCACTACATGCTACCGAGCAGCGTGATCAATGTTAATGAACATATATCAGTTTCGTTATACAAAACAAATGTCATACCAAATGTAAGCATGTTATGAGAAAATAATGTACTAAGTATACTAAGTGAACATACAAAGCAGAAATGTTTAATGTAAATCAATGTGTCCATATGCTGAGTGAACATATGCAACAAAATGTAATGTACGAAATCAATGTGCTAGCATGATAATTAAACATACATAGCATAAACATAGATGAAATCATGTACTATATATATACTAATGAACATAACAAGTATATGTTATGAAAGCATGAAAATCACGAAAGTAAGAAGTAGGCACATGTGTTTCACCCCGAAATGTTTGAAAAACAGTAAAAGAGGGGAACTATGTACTTACTTGATATTGCTCAATAGTCTTTAAATAACACCAAAGCAACGCTAGAGGGATCACGGAATCAATCGGCACCTAATATAGGTAACTACGTTAATAAACCGGACCTAAATCGGAAGATCGGATAGAATAAGGTTTCGTAAACCAAATAAGTATGGGAACTCAAGTAATATGGTTTAACAAAGCCTACATTCTAAATCGGAACCTATCCTAAGTGCTTATGACCCGTTACGACACGTTCGGACCGCCTAACTAGTCCTATGACAAGTATTATATGCCTTAACATGTCTAATAATGTTGTCTAATCAGTTTAGATGTCAAAATTTAAGTTACATATGCTTAAAATGAAATTATGTGTAAAAAGGGCATTTTGGTCATTTTCCTAAGGCATATAAACTACCTATCATACAACTAACTAAAGGAAGTGACCATAAGGTATAACCTCGGAAGGTTATTCCCTATACAACTATGGTCACAAAATATGTTTGGTCGGATCCTAATGATCGACCAAATGGGCCAAGTTCGAAAGTCTAAGCGGTTGTTTAGACCGCTTATCTTACGATCCTATATAAGCACTAAACTAAAAGTGACGAGTTAAACATGTTAGAACATGTTAAACTAAGTTAGAAAACCAGTTTGATATCAAAACAAAGTGTTTTGATATCCAAAGATAGCTTCGTTGCAAAATATGCATAAACACGTATTTTGACCGAAACTATGACTCGTCACTGCGCCTAATAAACGTGGTAATCAGTAGGCATAGTCACAAGGGACGATAACCATCGTGATTACGCTCACGTTGCAAAGTTCAAACGAACTTTATGTTGACCATAAACTGGTCAAAGCAGAAAGACAAACACTGTTTGAATTTTATGCTTGAAATGCATAAAAAGCATGAAAGAAACTTACAAAAGGTCCAAGCCTTGAAGATAGAACAAGAAGACAAGAAGATTGGGACCTTCAACCAGAAGGGATAGTCCCAATATAGCAGAAATGAGAGGAAAAACTGATTTGAGCAAGTTGTGAATGAATTTGGGGTGGATATTTATAGATTTTGGACAACCGTTAGGATCGTTCCTCGATTTTTGAGCTTAAATCTTGGCCCTCCATGTGTTACCCATTGAATTACAATACTAGAGGAGCCTAAATACCAGTTCAAGGTTCGATTAAACCATGTACAAAAGCCAGAAACCAGCAGCTGTTTGAGAAAACTGATTTTTGCTGATCTGGGGAGCTGTCGCGCCCTGCGAACGAGATAGGGATGGCCTACGTGGCCCGCGACCGATGATCAGTTCAGCAACAGTTTTAATATTTGCAGTTTCAGTCCCTGCATGTGTTTAAGGCCATTTTCGACTCCTTTAAGCCCCGTTAAGCCATTTTCAAGGCTCTAAAATGATGCGAAAGTGTAGGGGACATGAAATATGCTTGAAAATATCTCGGGTGTCGGTTCGTTTGGTCGTACGATCACGTTATTCGGTAATTACGACGAAACGCGAACGGACGTGAGAAACGATCCAAATTACGCGACGAATGAAATTTTAGCATGCCAATCACTAAAATAAAATATCCTAATGATTACAAAAATTTTTGGATGTCCGGAGATGTTCAGAACGTAAGATATGAGCGTAAATGCAAACTTATGCACTTTTTGACGCTTTTAGTCCCTATTGATCAAATAAGTTTATTTTAGCATACTGAACCCCTCAAAGCCTATTTCTAAGCTATGTAAAGGATATTTAGGGTATGTTTAGCTTATGATCAAGTTCCGGAATGTTCGTTACTATACGGATCGACATACTTTCGCAGTTTGACGTAAATAGTCCATGCGATCGAATAAACTTGTTTTTGCCATACCAAACCCTTCAAAACTTATTTCTAAGTTATGTAAAGGTTATTTAAGGTATGTTAAGCATATGTTGATGTTCCGGAGTATTTTTCGCGTTAAACTGATTACGTTTACGCATCAGTTTGCATATAACTTTCAAGAAAGCGATATAGAGTTTGAAACTGAACAAAAATCAAAATGTGAAAAATGTCAAACATAAATAAACAAACATTGGGGGTCAAATAACATTGTTTTATTGATAATTGAACTGTTAAGGTTTATACAATGATTACAAGCACAGATGTCACCGTCTCCCCTTGTGGAAATTTCGTCCCGAAATTTATTTAGAGGAAACTTGTGAGAATAGATGTGGATATTTCTCCTTCATTTGATCTTCACGTTCCCAAGTAAATTCTGGTCCACGTTTAGATTCCCAGCGAACTTTGACAAGTGGAATGCCCTTGCGTTTGAGCCACTTGACTTCACGGTCCATGATTTCCACAGATTTCTCAACAAAATGCATCATGTTATCAACACGAATTTCATCAAGTGGTATGCGGAGGTTCTGATCAGCTAAACACTTTTTAAGATTGGACACGTGGAAGGTTGGATGAACATTTCCAAGTTCAGGAGGTAATTCAAGCCTGTAGGCTATCTTTCCGATTCTTTCGACGATCTTGAATGGTCCAACATATCTAGGTGTATGTTTTCCTTTCTTTCCAAATCTAATCACACCTTTCCAAGGTGAAACCTTGAGTAGAACGCGATCACCGACTTGAAATTCCAAGGGCTTGCGTCGTCGATCCACGTAACTCTTTTGATGGCTTCTAGCTGTCTGAAGGTTATCGCGAACTTTCTTAACCTTATCTGTTGTCTCTAGAATGAGCTCAGGTCCGGTAAGCTGAGCCTCATCGATCTCATTTCAGCAGACTGGTGAATGACATTTTCGACCATATAAAGCTTCGAAAGGAGCCATGTTGATGCTGGAGTGATAACCGTTGTTGCAGGAGAATTCAATCAACGGTAGATACGAATCCCAACTACCACCAAAATCTATCACACAAGCTCAAAGCATATCCTCCAAAGTCTAGATTGTTCTTTCAGATTGACCATCTGATTGCGGATGATAAGCTGTGCTCAAATTAAGTTGGGTTCCCATAGCAGGTTGCATGGTTCTCCAAAAACGAGATTAGAATCGAGCATCTATGTCAGATAACGGGATACAATCTCATCTACATAGATTTTAGCCAGCTTGTCGGCAGATAGATCCTCACGGATTGGCAAGAAATGTGCTGACTTGGTAAGACGATCAACAACTACCCAGATGGCGTCATGACATTTCTTAGTGCGTGGAAGTTTGGTAATAAGATTCATACCAATGTTTTCCCATTTCCAAACTGGAATCTCTGGTTGCTCCAATAATGCAGAGGGATGTTGATGTTCGGCCTTAACCTTAAGACAAGTAAGGCATTTGGATACGTATAAGGCAATGTCTTTCTTCATACCGGGCCACCAATACTGGGTTCGAAGATCCTTATACATTTTATCTTCACCAGGATGAATAGAATAACGAGACTTGTGAGCTTCATGCATAAGCAAGGTGCGGAGATTATCTTGACTTGGGACCCACAAACGGTCCATGAAGTAATATGATCCATTGTCCTTTAGTTCAAGATCAAGCTTAATGTGATAGGGCAATTCCTTACCATTAAGTCTTGTGAAACACAAGTATGTTGAGCCTGAGAAATGCGGGTTTGAATATTAGATCGAACCTGAACACAACGAAGCTTGACACGTTCCTTACGACTCAATGCGTCAGCCACAACATTCGCCTTACCAGGATGGTAGCGAATTTCGCAGTCGTAGTCGTTTAAAAGTTCAACCCAACGTCGTTGCCTCATGTTGAGTTCTTTCTAATTAAAGATATGCTGAAGACTTTTGTGGTCAGTGAAAAACACACATTTTGTACCATACAAATAGTGTCTCCAGATTTTGAGCGAAAACTACAACACCTAACTCAAGATCGTGAGTCGTGTAGTTCTTCTCATGTACCTTCAACTACCTTGATGCGTAAGCTATGACTTTGTTTCTTTGCATGAGAACATAGCCAAGACCCAAATTTGACGCATCACAATACACGACAAAATCGTCGTTTCCCTCAGGTAAAGATAGAATAGGTGCATCACAAAGTTTCTGTTTCAAGGTCCGAAAAGCTTCTTCCTGTTTGGATCCCCATTCAAAGGGTTTGTTCTTCTGAGTTAGAGCAGTGAGAGGAACTGCAATCTTGGAGAAGTTTTCGATGAAGCGGTGGTAATAACCCGCGAGACCAAGAAATGAACGAACTTCAGTTGGAGTAGTAGGCGTATCCCGATCCTTGATCACACTGATCTTGGTGGGATCTACATGAATACCTTGTTCATTAACGATGTGTCCCAAAAATTGAACTTCCTTAAGCCAAAATTCGTACTTGGAGAACTTGGCGAAAAGTTGTTCTTTCTTCAGGATTTCCATAGTAAGACGGAGATGTTGTTCATGATCGGCTCGCGTCTTAGAATAAATCAAGATGTCATCAATGAAAACGATGATGAACTTGTCCAAATAAGGCTTGCAGACCCTATGCATCAAGTCCATGAAAACAGCAGGAGCATTAGTCACACCAAATGGCATAACAGTGAACTCATAATGCCCATATCTTGTGTGGAAAGCAGTCTTGGGAATATCTTCTTCAAGCACACGAAGTTGATGATACCCAGAACGTAGATCAAATCTTTGAAAAGCAAGTAGCACCCTGTAACTGATCAAAGAGATCATCAATGCGAGGTAGGAGATATCGATTCTTGATGGTAAGCTTATTAAGCTCACGATAATCGATGCACATCCTGAAAGATCCATCTTTCTTCTTGACAAAAAGAACAGGAGCACCCCAAGGTGAAAAGCTAGGACGGATAAAACCTTTGTCAGAAAGTTCTTGAAGCTGCTTAGATAATTCTTGCATATCAGACGGTGCAAGACGATACGGAGATCTAGTGATAGGATTTGCACCAGGTACAAGATCAATACGAAACTCGACTTGGCGTGCTGGGGGTAAACCAGGTAATTCTTCAGGAAAAACTTCAGGATAATCCCGAACAACAGGGATATCTTAAATAGACTTACCTTTGCCTTTATCTGCTACAACATGTGCCAAAAAGGCCACATAGTTCTTTCGCGGATACTTCTGAGCTTGAGTACAAGACATGAGTTTGAGACCACTAGCAGGTTTCTCACCACGAACCTCTAAGATCTTACCAGTCGAAAACGGCACATGAACAATCTTCTCAAAACAAACTACCTATGCGCGATACTTGGCTAACCAATCCATTCCCACTATAATGTCGAAACTTCCAAGTTGCATTAGTGTGAGGTCGATAGGAAAAAGATGGTTATTAAGGTTCAACTGGCAATTTCGAAGAACAAAATCGAGAACAACGCGTTCACCACTAGCTACCTCTACTGTCAAGGGCCTTCCTAGTTTCGTTCTAGTCATGCGAAGCAAAGGTTCAAAAGATAATGACACCAAACTCTTATCGGCACCCGAATCAAAAAGAACAGATGCAGGCTGATTGTTAACAAAGAACGTACCATTCACCACCTCGTTGTCTGTTCGCGCCTCGTTTGCATTCATGTTAAAGACTCGACCACGAGCCTGCGCCTGATTTGCATTGGTTAACCTCGGACACTGATTTCTGTAGTGGGTGAGATCCCCACAATTGTAGCAAGATCCAAGCGGATAGTGAGGTCGTGCAGCTTGAGCCTGTTGTTGAGCAGGTTGCTGTGCAGGCTTCTGAGCAGGGTTTTGTGCAGCTTGGTTCTGATTAGCAGGAAGATGACATGTACACCTGTTGCACAGAGGTGCATTGCCAATGTACTGCTTCTTGGTAGGTGGTTGTGCAGGCTGATTGGGAGCTGCCTGGTTTGGTTGCGCGGTAACAGCGAAATTCTGAGAAGCCTTGTGCTTCTTAGACCTCTTTGAAGATCCATCTTTCTTACCGTTCTTGTTTTCACTCTTGTCAGACGATTAGTTTTGTTTCTTGTCACCTTTCCTATGAAGCTTTTCCTTTCTGATTTGCGACTCAGTCAAAGTCGCAGCCAACTCGATTGCCTGACGAACTGTGGTAGGGTTGCTACCAATGACGATATCTTACACGGGGTCAGGTAAACCATCGACATACCTCTCGATAGCTTTATCAAGTGGGGTAACCATTGTGGGATAAAGCAAACTCAACTCCTCATATATGTCAATATAAGCCCGATGTTCACCACTATCCTGTTTCAGATAATCAAATTCCCTTTCTAACGCCCTCTGTTCGTGACGGGGATAAAATTCCCTCATCATAAGAGCCCTAAGCTCTTCCCAAGTTTGACCCAAAGCGATATCAGCACCATGATTTCTCATGACTCCATTCCACCATGTAAGATCCCTCTTTTGAAACACGCTAGAAGCAAACTCGACTTTGCGATTATCAGGACACTGAACACGACGAAAAGTACTCTCGATGCTCTCAGACCACTGTAGGAGCCCAGTTGCTTCTTCAGAACCACTAAACTTGAGCGGTTTGACCGAATTGAAACTTTTAAGTTGCATGGAGCATTATTGTTATTGTTGGCTTGGTTAACTTGAGCAATGATATTTGGGAGTGCAGCAGCCATTTACTGCGCAATGATTGCTGCCAGTTTAGCATTAGGTAACTGATTGTCGCATCGAGGAGGCATTCTAAAAGAGGAAATATGAGAGATAACGAGTGAGATGATTAGATGAAAAATGAGATGATACAAATATCGACAAAAAGCATGGATGGTGGTCATTCGTTCATACCACAAAGCAAACAAACGACACATAGTGACTAATCAAAGTAAATAGGTCATAATAATGTATTGCGAAGACACGCTTTAGCCTATAAGTGGACACTCACCCCAAGAGTTTCCAGGTAAGAGTAACTGGTCCGATTATGTGAATTTGTACGAACACTCTAGCCTAGACAGAAAACTCGAGATACAGGCACCCACCCTTCCAGATTGCACGTGTTCACATTATTTAGACCCAAACTTTGACGAGATTTTGAAAACTTAGAGTGTTCAAAACCTTATAACAAATCATCTAAGAATAGATGATTGATTTTCAAAATCGTTTTGGAAAATTGTGTTCTTGTTTTGGAAATCAACTAAAGATAGGTGACGTGCATGTTTTAAGATCTAAACACAAGATAACTTATGTTGGGGTCCTAGAAAAGTTATAGTCTAGGTCAAAGCATTACTAATAATCTAATTCCCTATAACCATTAGCTCTGATACCCACTCTTCTGTCACACCCCGACAGCGTAAAACAACAAACCGCGGCGGAAACGTCAGGGAGTGGAGTGGAAGAATTATTGTTTCACAACCATGGTATTTAAAGTTTAGTTTTATTCGAATTAAAATGGATTACATTGTCATAAAATAAAGAAAACAAAGAGTACATAACATAGTTAAACAATTCTTGCTTCATTTTATGCCAATAAGGCCCAAGTCCGCCTAAGTGTATCTTGAACAACCCTATGCATCAGCTCCTGAAAACCCATGTGAAAATAGGTACGCCAGCATAAAAATGTCTGTGAGATACATAGGTTTATTGATTTAGGATTCATGACTTGTAGTTGAAAGAAATGTTTAACAAAAAGTTAGTCATGAATCTTATTAAAAGTGTTTTCTTTTATAAATCATACGAAATTTGATAAAGAAATCAGATGTCTTAAAACAAAGGTGTGAGGTTAAATGAATAACCAAGTAAAAAGGATTTGCATAAATTATGTCATTTATGTGAGATGTATCATGTTTTAGTATAAATTGAAGTGGTTTAAATAACGCGACAATATGTAATATCATAAAAACACTTATATATAGGAAGTACCAGTGGCGTATCCACCATGCTTTTATCATATTACACGTCGCCTTGTTATTTAAGTCACTTACCAAAATAAATCACCAAAATGTATTGTTTAAACCAATTTAAAAATGTTCATGTATAATCAAATGTTATGTATGGCAAATAAAAAGTATCTACTCAAACCATATGTAAAATGTACAAAACAATGTATTTGAATAAATCATAGTTTAAATCAAAAGTTATGTTTTGTAAAATCAATGCTTTATTGATACAAACATCTATGTGGTAATGTTAAACGTATACACTCAAGCCTTGAGACTGAAGGATAAACCCTAGAACAAATCAAAGGTTTATCAAAAATGTTTTCGGATTCAGTCATTCCTTACGTCCAAACAAACCTAGGATTTCAGGAATGGGAGTTGTCAATTCCTATGGTACCACTACATACTACCGAGCGGCGTGATCAATGTTAATGAACATATTTCAGTTTCATTATACAAACCAAATGTCATACCAAATGTAAGCATGTTATGAGAAAATAATATACTAAGTATGCTAAGTGAACATATGCAACAAAATGTAATGTATGAAATCAATGTGCTAGCATGATAATTAAACATACATAGCATAAACATAGATGAAATCATGTACTATATGTGTACTAATGAACATAGCAAGTATATGTTATGAAAGCATGAAAATCAAGAAAGTAACAAGTAGGCACATGTGTTCACCCAAAAATGTTTGAAAAACAGTAAAAGATAGGAACTATGTACTCACTTGATATTTCTCAATAGTCTTTAAATAACAACCAAGCAATGCTAGAGGGAACACGGAATCAATCGGCACTTAATATAGGTAACTACGTTAATAAACCGGGCCTAAATCGGAAGATCGGATAGAATGAGGTTTCGTAAACCAAATGAGTATGGGAACTCATGTAATATGGTTTAACAAAGCCTACATTCTAAATCGGAACCTATCCTAAGTGCTTATGACCCCTTACGAAAAGCTATGCCGATAAGCGAAGAAAGCCACTCGAGTTCCAGGTTGGAGATCGGGTGCTACTCAAAGTTTCACCTTGGAAAGGTGTAGTCCGTTTTAGCAAACGAGGCAAACTCAACCCGCGATACGTCGGACCCTTTGAAATCATTGAGAAGATTGGCAAGGTCGCCTACAGGTTGAATCTACCTGAAGAACTCAGCGGAGTTCACAATGTTTTCCACGTGTCAAATCTGAAGAAGTGTCTGTCAGACAAGACCCTCATAGTTCCTCTCAAGGAGCTCACTATCGACGACCAGCTGCGATTCGTCGAAGAACCAGTAGAGATTACGGATCGAGATGTTAAGATTCTCAAGCACACTAGAATACCTCTCGTCCGAGTTCGTTGGAATTCCCGTCGTGGCCCAGAGTATACCTGGGAACAAGAAGACCAAATGAAACTCAAGTATCCCCAGCTGTTTAAGAAAAACGCAACCACTACTGAGGCTGAAGCTACTGCAGAATTTCGGAACGACATTCCAAATCAATGGGGGGATGATGTGACACCCTAGGAAAATCAGGAAAACAACGCAACTTAACTAGCTTCCTCAGTAACCACGCGCTAAATTTCGGGACGAAATTCTCTTAACAGGGGGAGAATGTGACAACCCTCATAATTCCATGTATCCCATACAATTTATTAATAATAATCAATGTGCTTGACGACTGTGTGGAATTACTTAACTGCTTTCTGATATCTGTGTTATGCTTACACGTATTTGTTAATATACTAATAGTGTACAGAAAGGTCACTAAATAGTCCGTTATATTTTCCTAAGTGTTAGAAAGTTAAAACGTTACAAAATATATAAATGGGACGCCTTACGAACAAATTAAGCACTTTAACGGAACAGTATCCAACCGAACAACCGGACTTAACCCGAGACATAAAAATATTGACATTGACATTAATTTTCCTTTTCTGAGCTAGTTAGGGTCCCCGAATACCCTAACACCCGTTATAAATCACAACACACTAGTAGTTAGATTAAACTCCTAACTAAACCAACTAAACTCTAACTAACTAGTTAAATTCCAACCCAATTACCCCAACCCCCCCCCCCTGACCGAATTCCCCACATGGGGGGAACATATACTTTCACCATTTATAATATTTTAATCTCTTTGTTGAATATCTAGGTAACACATGATCTATTGGTTAAACACACTTGGTGGATTATAAATAACCCCATTAGGCAAGACATCTCTAAATCACCAACACTTAGCAAAATTTTCACCTCTCTCTCCCTCTTCTCCCTTGCTCATAACCGGCCAAGAGCCACCACCATAGCCACCACACCTTCAAGTTTGGTTCTTGCTAAATCACACACATACAAGGGTGCTAGAGTTCGTATAACGAAGCTTGGTGCTCTCGGAAGTGGAAGGACCTTCTCTATTCGCTTTTAACCACCACTTTTCTACACTCGAACTCTCCTAGCCTTGTGCTAGTGGTAAGAACTTAGATCCGTTCATTCTTCATGTTATTTAAGTGGTTAATAGGTGATTTGATGATTAAAGTTATGAAACACTAAAGAAGTTGCACTAAAGTCTTGAACATGTTGGTTAAAGAGTAACTAGTGGTGTAAATCATGTAGATCTTGTGTGGATATGATTCTTGCTGATTTCTTGATAATTTACTGGTTAATATTGATGTTTGATGTTGTTGTGATCACTAAACTTTTTAACGGAATCGATCGAACACGATTTAGAGGGTTAAACACCGAAAATCAGAATCTGTCCAAGTTTTACAGCCAACTTCAGTTGGCTATAAACAGGTCATAAACTCTACGAAAAACTGATATTTCAAGTCTAAAACATGTTATTATGAAATACGGTTCTAATGACACCGGAATCGTAATTTTTGGACTCCGTTTACTATTTTAAGAGCGTCTTTTCGTAACAGCAGCTAGAGCTGCAATTTTTCTGCTGAAAAAGTGCATCTTGTTTTCTGTTATAACTTGTAATCTGTGTGGAGTCTGATCACGAAATTTATACCATAGTTGACCACCGATGTATTTGTAATTACCCCACTGGAATTTCGTAAACCGGACGCTCGATGAATTTTAAATAAATTATCTCGTGGACTGTGGTCAGAAAAATATAAATCTGAGTTCAGTCCGGAAAATGAATTTTTATAAAATATTGGTAATGAATCGGACCCCGATATTTTTACACAATAAAATCTGGAACGTTTAAGGCATTCTGTAAAAATTTGGGAATTTTTGGAATAAGTTAACTATTTTATTAAAATTTCCGAAAACAGCCGGTTTTGAATGACAATGCTGAATTGACATAAGTTGCGACTTGCGTGTCTAAATGTCGAGTATGCTATCTGTGAATGATCTAACATGTTATATGTGTTACGTGCACTATCATATGTATGCTTATGAGTGGGGAATGGATGGGAAGTATATATATACGGGCATAAACAGTTAAAGTAATGCATGCTATGTGATAGATACGTGTAGGAACTTTGTGCTCTATTTGTAAGACACTAAATGACTAACTATAAATCATACTAGGACGTGATTGACCGACCTTGACTGTTAGCGATATTTGAGAATCTAATCGAGCAAACCGAGGTGAGTTCACACTTTTCTACAAAGCATGGTAAATTCCCGGTGGGAATGGGAATGGGTACAGGAATAGGGATTCCTCGTCCTTTGAGACGTGATCAGGAATGTAAATTCCTCGTCCTGTTGGGACGTGTTAGACTTACTGGACTAGAACTCTATCAGCGAAGTCCCTCCCTTTTTGTATCGACTTAATCGCCGAGGCTATGGCGAGCGGGTCATTAGTTAATAGCGCTATTAGGTTTAACAAACCTCACACCGTGCCAGTCGGACGGACGTGTACTAATGGACTATGGCACATCGGTGGTGATAGAACACCGACGCTAGGGCACAATTGATTTTTGTTAGTAGTCGATATGATAAACAAGTCTGGTAGTTTAAAATACTGGGGTAGCTCCCCACGGCCAAAGCGCCGGGCTGGATAGCCAGGGAAGGTGGACATGGGATGGTTAACTAATAAACGTTTTCGAACTATGGGGTAACCCCCACGGCTGGATAGCCGAATGAGATTAAACTATGTTTTAGGAAACAACTCTAAAATGGACAACCAACCGTGAACTCACTCAACTTTGTTGTTGACTCGTTATTACATACTTTGCAGGTCATTAGATGCTATGGAGCTTGCATATGGAGGTGGTCGTTGTGGGATGCGAACTGATATTCCGCATGGTGGATTTTGGGGGTGTGCCAGATTGGTATCAGAGCCATTGGTTATAGTGAACTTGGTTTTAAAAAGGGGAAAAAGCTTTTTGATAAAACCACACTATAACCTGTATAGTGCTCAACGATCCACAACGACGCTTCGCTCCACGTGCAAGGCTCGACACCATAAGTGGTATGATTTATGTTATATTGTCGGTTAGATAGTTCTCACTGTGCATTTGATAATGTAGTAATTGCTATTTGAACCATGTGTGCTTACTCTCTATTGTCGTCCCACACTTACGCACTTTCGCGACACTTCTCTAACTTACGTTGCTTCATTATGAAGATCATGAGCGGATGCGGAGGACGTATCAACCTCACTCAAGCCCAGTTGACGGCTTTGATCAACGAATGAGTCGCTGAGGCACTCGCAGCCAACCCTGCAGGAGGTATAACCTGCCATATCAACCCACCTTAGGACGTTTAGATCCTACCTTCGCAAACCAATCATTGTGCTTAACCTTATCTTTTATTCTCGCGCAACAGGTCAACATGCTCAACCTCCTGTGTGCACCTTCAAGACGTTCATGGACTGCCGACCTACCACTTTTAGTGGCACCGAAGGAGCAGTGGGCCTTCTTCACTGGTTTGAAAAGCTTGAGTCAGTTTTCGAGATGTGCGAATGCCTCGAAGACCGTAGGGTGAAATATGCTACCGGAACACTTGAAGGGGTGGCGCTCACATGGTGGAATGCTCAGGTTCAGCTGCAGGGGTTGGTTGCTGCTAATGCCACCCCATGGAATGGTTTCAAGGAACTGATCAAGGAAGAGTACTGCAGTAGGGATAACATCCACAAACTGGAGGTGGAATTTTCAATCTGAAGATGACAGGGTCTGAGATTGAGGCGTATACCAAGAGGTCGAATGAACTGGCCAACCTGTGCCCTACTATGGTGGACCCTCCCATCAAACGTATTGAGCTTTACCTCAAGGGCCTTGTACCCGAGATTCAGAGTCACGTGACTTCGGCTAACCTGGGTACCATTCAGCAGATCATTAAGTTAGCCCATCGTCTCACCGATCAAGCTGTGGAACAAAACAAACTGCCCAAGCATATTGGTGCTTCTATTGCTGACGCACCCAATGATAACAAACGAAAATGGGATGGGAATTTAGGCAAAGGTTCTACTTCAGCTCAGTCCCAGCAGCGAAAGACAAATGAGTACAGGAGCCCCAGTCAGCAGTCTTCTGGGAATCAAGGTCAGGGTGGATACAAGGGAAATCACCCCAAATGTAATCGCTGTAACTTGCACCATAGTGGGCCATGTGGTAAAGGCAACTGTCATCGATGCAACAAGCCTGGTCAAATGGCAAGGGACTGCAAGAGTCAGCATCCAGCAAATCAAAACCGGCAGCAACAACAAGCCCCACCCAATCAACGCCAGCAGCGGCAACAACAAGGTAACAACAAAGGATGTTTTAAATGTGGCGCTGAAGGCCACTTTCAGAGGAACTGCCCCCAGCTGAATCAAAACCAAAACAATAACCAAAGAAACGGGAACCACAATGGAAACAACAACGGAGGCAACAATGGAGGTAACAATAATGGAAATGGCGCCCATGGTCGTGTGTTCGTGATTGGTCAGGGAGAAGCAAGGAACGATCCCAATGTTGTGATGGGTAAGTTTCTTCTGGACGACTTCTTTGTTACCGTTTTGTTCGATTCGGGTGCCGATACTAGTTATGTGTCCGTAAAAGTTAGCCAAATGCTTAAGCGCACTCCAACACTTCTGAACACCAAACACACGGTAGAACTAGCTAACGGTAAAAGTCTTGAAGCCACACACGTAGTTAAAGGTTGTAACCTCGTCTTAGCTGGTCAGACATTCTCTATCGATCTTATTCCTATCACACTTGGTAGTTTCGACGTTGTTATTGGGATGGATTGGCTATCTCATCATTAAGCGGAGATTGTTTGCAAGGAGAAGATCGTCCGCATTCCTCGTTCTGGTGAAGAACCTCTCATGATTCGTGGTGACAAGAGTGGTGCTGTCGAAGGCATCATCTCTTTCCTTAAGGCCCAGAAGTGTTTGGGAAAGGGCCACACTGCCATTTTAGCACTCGTTACTGACACATCAACGGAAGAGAAGAGAATTGAAGATATCCCTATTGTGCGCGATTTTCCCGAGGTATTTCCTGAGGAATTACCTGGACTTCCGCCTCATCGCCAAGTTGAGTTTCAAATCGAGCTAGCTCCTGGAGCAGCGCCAGTAGCTCGAGCACCATATCGTCTAGCTCCAACAGAACTTGAAGAACTGTCCACACAACTACAAGAACTCTTGGAAAAGGGTTTTATACGTCCTAGCTCTTCGCCCTGGGGAGCTCCAGTCTTGTTCGTAAAGAAGAAAGATGGCACTTTCAGAATGTGTATTGACTATCGCGAGCTTAACAAGGTGACTGTGAAGAATCGTTATCCTCTTCCACGTATTGACGACTTGTTCGACCAGTTGCAAGGATCGAGCTATTACTCCAAGATTGATTTGAGATCGGGATACCATCAGCTGAGGGTCCGAGATGAGGACGTCTCCAAAACAGCATTCAGAACTCGTTACGGCCATTACGAGTTTCTGGTTATGCCATTCGGGCTGACGAATGCACCAGCGGTCTTCATGGATCTCATGAACCGAGTGTGCAAACCTTACCTGGATAAGTTCGTTATTGTGTTCATCGACGATATCCTGATCTATTCTAAGAGTCAGGAGGAACACGAGCAGCATCTACGACTTATGCTGGAACTTCTTCGAAAAGAGCAGTTGTATGCCAAGTTTTCGAAATGTGACTTCTGGCTTCGCGAAGTCCAATTTCTAGGCCATGTGGTAAACAAGGATGGGATTCATGTTGATCCATCCAAGGTTGAATCGATCAAGAACTGGCCTGCACCCCGCACACCAACAGAAATCTGCCAATTCTTGGGTTTGGCCGGATATTACAAAAGGTTTATAAAAGATTTCTCCAAGATTGCGCAACCTCTCACTTCACTGACTTAGAAGGGTGTCAGCTATCGTTGGGGTGATGCACAAGAATCCGCATTTCAACACCTAAAGGATAGACTTTGTAGCGCGCCTATCCTCTCATTGCCTGAAGGCACAGATGATTTCGTGGTTTATTGCGACGCTTCCATCCAAGGACTAGGTTGCGTATTGATGCAACGTGACAAGGTCATTGCCTACGCATCACGCCAACTTAAAGTTCACGAAAGGAACTACACTACACATGACTTGGAGCTGGGAGCAGTTGTCTTCGCACTAAAGATATGGAGACATTACCTGTATGGTACCAAGTGCACCATTTACACCGATCACAGGAGTCTCGAGCATATCTTCAAGCAAAAGGAGTTAAACATGCGTCAACGCCGATGGGTTGAGCTCTTGAACGATTATGAATGCGCAATCAAATACCATCCGGGCAAGGCCAATGTTGTGGCCGACGCCCTCAGTCGAAAGGATACTTTACCCAAGCGTGTACGTGCGTTACAGCTTACCATCCAATCTAACCTTCCCGCTCAGATTCGTGATGCTCAAGTTGAAGCATTGAAAGCAGAGAACATCAGGGCTGAGTCCCTAAGAGGATCGAGGCAACGACTAGAGCAGAAGGAAAACGGCGCCTACTATGTTAACGGACGCATCCGGGTTCCACTGTATGGAGACTTACGCGAGCTCGTGATGGATGAAGCGCATAAGTCCCGTTATTCAGTACATCCTGGTTTGGATAAGATGTACCATGACTTAAAGACTACATACTGGTGGCCTGGTATGAAAGCCAGCGTAGCAACCTACGTCAGTAAATGCTTGACTTGTGCCAGGGTCAAGGTCGAATACCAGAAACCATCAGGCCCACTCCAACAAACAGAGATACCTAAATGGAAATGGGAGCAAATTTCCATGGATTTCGTTACTGGTCTGCCCAGATCTCGATGGGAAAATGATACCATTTGGGTGATCGTGGATCGATTGACCAAGTCTGCACATTTTCTGCCTATCAAAGAAACGGATAAGTTTTCTACTCTAGCAGACATCTACCTAAAAGAAGTGGTATCAAGGCACGGAGTGCCAACCTCCATCATTTCTGATCATGACGCTCGTTTTACCTCTGAACCTTGGCAAGCTATGCATAAGTCTTTTGGCTCTCATTTAGATATGAGCACCGCTTATCATCCACAGACGGATGGGCAATCTGAACGCACCATCCAAACCCTTGAAGACATGCTTAGGGCATGTGTAATCGACTTTGGTAACGGCTGGGAAAAGCATCTCCAGTTAGTGGAGTTTTCATATAACAACAGTTACCACACCGGCATCCAGGCCGCTCCGTTCGAGGCATTATATGGACGCAAGTGTCGATCACCTCTCTGTTGGGCAGAAGTTGGTGACAGTCAAATCACTGGCCCAGAACTCGTAGTAGATACAATAGAAAAGATTGCTCAAATACGACAACGAATGGCGGCAGCTCGTGACCGTCAGAAAAGCTATGCCGATAAGCGAAGAAAGCCACTCGAGTTCCAGGTTGGAGATCGGGTGCTACTCAAAGTTTCACCTTGGAAAGGTGTAGTCCGTTTTGGTAAACGAGGCAAACTCAACCCGTGATACGTCGGACCCTTTGAAATCATTGAGAAGATTGGCAAGGTCGCCTACAGGTTGAATCTACCTGAAGAACTCAGCGGAGTTCACAATGTTTTCCACGTGTCAAATCTGAAGAAGTGTCTGTCAGACGAGACCCTCATAGTTCCTCTCAAGGAGCTCACAATCGACGACCAGTTGCGATTCGTTGAAGAACCAGTAGAGATTACGTATCGAGATGTTAAGATTCTCAAGCACACCAGAATACCTCTCGTCCAAGTTCGTTGGAATTCCCATCGTGGCCCAGAGTATACCTGGGAACGAGAAGACCAAATGAAACTCAAGTATCCCCAGCTGTTTAAGAAAAACACAACCACTACTGAGGCTGAAGCTACTGCATAATTTCGGAACGACATTCCAAATCAACGGGGGGATGATGTGACACCCCAGGAAAATCAGGAAAACAACGCAACTTAACTAGCTTCCTCAGTAACCACGCGCTAAATTTCGGGATGAAATTCTCTTAACAGGGGGAGAATGTGACAACCCTCATAATTCCATGTATCCCATACAATTTATTAATAATAATCAATGTGCTTGACGACTGTGTGGAATTACTTAACTGCTTTCTGATATCCGTGTTATGCTTACACATATTTGTTAATATACTAACAGTGTACAGAACGGTCACTAAATAGTCCGTTATATTTTCCTAAGTGTTAGAAAGTAAAAGCGTTACAAAATATATAAATGGGACGCCTTACGAATTAATTAAGCACTTTAACGGAACAGTATCCAACCGAACAACCGGACTTAACCCGGGACATAAAAATATTGACATTGACATTAATTTTCCTTTTCTGAGCTAGTTAGGGTCCCCGAATACCCTAACACCCGTTATAAATCACAACACACTAGTAGTTAGATTAAACTCCTAACTAAACCAACTAAACTCTAGCTAACTAGTTAAATTCCAACCCAATTACCCCACCCCCCCCTGACCGAATTCCCCACATGGGGGGAACATACTTTCACCATTTATAATATTTTAATCTCTTTGTTGAATATCTAGGTAACACATGATCTATTGGTTAAACACACTTGGTGGATTATAAATAACCCCATTAGGCAAGACATCTCTAAATCACCAACACATAGCTAAATTTTCACCTCTCTCTCCCTCTTCTCTCTTGCTCCTAACCGGCCAAGAGCCACCACCATAGCCACCACACCTTCAAGTTTGGTTCTTGCTAAATCACACACATACAAGGGTGCTAGAGTTCGTATAATGAAGCTTGGTGCTCTCGGAAGTGGAAGGACCTTCTCTATTCGCTTTTAACCACCACTTTTCTACACTCGAACTCTCCTAGCCTTGTGCTAGTGGTAAGAACTTAGATCCGTTCACTCTTCATGTTATTTAAGTGGTTAATAGGTGATTTGATGATTAAAGTTATGAAACACTAAAGAAGTTGCACTAAAGTCTTGAACATGTTGGTTAAAGAGTAACTAGTGGTGTAAATCATGTAGATCTTGTGTGGATATGATTCTTGCTGATTTCTTGATAATTTACTGGTTAATATTGATGTTTGATGTTGTTGTGATCACTAAACTTTTTAACGGAATCGATCGAACACGATTTAGAGGGTTAAACACCGAAAATCAGAATCTGTCCAAGTTTTACAGCCAACTTCAGTTGGCTGTATACAGGTCATAAACTCTACGAAAAAACTGATATTTCAAGTCTAAAACATGTTATTATGAAATACGGTTCTAATGACACCGGAATCGTAATTTTTGGACTCCGTTTACTATTTTAAGAGCGTCTTTTCGTAACAGCAACTAGAGCTGCAATTTTTCTGCTGAAAAATTGCATCTTGTTTTCTGTTATAACTTGTAATCTGTGTGGAGTCTGATCACGAAATTTATACCATAGTTGACCACCGATGTATTTGTAATTACCCCACTGGAATTTCGTAAACCGAACGCTCGATGAATTTTAAACGTTTTCGAACTATGGGGTAACCCCCACGGCTGGATAGCCGAATGAGATTAAACTATGTTTTAGGAAACAACTCTAAAATGGACAACCAACCGTGAACTTACTTAACTTTGTTGTTGACTCGTTATTACATGCTTTGCAGGTCATTAGATGCTATGGAGCTTGCATATGGAGGTGGTCGTTGTGGGATGCGAACTGATATGTCCAGTACTTAGTGAATAAACTTTATGAACTTATTAAACCTACTTTTGGACTTTAGACTTATGAACTATGGACTTATGTTTTGAACTTATGTTTTATGCTTCTGCTGCTAACCTAAAATCGGTTTACTTCCTTTAGTCACCAATCGTATTGTGTTTGGTTTTATTCACTTAATTATGTTGTTCAATATGATTGGTGGCTCGATCCTGGTCATGTCACGCCTCCAAGCGGTGATACTCCGCATGGTGGATTTTGGGGGTGTGACAGGTAAAGTCCCAAAAACCTCATATTAAGTACTTGAGACCATACCAGAACCTTGCTCTTTAACCCTCTTTAGACCTTGCGTGGCCGCGCACTGGTCCAACAAAGAGAACTTAAGAGAAAGGGAACAACCAGCACTTGCGCGCCAAAAGGAAGTAAATGAGTCCTTGCGCTAATTCTCCTTAGCAAAAGGGATATGATCCCAGCAAATACTTCCGCTCAAAATATTACCCAGACTAGGGTATAAATTACTAAGCTGATACCACACGATAAAGAGTCACACTGTATTATGGCAGTAATCTTCTAGAAGACTCAATCGTGCACCACCAGACGGTTATAACTATCTGGGACACGTGTCATCACCCCAGGACATCCTGAAATCAAAATGATGGCATGGAATTGGAAAGAAACCTCCACTTGCCCACTTTCCACGTGGCAATACCCCAGCCATTGATCTAGATCGCGATCCGTGTGCTTTCACAATCCGATCAAGAGAACTAACGGAAGAAAAATAACCGCTTACGGGGTTAGCATCTTCCGTTAATATTTCAACAACGAGTTTTCCCGCCCAAACTCCCGGCTATAAATATGAGAGTAATTCAGGTATGAATTTCAAGTTGCACTCACTTCACCAATACTTCTTCTTCTTCTTCATAAACACATACTTATTCTCACGCCGGAGTCGGGTCAAGGAGAGAACCTCCCATCTCCCCTTGACGAGGCTAACGGTGTTCTATTTTGAAGTGTTCACCAGAGAAGAAGATCTGTCCCTTCAAATCAAACGAGAGAGAACCACCCCTTTTTATGCAGAACCTAACCCCCTAGATAATTTGATTCCGGTCATTTATCTAGTGTTTCTTCAGTTATTCCCTATACAACTATGGTCACAAAATGTGTTTGGTCGGATCCTAATGATCGACCAAACGGGTCGGGTTCGAAAGTCTAAGCGGTTATTTAGACCGCTTATCTTACGACCCTATATAAGCACTAAAGTAAAAGTGATCTGTTAAACATGTTAAAACATGTTTAACTAAGTTAGAAAACAAGTTTGATATCAAAACAAAGTATTTTGATACCCAATGTAGGACCATTATACCGACCAAAACGAGTCGTTTAGAGGCGTTCTACTCAATATGAAAGGCGGAAACAGACATATTAAGTTCGATTAAGCAAGATATTCACTTTAACTGTCTTTCTGATTGATTTGACAAAGTTTTACAGCGAAACGACACTCCGGCAGCACTTCGGCTCCGGAATCACACATACATGACTTCCTCAAACGAAATTACCTATCACCTATTTATAGGCACACTAATTTCGAATGAATTAGGTTCACACGAAATTACCTTTCATGCGAAATTAGGGTTTCAAGCGGAGTTATAATTCCACACGAAATTACAAAGTAATTTTGTGCGAAATTACTAGAATACCACTTCATGCGAAATTACCTAATTTGACATATTTCTTGAACTTTGAACCCTGATCTATCTATATACAAACAAGACTCGATACAAGACGAAATCGACAGACGTATGCACCAACAGACCCCCCCCCCCTCGGATGTTGACGAGTCTTAAGTGTCGAGTCTTCAACGTCTTCAGTCTTTATCAGTCTGTCCTCTTTCTTTGAAGTATCTGGCAGTGTAAAACTTCCTCAATCTCTCTTTTCTCTTTTCATCAGCACCAACAGATCCTCTCTTCGGATGTCTTCAGACTCCCCCTATCGATATGCTGGGATCGCAGACTGGCTTTTTGAAATCACAGAGTCCAAAGGTATCGGAACCTGGCTCTCTATCACTCAAAGTCAGGATATATGAAAGGCGGAAACAGACATATTAAGTTCGATTCAGCAAGATATTCACTTTAACTGTCTTTCTGATTGATTTGACAAAGTTTTACAGCGAAACGACACTTCGGCAGCACTTTGGCTCCGGAATCACACATACATGACTTTCTCAAATGAAATTACATATCACCTATTTATAGGCACACTAATTTCGCATGAATCAGGTTCACACGACATTACCTTTCATGCGAAATTAGGGTTTCAAGCGAAATTGTAATTCCACACGAAATTACAAAGTAATTTCGTGCGAAATTACCAGATCACCACTTCATGCGAAATTACCTAATTTGACATGATTTCTCGAATTTCGTGCCCTGATCTAATCACAAACATACAAGACTCGATACAAGACGAAGTCGACAGACGTATGCACCAACAGACTCCCCCTAGGATGTTGACGAGTCTTCAACGTCTTCAGTCTTTATCAGTCAATCTGCTCTCTCTGAAGTATTTGATAGAGTAAAACTTCCTCATGCTCCTCTCTTTTCTTTTCATCAACACCAATAGATATCCTCTCCTTGGATGTTGATCTTCTCTTTTTCCTTTCTTTTATCAACATACTCCCCCTTGACTTGTGCTCGGGATCGTGGTCTGACTTTCAAAGATTCAGAATCGCAACCTGGCTCTCTAACATTCAAAATCAGGATCTGGAACCCGGCTAACCTGCACAATCTACCTCACAATAAATTTTACAAATTTAATGTTTGGCAAATTTATATACCACATGCAGGAATCAAACAACCAAGAAATTCTTTTACAAATTTAATATCTGATGAACCATTTGTATACAAACATTCAAAAACCTTTTCTCATTATACACAAACTCCCCCTCACGAAATGTTCATCATATTTAGCACTTGGAATTTTGGAAATCAGCTTTTCTACCTCAGTTATCGAAAATCTTTTTGGATTTTTCAAAATTTTATGCTAAAACACACTAAAATCTTGTTGAATTTTTTATTTTAATGAAATGTAGTAAAGAAATATTTACAAACAATCTTTTTGTGAGTTTGTGAAAGAGGATCTTATCAGTTTTTGAGACAAATCACTAACACCATTAAGCTTTAAACATTTTAAGTTCTAAACAATTCACCTAGATTGTCAGTATACTGATCCACTTAAATTTTCACACAAAGTTCAACTGTTTCGAGATACGAGATTAGTGTTTTAAGCACTTAAACTTATTCGCGTGTCCTACCTCAGAATATACTCCCGTATCCAGACTTCTATATTCAGTCTTACAGGTGAATGTACAATAATAATATCTGTAAACGGGTAAATGTGAAACCGTGAGAGCTCAGGTCAGAACTTCCGTTCGTGCAGAGAGATGACGGCTCGACTTTAGGTGTGTTCCGTATGTGGATCTTTTCTTCAACAACACATGATTAGCATTTTTCAATGTTTCATCATTTTTGTACTGAGGGCTAGCTTTAAGATTAAAGCTATGCAAAGCATTATACGAGGACTAGACTATTGCTCCCACAAAATCAGAAGTCCTGGTATAATACCCCAGATATCACCACGCACAAAGACCTAGTATGTTAGAAACAGAAAATCTTTCAAACAAGATTTCGGGGGTTACCCATATATCCGAGAGATGTTCCCCACGATATAAGTAAGTATTTGAATTTAGGTTTATATCTCGAAAACAATCTACTGAATGTATAAAAACCTACTGGCATATCCGTAGTGAGATCGTTTATCTCATTTTTAAGTGTGTTGTGATAGTCCGTTGATGTACTATCATTTCCTCTTTTTTAACAAAACTCGTTTTTGAATTTTTTTTAATGTTTTTGGCTTTTTCTGGTTTTATCATGTTTTTGGATTTTTCAAATTTTCTAATGTTTTTGGATTTTCTGAAATTCTTACTCCCCTTAAAATTCAAAAAACATTTTTAGAAAATTGAAAACAAACTGTACAAGAAACGTGACAATTGTTGTGAATTGCTTCAATTCGCCATCCACTGTGCTTAAACAATCAGAACTCCCCCTCACAACAAACTATTTTCTCATTATGATTTCAAAACACTTAAGTTTGTTTTAATTAAAATGGTTTTTCCAGAAAATAAGTTTTGTTGATTTCATAAACCACTTGTAGGTTAGGGGTTCATCACATTGCTCTTTCAACCACTTGGAAAAAAATTTAACAATTTTAGGTTTTTGACAACACAATCACTTGTAGAAAATCAAGTACAACTTAATGTCCCTGATGTACCACTTGAAGGTCGAAATACCACAGTTACCAACCTGTGAATTTCTCAAGAAAGATGCCGATTCCTACTCCCCAATTACCAACCTGGGAGTTCCAGCAAGTCAGGATTTTACTTATGAAAAACTTCCATCCAAGCCTGACTGAACTTGGATGTGTCTTCCTCAGCTTCACTCGGGATGTAAGTTGCTTTCTTTGTTTCATAAAAATCTTTTACCCTTGTCACCTTTCCCTCAACCATTTTTCCAAAAATCTTTTTCACATTTCCATTAAATGCCTTCTCGACATCAAATTCTTTTTTCTCAGAATAGAATTGATTCGAGATCTCAACTTTTCCAACCTTTTGTTTGAAATTTTCAGTCCTCAATGGTGGAAAATTCACATCATCCATAGGAGGAACTGAGTTTTCTTCTTTTGTAACAACTTGTGGCTCCTCTGATTTTGTGGAATCAGATTCATCGCCAGAATTCACATCCGATTTCTTAACAACCCATGTTTGGTTTTCAAGATTAACTCTCCTTTTGTAAAATCTTTTCTTTGAACATTCCCCAACTTCATATGTTGAATTTTTGAAAACTTTGAATTTTTCAGTTGGTGGTTCATTTTTCTCAACAACTTTTTCTTTAAGCTTAGAAACAACTTCCTATTTGATGTTGATTGCCATTGGACAATTCCAAGCTATGTGACCAACTTCTTGACATCGATAACAGGTTCTTGTATCCTTTTTCTGACTAGCTCCATTTTTCATACCTTCTTTCCTCTTCGCAAGAAATTCTTGATTCGATTGCTTCCAGAATTTGCTCTTTGCTTCTTCTTCCGGAACTTGTCCCCGAAACAAATTTTGTTTTTGGTTTAGAACTTTTCTCATTTTTATAATTTTCGGGTGGAATAAAACCAAGACCTTTCTTTTTGAAATTACCATTATGGTTTGGTTTCTTTTGAAAACCAGAACCAGAACCATAACCCTTTTTCTTGTTTAAACGTTGTTGAACTCTTGAAGTGTATTTTTTAGGTTTTTCATTAAGATTTACATCTTTTATTTCAGAAATATTAATTTCTGATAGTTTGAAAACCTTTTTGATCTTTTCAACTTGAACACTTCTTATTGGAAATTCTTTATCAGAATATAATTTGTCTAAATCATTCAAAGTATATGCCACTTTGATTGGTTCGTCATTCAAATTAGATTTTGATAACAAGAATTCTTTATTGTAAACCCTTTTATCCGATGACTTTGAACTGTCAACTGATGATGATCCTGAACTCTCAAACTCAGACTTTGAATCCGACTCCTCGTCTTTTTCCAACACGTGATCGACCACCTTTTTTATTAATTCAACTCATGATCTGTGTCAGACGATGTGAACGTGACATCGATGTTTTCTGGTAACTCATTAGTTGTTTCGGATTTTAACTTTATATTGACAGCCTTTTTGACTTGCTCCTCATTCGGTTTTCTAGGAGAATAACCTTCCCAGATTGGAGGCGGACACTTGTTATAACTAACACTCTGTTTCTTACCAGTATCCTTCTCTTTCGGCTTCTCATCTTGAAATGCTTCAAGACCTGCAACAGTTGGATAAATTCGATCAATCAAATAATCAGAACTAGAATAACTTTTTAACAACCGTCTGATTCTTTCATTTTCGATCTTTTCTGTTTCCAACTCTTGCTTCCACTTCGCACTTTCTTCGATATAAAAATTTATAGCTTTCTGCTTTGACATCATCACAGCATTCATCATAGTCAACGCATATTCTCTTTCAGAATTTGTCTTTTGTAAACCAGTTACTGTTCTGTTCAATACATCATATGATTCTTTTACGTAATTGAGATCAAATAGTAACTTTTCTTTCATCTTGTCAAACTCATTCAACTTTTCATCTTTTTCTTCACACTGCTTACAAGATTCCAAGCATTTAAGACACGGTTTTGTAACTTCAACAATCTTTTCTACTTCAATAACCTTCTCAACTTCAACTATTTTCTCTATTTCAATCACCTTTTCAGCTTCAACAATCTTCTCATCACTTTTAACTTTTTCACACTTTGCTGCTTGCTTCTCCTTTAGCTTCTCAGTTCTATCTGCAAAATAAAATTGAAAACTTTCAGGAGATAAACGAGTTTTTGCAATATTAATATGCATTTCTTCCTCATCATCACTACTGTCATCAGTTGATGACTGATCAAAAACTGTTGTCTTTTCTGAATTATCATCAGAAGAAACAGACTCTTCCTCTTGGCTCGACTCATTACTTGCAAACACTTTCAACCATTCCGTCATTAAATCAGGCTTTTGAACTATTTGTGCAATTAAAGCTACAACTTTTGAATCAGGTGGAATGTATTTGTCCCAACTAAAACCTGCAACCACTTTCTCATCATCTTGATCGATTATACCAAAATAAGTTTACTTATTTACATCTTCAATCATTTTAGCATGTGTAGTTTGTGGTTCCTTTTGTTGATGTGGCTGATGAGCAACTTGTTGATATATGGCTTTCCGATAATAATCAATGCCACCGAATGGATTCTTTGCTCCACTCGCTTCTTGATTTTTGCATTCTCTCTTGAAATGTCCTTTCTCCCTGCATCGAAAACAAGTAACTTTAGATTTATCAAAACCTAAAGTAGAGACATTTGCATCCAAGAAATCATTTCTTCCTGTAATCATTTTGAACTTTTCAGCTCTTCTCAACACACTAGGTAGACACCATTTAATGTCCATGAGCTCCATCTCCTCTCCATCGATCTGATCGTAATCCTCTTTTGTCAGTATAGGATTTCCGATCCTTCCTGCAACCAATCCTTCATATGATTCCAACACAGTAGCAAGTAATGACATGTGACTTTTGGCAATCCCTTCAGAAAAATTTTGACCATTCTGAAGATGCAACGCGATATTGCAATGTAACACTTGACCATTACTGCTATTTGAACTTTGAAATTGATGACTTGATGTTGAACTTTTCGGATTAACACTCAGATATGAAGAAAATCCACCGCTGCTACTTAAACTTTGATTAACTGTTCCAGATGAATTTTCTGCACTGAAAGCAGTTTGGATTTTTGGACTTGCTTCGACATCCTGAACACTTCCTTTGTAATACATCTTGATATCTTGTTGACCACTTGGATTGTTCATCCTAGCAATCTTTTGCTGCTCAAGATCTTGTCCTTCAATCTTTTCGATGAACTGAGAAATTGTCAAACCATCATATTCTCCAGTATTTTTTAATACCATCAAAAATGTACCCCATTCTTTCTGAGGTAAGGCATCGGCCAATTTATTAACCCATTCTTCTCGCTCTTTGTTTATTTCTAACAAAGACATCGAACGAACTAAGTGACAATATCTTTCAATCAGTTTCTTTGTACCCTCACCTGGTAAACTCGTAAACAGATCAAATTCTTTCTTTAATAATGCCTTTTTATTCCTAATCATCTTCTCACTTCCCTTAAACTTAACACGAAGTGCATCCTAAATCGAACGTGAAGTGTTATTATGTTGAAGTAAAATGAAGATGTCTTCTTTCACAGCTTGCTGTAGCAGGCTAATCATCATTTTTTCTGCTTTACACATGTCTCGTTCTTTGTCCAACAATTCAGAAATTGCTTTGATAACTCCCAAATCCGTACGAGGTCTAACATACTTTTTCTCAATACACTCCCAAGATCTCAAATGGTTCGCTTGAAGACAGTTTTCAAAACAGTCTTTCCAACCATAATACTCTTCAATTCCCATGAGTTTCAGGGTTTTTTGTAAAGTTCCAGTTTCGTTTTCCATGTTCATGCTTTGAGCAATGGCAGCCGGAGAAGTCGAGGATGTAGCAAATGCGTTATAGAATTCCTCTTCCATGATTCGGTAACAAGTTTCAAACTCAAACACTTCCAAACGAAATCAGTCATTCAAACGGAATCTCTCAAGCGGAATTAACTTTCCAAGCGAAATAACCTGCACAACTGTTTCAAGCGAAATAACAACACAAGCGAAATTAGTATTTTCAAAGGAAATAGGTAATTTCGTGTGAACTGGCCAAATGAAACTTAATTTCGTATGGAATTATTTCCTAAATTCAAAAGAAATACCAACTTTGAAACGAAATGTTAATTTCATATGAAACTTTCAAGCGAAATACTAATTCCATGCGGAATTAGCTGCAATTTCAAACGATATTAACCTGCTTGGAACAAAATTATAATTTCGTATGAAATATTTCGCACGAAATTATGCTGATGTCACCATTTCGGTCAAACTTTTGTCAAATTGATCAGGTTTTAGCTCGATTTTAGATCCAATTTTCTCAAGGCTTTGTTAAAACACAATTTTGCTTATAATGTGTGAAATTCAAACTATTTTAACCGTTAAAACTTGTTCAATTTTGAAAAGAAGGTGTAGAAGTTGGAAAATCTGATGAAATCAAGCTGAAATCGGTAGAACTCCTCCTCCTGAGCTCTGATACCACTTGTAGGACCGTTATACCGACCAAAACGAGTCGTTCAGAGGTGTTCTACTCAATATGAAAGGCGGAAACAGACATATTAAGTTCGATTCAGCAAGATATTCACTTTAACTGTCTTTCTGATTGATTTGACAAAGTTTTACAGCGAAACGACACTTCGGCAGCACTACGGCTTCGAAATCACACATACATGACTTCCTCAAACAAAATTACCTATCACCTATTTATATGCACACTAATTTCGCATGAATCAGGTTCACACGAAATTACCTTTCATGCGAAATTAGGGTTTCAAGCGGAATTATAATTCCACAAGAAATTACAAAGTAATTTCGTGCGAAATTACTAGAATACCACTTCATGCGAAATTACCTAATTTGACATATTTCTTGAACTTTGAACCCTGATCTATCTATATACAAACAAGACTCGATACAAGACGAAGTCGACAGGCGTATGTACCAACACCCAAAGATAGCTTCGTTGCAAAATACGCATAAACACGTATTTTGACCGAAACTATGACTCGTCACTACGCCTAATCAACGTGGTAATCAGTAGGTATAGTCACAAGGGACTATAACCATCGTGATTACGCTCACGTTGCAAAGTTCAAACGAACTTTGTGTTGACCATAAACTGGTCAAAGCAGAAAGTCAAACACTGTTTGACTTTTATGCTTGAAATGCATAAAAAGCATGAAAGAAACTTACAAAAGGTCCAAGCCTTGAAGATAGAACAAGAAGACAAGAAGATTGGGACCTTCAACCAGAAGGGATAGTCCCAATATAGTAGAAATGAGAGGAAAAACTGATTTGAGCAAGTTGTGAATGAATTTAGGGTGGGTATTTATAGATTTTGGACAACCCTTAGGATTGTTCCTAGATTTTTGAGCTTAAATCTTGGCCCTCCATGTGTTACCCACTGAATTACAATACTAGGGGAGCCTAAATACCAGTTCAAGGTTTGATTAAACCATGTACAAAAGCCAGAAACCAGCTGCTGTTTGAGAAAACTGATTTTTGCTGATCTGGGGAGCTGTCGCTCCCCGCGAACGCGAGAGGGCTGGCCTACGCGGCCTGCGACTGATGATCAGGTCAGCAACAGTTTTAATATTTGCATTTTCAGTCCCTGCATGTGTTTAAAGCCATTTTTGACTTGTTTAAGCCTTGTTAAGCCATTTTCAAGGCTCTAAAATGATGCCAAAGTGTAGGGGACATGAAATATGCTTGAAAATATCTTGGATGTCGCTTCGTTTGGTCGTACGATCACGTTATCCGGTTAATTACGACGAAACACGAACGGACGTGAAAAACGATCCAAATTACGCGACGAATGAAATTTTAGCATGCCAATCACTAAAATAAATTATTTTAATGATTAAAAAAGTTTTTGGATGTCCGGAGATGTTCAGAACGTAAGATATGCGAGTAAATGCAAACTTATGCACTTTTGACGCTTTTAGTCCCTATTGATCAAATAAGTTTATTTTAGCATACCGAACCCCTCAAAGCCTATTTCTAAGCTATGTAAAGGATATTTAGGGTATGTTTAGCTTATGATCAAGTTCTGGAATGTTCGTTACTATACGAATCGGCATACTTTCGCAGTTTGACGTAAATAGTCCTTGCGATCGAATAAACTTGTTTTTGCCATACCAAACCTTTCAAAACTTATTTCTAAGTTATGTAAAGGTTATTTAAGGTATGTTAAGCATATGTTGATGTTCTGGAGTGTTTGTCGCGTTAAACTAATTACGTTTACGCATCAGTTTGCGTATAACTTTCCAGAAAGCGATATAGAGTTTGAAATTGAACAAAAATCAAAACGTGAAAAATGTCAAACATAAATAAACAAACATTGGGGTCAGATAACATTGTTTTATTGATAATTGAACTGTTAAGGTTTATACAATGATTACAAGCAAAGATGTCACAACACATAATAAATATAAATTTTGATATGAATATATATAACATTACCCATTTTAAATGATGCGTTTACGAAGTAAGAATTTTGTTTTTGAATACTAAATAATTAGTATATTTTATTTCAAATTAATATTTTCTTATTTTAAAAAGTGCTATCAAAGTAGAGGATGAAATGTAATTAGTTCTTGATCTAAGATTATATATATATATATATATATATATATATATATACACACACACACACACACATTGTAACAACCCGACTTTTTGAAGTCAAAGTCAAAGTCTAAGGAAGAAAAGATTGCTAATCAGATCTGTCATTCCTTGCTCAATTATTACTTGTACTCTGGACCCCCGATAATCGATACTTTAGTTTACGCTATTTTAGTTGTATTATGTGAAGTAACAATGCGATAAATGCAGATAAAAGCTAATCTACTTATTGCTAATCACATCACTATCATATCGCAATACGAATTACAAGTTCTGGACATTGTTTTACGTGTGTGTGTGTGCTACTAAGTTCCTTACTTGTGTGTGAAGATGATATGTTTAAAGGTGTTATTCACAAAACGCAATCGCAACTCTATCGCAACGCAATCTCATCGCGAACTCGAAATTTAAGGTTTACTTTTGTGGTTATTATGAGTTATGTTTGTGTAACTATTGTTTAATACTATCGCATTGCCTACTCGCAATACAACGCAACGCTCAACGCACGAAATGAAAAGTCGGAAACCAACTCGCTCGAGCCATCCGATCGAAGGAACATTTGATTGAATGGTCATCCATCCAGATGACCATCCGATCGGATGGCCATCTGATCGAAGGGCCCTCCGACCCAATAACCAGCACTGCCTTTCTTCTTCTCCACCTATAAATACCTCACCTGTCACATCACTGTTCATGATGTGACAGCTCCCCTCCGACCAGCACGCTCTTGGTCACTTTTCTCTCGATTCCTCACGATTCTTGTAAGTTTTCAACTCAAATCTTGTACTTCCATAATCAGCACACACTTTCTCATCAATTTCACCAACAAATAACAACTTTTCACCATGAAATCGCTGGATATGGGCTGTTTTAGGATGACGTCATCATGGGTTCTCATGAACACCAAAGTGTGACCTCGTTCCACCAAGAACAACTCAGATCCAAAGGATTTCTACAATGTTTAAACATTGATTTCACCTAGATCTAAACATCTTCCAAGTGTTTCAAACTTTTCTTCAACATCTCCTACTTTTACTCAAAACCGATAGAATCTGAGCTCGTTCGGGCCTCCTACTTGTTCTATAAGGAAGTGCCGGAATGAGAATGGATTCCTACAGGAGAAGATGACCGATTCACGGGATAAACATGGAACACCATCGTTAACAGCTGGTTCAGAACGAACGGGGTGATTCCAGTCCGTTTGGATGAGTTGGGCTTGATGAAATTCCCGTTGTTTAACACGTCGTCATAACATCTCTGGCAAATCGCAAATTTTACAACTTAACTGATTTCACGAGTTTTCAAACGAGATAGTCACTGAAACGAAAAGTCGTCCGATCGGGCGACCATCCGATCGAACGACTATTCGACCAGGTGACTTATGTGTCCAACACTTAATCAATTTTACAAAACATCAAAGAAGTTCAGTATCAAACGAAGGGCCATCCGACTAAACGGTCATCCGTCCGGATGACCATCTGACCGGATGACCTGATAGGTAGAAACACTTCTCATTTTCACAATTGCAACAACGAAAACTTCAAAGTTCAAACAATACACAAACACATCCTTCCCAAACGGACGACCCTCCGACCGAATGGTCATTCGTCCGGATGACCATCCGTCCGGACGGTTATCCGATCGGATCACAATCCGTCCCACAACTCACCGACACGCCGTTTTATGCACTGTTCAACGCTTATACTGTCGTACTGTCATCAGGCTAATCTCTCAGCGCTCCCGTCAATCCAAGACTGTGTTTATTCGTTAAACACGATCTGTGAGTATACTCGATCTCTTTTGGCTTAACGCACTTTTGGGTGTTATATACGTTACCTATATCAATTCACATCGATCACAAAACGCAAACACTTTTTATACGCTAACCAATTTTGCATGTTATACGTGTTATTCGATGAATGCTTGTATGTTTTGTTTACACAGTGATTGTTGCCTGACACCTTAGCAACGATAGTACTATAGTTTGGACTCAGCACCTGTCGTGGACAGGGGTTGTTAAGGGTATATCTTCACGTGTCACAGAGGTGATATGTGTTGCTCATTCTACAACTCGCAGTCATGTCTGTGCATATTTCATTGTCGATAACCTACTTGCTTCACATTACTACGTGTTACATGATGGTTATGCGTAAATCGCTTTCGCTACTACTATACTATTAAACTTGTATGCTCACCTTTACACTATGTGTATTGACCCTATTTAAACGTATGTGACAGGTGTTTAGGATGCCTTTTGCTGGATGTCATGGAATCAAGCTAAGAGAGTCTAGAAACAATTAATAAAAAAATTGAGTTGTCGGATCAATATTATTGTCTATGAGAACATTATGTCTGTAATAACTGTTTTATTTGATATGTTATGATATGGGACATGATGTTAAATATCTGGTAATTATAGTTGTTATGAATTCTCCTAGACAATCTGTTTCGCTCAGTGTCGCGCCCGATGATTCCGCCATCGGTTAGGGTGTGACAGATTGGTATCAGAGCCATAACTATAGGGAATTAGGCAAGACTCGACCTAGTCTGGGTCGACGTCTTAGAATTGACCTAGTCTATAGTCTAAGTACCAACAGACCGACTTATGCAAACCCAGTAGGGGTTTTGTGCGAGCTTACTTGATATTATCGCTCGAACTCGCTGAAAACTACACTCTTGTGCGGACATTGCATACTACCGCTTCGCGTAAGGTCAGCCTTTCCTAAGGCTGGCAACACACACGATTTCGAAAATACGCGCGTAAGCAAGTGATTTGGTCGAGATTAGGTGCGAAAACCGCAAACTCTCGACAAAATCGCTCGCCCGATGCGCATTTTTACTATAAACACGAGAATTTGCGTTGAATCAGGAGTGAAACCCATACTTCGACGAAATTCTCTCTATCTCTATCTCGTGATTCTATCACACAACCAGGAATGAAATCGTTAAGTTAGAGGTGAAACCCGATTCTTGATGACTTGATCTGCTCCCCATTTTGGTTTTACAAAACTCTCACCAAAGTCTCGACAGATTCCAATGACCCGAGTCATGGCGTAACTGGAAGGATGTCTGTCGTTCGCCTAGATCGAGGCGAGAGCACAGTCCAGAAGGTCAAAATGTGTACTCGAAGTCCTTTTAATCGAATCACTTTGGGTAGTCGATGTCTAAACGCCCAGACACTCTGTTTCTATTCTGAGCTCACAACCGCTGACTTTGTGAACTATCGCTTTTATGTTTGATTTATGTGATTTTATGTGTTTATGTGGTTTTATTTGGTTATATGTTTTGATTTTGGAGATTTATTCGGTTTTCGCTTTTCCCTCCTCGCTTTGATGAACATACAACTCGCGCCACACATTTATCTCAACACGCTAACAAATCGCAACTCTCTCATCGCATTACTGGGAAGTACGGGATCCATACGCTGTGATACTCGCTAATCGCACTCGCAACTCTCAATCGCTTTACACAGCTATGAAAGATACGTGAATACGTGCAATATATGTAGGTGAATGCGTGCAAAATATAGTTGAAGATGTGCTTATGTGGACTACCTGCTTCTATGCATACATGGACTATGTACTTATGTGCTTACATGCTTATGTGGATTATGTGCCTACGTGACTATGTGATGTATGTCGACGTGTTCCTGTGCATTATGTATATAAAAGTAGCTTTGGGTGATACGCTAGAATTAATCGAATTCTCATTTGAATCCTATGACGATGTCTGTTGCAGATAATATCGTCATTTGGATCTCATACTTCTCGCGCTACTCGCCGCAACCACGCTGACAAACGCATCGCATCGCTAGTCGCCAAGCAAATGGCTAAGGTCATTCCGCAAATCGTCAGCGAACTCAATGAAAATGCTAGCAAGTCCTCTGAGGAATCAAGGACTGACTCGCCTAAGTCTACTTTTAGCTTCAAGCAGTTTAAGGCATGTGGCCCCAAAGACTTCACTAGTGAAGACGGGCCTACTTCCATGTTTCAGTGGTTCGATTCAATTGAAGTCACTCTGCGCCAAAGCGGTTGTCCAGATAACCTCCGCACTGTTAACGCAACTGGCGTTTTCCAGTCCAGGGCTCTGGATTGGTGGACCGCCGAAAGGAACAGGCGAGGGAATGACGTAGCCTATGGGCTTACCTGGGAGGAATTGAAGGAATCATGATGAAAGAATTCTACCCTCCCCATGAGCTTCAGAAGCTGGAGGACGAGTTTTGGAACATCAAGCAAGAAGGTGGTGACAATGCTAGTCTTACTGCTCGCTTTAAGCAGCTTAGCATCATCTGTCCCGGTCAAGTCTTAACTCCTGACATCACCATTAAGAAATACACCCGTGTTTTACTGGATTGTGTTGCTGATTTCTTGCAAGCCTCCAAGACAACCACCATCGAAGAGACTTATCTACTCGCTGCAGAAATCAATGACAAGTGAGTTAGGGCTGGTTACTTCAAGAATACCACAAAAAATCTCCACCAAGTTACCGCTTCTCCCACCGCATCTTAAACCACTACATCGCAAGCATCGAAATCTTCACGCCGTAAGCGCAAGAACAACAACAACAACAACAACTGTGCTGTCACCACCACACCACTCAATGTTGTTCCTGCCCCACCTCAGAACCAGAACCGCCAAGTAGCGGCACCAGTGACCAATGCACCGCTGGCTAAGCGTGCATATACCGGTCCGCACCCGCTATGCCCTACTTGTACTTACCATCACCCTGTTGGGATCGCATGTCGATTCTGTGTTCACTGCAACCTTTACGGCCACTTTACTGCTAAGTGCCGTACTAGTCCCCATCAAGCTCAAGTTCAGGCTCCTCAGGCACTACCAACTCCTCTCCCCGCTCCACAGGGTCAACAAGAAGCTCCTGCTCTCGCTGCTCAAGCAAGAGCCTGCTATGCATGTGGTGATCCTAACCACTTCGCAAATGTCTTCCCAAACCGAGTGGTGAAGCAAGAGCCGCAACAGCAACCAGCGCAGCAACAACATCAACAGCAGCAGCAGCAGCCAGCACAACAAGCAGCCCGCGCCCGAACTTTCAACATCAACGTTCACCAGGCTCAAGCTGACAATAGCCTTATCAATGGTACATTTCTCGTCAATGGTATATATGCTTCGTGTTTGTTTGATACTGGAGCAGATAACTGTTTTGTGTCATTCGAATTCGAGAAGCTCCTAAAACGTAAATGAGCTAACCTCCCATCCACGTTCGACGTAGAAATTGCCACTGGAAGAACCGTCACTATTAGTTCTGTTCTACGTGATTGTACTCTTGAGCTCAACAATCACGTCTTCTCGATCGATCTTATTCTGATGCAGCTTGGTAGTTTTGATATCATAGTAGGCATGGACTTTCTTCGCGAAAATCGTGCTGAAGTCGTTTGTTTCGATAAAATGATTCGTTTCTCTCTCGCTAATGGTGATCAATTGTGTGTCTATGGTGAACTCCGTCGAAGGATCTTAAACTCATGTCATGCATTCAAGCAAGCAAGTATCTCCGAAAGGAATATAAAGCTTTCTTGGCACACATCGTAGCAGCAGAGGAAAAGGAAGGGAAGACAATGGATAAGGTGCCTGTGGTTCGTGATTTTCCTACTGTCTTTCCTGATGACTTACCTGGTTTACCTCCATCTCGTGATATTGACCTCATTCCTGGAGCAAATCCTGTTGCTAAAGCTCCCTATCGACTCGCTCCATCCGAAGTGCGCAAACTTTCGAGTCAACTCCAGGAATTGCTTGATAAAGGCTTCATTCGCCTTAGCACCTCTCCTTGGGGCGCACCTGTCCTTTTAGTAAAAAAGAAGGACGGATCATTCCGGTTGTGCATCAATTACAGGGAACTAAATAAGCTTACCATCAAGATTCGTAATCCCTTGCCTCGAATCGATGATTTGTTTGATCAACTACAAGGTGCTATGTGTTTCTTGTCACACCACGACCACGTAAAACATCAAATCGTGGCGGAAACGTCGGGGAGTGTTGTAACAGAATTATTGTTCCACAACCATGGTAATTAAAATAATATTTTATTCATAACCAAAGGTGGAATTACATTGTCTCAAAACAAGAACCAAAGAGTTATATTGTCTTAAAATAAAAGAAACAAGAGTTCATAATTAAACTAAGTCTATCTTCATTTTATGTCACTAAGGCCCAAGTCCACCCTAGTGTGTCACGATCAACATCCTAAGCAACAGCTCCAGAAAACACATGTGAAAATAGGTACGTCAGCATAAAAATGCCTGTGAGATACATAGGTTTTGTGAAAATAGGGTTCATGACTTAAGTTTAAGAAAATGTTTAATAAAAGGTAGCCATAAACCTTGTAAAATGTTTTGTTTTGTAAATCATTTGAAAAGCGATAAAATCAAATGATATATATATATATATATATATATATATATATATATATATATATATATACATGAAGAATAATGTATGGTTAAATGAATAACCAAGTAAAATAGGTTGTATAAAATAAACTGTTTTGTAAAACAAAGTCTTGTGAAAAATATGTTATTTGTGTAAAATGTATAAGTCCAAATTGAATGATTTAAATAACGCTACGATATGTATTATAATATAAGCACTTATATATAGGAAGTACCAGCGGCGTATCCACCATGCTTGTATCATACTACACACGTCTCGTTACTTAAGTCACTTAAACAAACCACCAAAGTATAATGTTCATGTTTAAACCAACCATTAAATGTTCATGTATAAACCAATGTCAAATGTTTAAAAGTCCAAAATGTAGTCATGTATGTGTAACAAATGTTATGTGTGTTAAGTAAAATGTATTCACTTCAACCAAATGTAAAAATGTACAAAACAAAGTATTTTGAGTATATCAAAAGTTATGTTTTGCAAAGTAAATGCATGTTTTAATGATACAAATATTTATGTGGTAAGTTAACGCATACATTCAAGCCTTGAGACAGACGGATAACCCTAAGTCAAGGTTATCAAAAGAAATGTTATCGGATTCAGTCATTCCTTTCACCCAAACAAACCTAGGATGTCAGGAACGGGATTTGTCAAGTCCTATGGTACCATTACTTACTACCGAGCGGCGTAGCTAATGTTAATGAATGTATATAAGTCCCGTTTGTGCAGACCAAATGTTATACCAAATGTAAACATGTTATATGAAAACAATGTACTAAGTATGCTAAGTTAACATACAAAGCAGAAAAGTCATGTAAATCAATGTGCTAGCATGCTCAATCTACATACATAGCAGAAAATGTAATGTAAAACAATGTGCTAATATGCCAAGTAAACATATGTAGCAAAACAATGTAATGAAATCAAGGTGCTAGCATGTTAACTTAACATACATAGCAAAACAATGTAACGAAATCATGTACTATAAGTGTACTAAAGAACATAGCAAGCATATGATGTGAAAAACATAGAAAGCACGAAAGTAGCAAGTAGGCACATGTGTTTCTCCCCAAAACGATTGAAAAACAGTAAAAGAGGGGACTATGTACTCACTTGAGATTGCTCAATAGACTTTAGATATCCACCAATCAAGCTAGAAGATCACGGATTCAAACGGCACCTAATATAGGTATCTACATTAATAAACGGACCTAACGGAGGATCGGGTAGTACGAGGTTTTGTAAACCAAATAAGTGTGGGAACTTATGTAACATGGTTTGACAAAGCCTACATACTAAAACGAAACCTATCCTAAGTGCTTTTGACCCGTTACGACCCGTTTAGATAGCTTATGCTACTTTAACGCGTTGTTTGCGTAAAACGCGTTCGGAACGCCTAACTAACCCTATGACAAGCAAGATATGCCTTAACATGTTTAATATTGTTGCTAAATGAGTTTAGATGTCAAAAATTAAGTTACATAGGCTTAAAATGAATTTTGGCGACAAAAGGGTATTTTGGTAATTTTCCTAAGGCATAGAAACTACTTATCATACAACCACTTAAACCACGTGACCATAAGGTATAACCTCGGAAGGTTATTCCCTATACAACTATGGTCACCTAAAGTGTTTGGTCGGATCCTAATGATCGACCAAATGGGTGGGTTCGAAAGCATAAGCGATTGTTTAGATCGCTTACCCTTACGACCCTAGACAAGCACAAAACTAAAAGCGACGAGCTAAACATGCTAGAACATGTTTATTAAAGTTAGAAAACAGGTTTGGTATTAAAACAAATGGTTTTAATACCCTAGAGTAGTTTGGTTACAAAATACGCGAGAAAACGCATTTTGGCCGAAACTACGACTCGTAACTGAGCCTAGATAACGTGGTAATTAGTAGGCATAGTCACTAGGGACTATATCCATCGTGATTACGCTCACGTTATGAAGTTCAAACGAACTTCGCATTGACCATAAACTAGTCAATGTAGAAAGTCAAACGCAGCTCGACTTTAATGCTAAAACGAATAAAAAACGTGAAAGAATACATACAGAAGGTACCCGCAAGATTTGTACTGTATCTCTCTCAGGTAGGAAGCATATACCTCCACTTAGAGAGCTTGAATCAGATCAAATGTGAGGAAATGAGTGAAATGGGTTGGGTTTATATAGGCATGGTACAACCGTTAGGATCGTTCGTCGAGAAATGTGCTTCGATCTAGGTCGTACACATGGGCCCATTGTTTTACAAAACCATTAGAGCCCCTAGATTCAGTCCATTGTTTTTGAAAAACCATTTGCATGTGGTTTATTAAGGTATAACAGCTGTAAACAGCTGTTTGCAACAATTCTGCATATCTGGGAGGCCCTCACGGCCCGTGTAAACATGTGCAAGGCCTTACACGGGCCGCTTGGGAAACACAGTTCAGCAACAAGTTTGCAGTTTGACAGTTTCAGTCCCTGAATGTGTTTAAAGCCATTTCCGACATGTTTAAGGCCCGTCAAGCCAACTTTAAGGCCCTAAAATGATGCTTAAACATTGTGGACATGAAACATGCTCAAAAATATGCCGGATGTCGGTTCGTTTGGTCGTACGATTGCGATGTTTGCTTAATTACGACGAAATGCGCATAAGCGCGAAAGACGATCCAAATTGCGCGACGAATGGATTTTTCTCATGCCAAACACTAAAATAAAATATTTTAATGCTTACATAAATTTTTTGGATGTCCGGATGTATTCAGAATGTAAGTTATGCGCGAAAATGCAAACTTATGCACTTTTTGACGCTTTTAGTCCCTGAATGAGCATAAAGTTTATTTTAGCACACCGAACCCCTCAAAGCCTATTTCTAAGCTATGTAAAGGATATTTTGGGTGTGTTTAACTTATGATCATGTTCCGGATTGTTCGTTACAGTTCAAATTGGCATACTTTCGCAGTTTGTCAATTTTAGTCCCTATAAGCGAATAAACTTGATTTTGCCATACCAAAGCCTTCAAAACTTATTTCTAACTTATGTAAAGGTTATTTAAGGTATGTTAAGCATAAATTGATGTTCCGGAGTATTTGTCGCGTTAAACTGACTATGTTTACGCACCAGTTTGCGTATAATCCTCCAGAAAGCGATATAGAGTTTGAAATTGGATAAAAGTCAAAACATGAAAAACATCAAACATAAACAAACAAACATTGGGATCAAATAACTTTATTTCACTGATAACTGAACTGTTTACAATGATACAAGCACAAATGTCACAGTCTCCCCTACTTGTGGAAATTTCGTCCCGAAATTTGTTTAAAGGAAACTCGTGAGAATAGATGTGGGTACTTCGCCTTCATTTGATCTTCACGTTCCCAAGTAAACTCAGGTCCACGTTTAGATTCCCAGCGAACTTTAACCAACGGAATGCGCTTGCGTTTAAGCTATTTGACTTCACGATCCAAAATTTCCACAGGTTTCTCAACAAAATGGAGTGTTTTATCAACACGAATCTCGTCAAGCGGTATGTGGAGGTTCTCATCAGCTAGACACTTTTTGAGATTGGATACGTGGAAAGTTGGATGAACATTTCCATGTTCAGGAGGTAATTCAAGTCTGTAGGCTACCTTACCGATTCTTTCGACGATCTTGAATGGTCCAACATATCTAGGTGCAAGTTTTCCTTTCTTTCCAAATCTGATCACACCTTTCCAAGGTGAGACCTTAAGTAATACACGATCACCGACTTGAAATTCCAAGGGATTGCGTCGTCGGTCCGCGTAACTCTTTTGACGGCTTCGAGCTGTCTGTAGGTTATCACGAACTTTCTTAACCTTGTCAGTTATCTCTAGAATGAGGTCAGGTCCAGTAAGTTGAGCCTCACCTATTTCATTCCAGCAGACTGGTGAACGACATTTTCGACCATAGAGAGCCTCGAAAGGAGCCATGTTGATGCTGGAGTGATAACTGTTGTTGTAGGAGAATTCAATCAATGGAAAATGTGAATCCCAACTACCACCAAAATCGATCACACAAGCTCTAAGCATATCCTCCAAAGTCTGGATTGTTCTTTCAGTTTGGCCATCAGTTTGTGGATGATAAGTTGTGCTCAGATTAAGTTGGGTCCCCATAGCAGATTGCATGGCTCTCCAAAAACGAGACGAGAAGCGAGCATCTCTATCAGAAATAATGTTCAAAGGAACACCATGTCGAGATACGATTTCATCCACATAAATTTTAGCCAGCCTTTCAGCAGAAAAATCCTCACGGATTGGCAAGAAATGCGCTGACTTAGTAAGACGATCAACAATTACCCAGATGGCATCATGACCTTTCTTAGTGCGCGGAAGTTTAGTAATGAGATCCATAGCGATGTTTTCCCATTTCCAAACTGGAATCTCTGGTTGCTCCAAAAGACCAGAAGAATGTTGGTGTTCAGCCTTAACCTTGAGACAAGTAAGGCACTTTGAAACGTACAAGGCAATGTCCTTCTTCACACCAGGCCACCAATACCGAGTACGAAGATCCTTATACATCTTGTCTGTGCCAGGATGAATAGAATAACGAGACTTATGGGCCTCATCCATAAGCAAAGTGCGAAGATTATCTTGGCTTGGGACCCACAAACGGTCCATGAAATAATATGATCCATCATCTTTCAGCACAAGATCAGGCTTAATATGATACGGTAATTCCTTACCCATCAAATCTTGTGTAACACAAGCATGTTAAGCCTGAGAAATGGGTGCTTGGATATCAGATCGAGCTTGAACCTCAGATTGAACACGAACACAATGAAGCTTAGTATGTTCCTTACGACTCAATGCATCAGCCACAACATTCGCCTTACCAGGATGGTAGCGAATTTCGCAATCATAGTCGTTCAGGAGTTCAACCCATCGTCTTTGCCTCATGTTGAGTTCTTTCTGATTGAAGATATGTTGAAGACTTTTGTGGTCAGTGAAAACCACACATTTTGTGTCGTACAAATAGTGTCTCCAGATTTTGAGAGCGAAGACAACTGCACCCAACTCAAGATCATGAGTGGTGTAGTTTCTCTCATGAACCTTCAACTGCCTTGATGCGTAGGCTATGACTTTGTTCCTTTGCATCAGAACATAGCCAAGACCCAATTTCAATGCATCACAATAAACGACAAAATCATCATTACCCTCAGGCAAAGTCTGAATAGGTGCATCACAAAGCTTCTGCTTCAAGGTCTGAAATGCTTCTTCTTGCTTAGAACCCCATTCAAAGGGTTTGTTCTTCTGAGTTAGAGCAGTTAGAGGAACTGCAATCTTTGAGAAGTTCTCAATGAAGCGGCGGTAATAACCCGCAAGACCAAGAAAGGAACGAACCTCAGTAGGTGTAGTAGGCGTATCCCAATCCTTAATCACACTGATCTTGGAGGGATCTATAGGAATACCTTGTTCGTTGATAATATGTCCCAAAAATTGAACTTCCTTAAGCCAAAATTCGCACTTGGAGAATTTGGCAAAAAGTTGCTCTTTCTTTAGGAGTTCCAGAGTAAGACGAAGATGTTGCTCGTGATCAGCTCGCGTCTTAGAATAAATCAAGATGTCATCAATAAAAACGATGATGAACTTATCCAAATAAGGCTTACAAACCCTTAAGTGCATTCATCGTCAAATCAATAGAAAAGGAGTTTAAAGTGTTATACAAGCTATTCCTACGTCATTTACTTGTTTTCCGCACCTGTACTTGATGAAAACACCTCTGAACGACTCGTTCGGGTCTCCAAACGATCCTACAAGTGGTATCAGAGCTTCAGGAGGAGGAGTTCTACAGGAAATAGCTGAAAATTGTCGAAAATTCTGTCTTCTACTCATTCTTTTTCAGTTTCAGATATTTTTCACGGTCGAAACTTGCTCAAAATCTCAGGGATTGTGCGCGAAGGTATAAAAACAAACCCTTGAAAGTTTGGGGTTGAAATTCGAAGAAAAAGTGGGTTAAACTGTTGTCCGAAGTTGGATCGCTTTTTTGGAACAACTCTGGATCGCTTATTGGACCTAGCTTGAACCGCTTATCCATATGTGTTTAGGACCGCTCATTCGATCGTTCTGACTTGAATCGCTCATTCGGACCGCTCATCCGGACCGCTCATACATCAAATCTTGGACCGCTCGAATTGATACTTGCTGAACCGCTCGAACAGCACACTTGTGAACCGCTCGAACAACATATCTTGAACCGCTCGAACAACACACCTTGAACCGCTCGAACATCATCATTGGACCGCTCCAAATACATTGTCTGGATCGCTTTTAAGAATTCCTTTGGACCGCTTTTCTGTCTGCTACATTGAAAATTGTATTAAATCATTATGAATTCTGAGTTTTACAACGCCTTTGCTACATCGACTACTCCAGCTGCGATTGCTCAAGCTATGAATCTGGAAAATGAGACTGGAACCACTCAGAAACCCCCGAAACTGATGAGTATTGAAGAATACTATGGGTGGAAAGATCGCTTTGAAAACTGGGTTCAGGCAAATCATCTCAGATCGTGGGAATGCATATTGGAAAAGTACACATTGCTTCGAACAGAATTGCAAGTCATTAAACAGATATCTGAATTCTCAGAACAAGAACGTGCAATGTACAGAGCAGAGAAAATGATGATAAGTTTGTTACAGCAGGCGATTAAAGAAGATATATTCATTCTGCTACAACACGACAAAACTGCGAAGTCAATTTGGGATGCTCTTAAAGTGAAATTCGAGGGTAGTGAAAGTATGATCAAAAGCAAGAAGGCATTGCTTAAAAAGGAATTTGATTTGTTTAGCAGTTTGCCGGGAGAGGATACTAAAAAGCTGATTGAGAGATACTGCCACTTAGTGCGTTCGTTATCGATGTTGGGAGTTGAAAAAGGTCGTGAGGAATGGGTTGATAAATTGGCTGACGCGTTACCTCAGAAAGAGTGGGGAACGTATTTGATGATACTGAAAAACACGGGTGTTTATGACAAACTTACAATTGGTCAGTTTATTGAGAAAATTGAGAGTCAGGATCTTGAGCAGCAAAAGATTGCGAGGATGAATAATCCTAGTGGTCAACAAGATGTTAAAATGTACTATAAAGGTAGTATTCCAGTTTCTGAAGCTGAAAGAAGTCCGAAAATTCAAACCGCTTTCAGTGCTGGTGATTCATCTGAGAAAGCTGATCAGGGTTCGAACAAAAGTAGCAGCGGGTTTTCATCATTTCCGAGTGTGAATCCGAAAGAGACTAACACAAGTTTTCAGTCTCAGAGTACAAAAACTGGAAACGGATATGTGATTCAGTGCAACATAGCTCTCAACCTTCCAGAAGGTCAAAGCTTCTCTGAAGACACTGCTAAAGACCACATGGCACTTCTGGGTTCAGTTCTGTTATCTTATGAAGGTCTTGTTGCTGGTCGGATCGGAAATCCTATGCTCACCAAAGAGGATTACGATCAAATAGACGCCGAGGAAATGGAACTTATGGATATCAAATGGTGTCTTGCTAGTGTTCTTCGTCGGGCTGAGAAATTCAAAACCATTACCGGGAGAAATGACTTTCTTGATGCACATGTTTCTACTTTAGGTTTTGATAAATCTAAAGTTACTTGTTTTCGATGCAGTGAGAAGGGCCATTTCAAGCGGGAGTGCAAAGGAAGAGAAGCTAGCGGAGCACAAAATCCATTCGGGAAAGATGATTACTACCGCAAAGCTATCTATCAACAAGTTGGTCAATCCCAAGAACCTCAGACAGCTCATGGGAGAAAGATTGAAGATTCCAAAAGAGCTTGTGTTGTAGATTTCAGCTGGAGTGATTACATATCATCTGAAGCTACAGCAGAACGAGTTATCGATCAAGATGATGAGAAACTACCAGAAGGTTTCAGTTGGGATATGTTCGTAGATGAAAAGGGAGGTTTTAAAGCTTTCATTGCAAAGATTGTCCGATAGCCAAATTTGTTTGCTACTTGGATGAGATCAATTGGAGAGAATGTGAGAATTGAAGATGAAAAGTCTGTATCATCTGATGAAAGTTTAGATAGTACTGATGAACTTTCAGAAAACTCTGGAGATGTTTCAGATAGTTCAGATGAAATTGTACAAGATGAAACTGTGCAAGAACAGGATGTTGTATTTGACAAAACACCATCGGATTCTGATGTATCAGATGGTGATTCTGATAAGTCTGTACATTTTGATCAATCACCTGATCACAGCAGCAGTGATGATGAAGAAGAGAAACATATAAATATTGCAAAATCTCATATGTCTCCTGAAAGTTTTCATTTTTATTTTGCAGAAAAAATGGAGAAGCTAAAAGAGAAACAAGCTGCTAAAGAACAACAATCTGAATCTGAAAGTGATGTTCAGAATTCTGAAAATGTGGCTGAGAAGATTGGTGAGGTTGTGAAAGAAGTAGAAAAGGTGATTGAAGTAGAAAAAGTGGTTGAAGTTATTAAAACAATCGAAGTTGAGAAGATTATTGAAGTCGTCAAGCCATGTGAGAAGTGTTTGGAAGCCTGCAAAGAGTGTGCAGCAAAAGACGACATCATAGCTGAGTACGAGAAAAAGAAAGAGCAGTTATTGTTCAATCTCAATTATGTGAAGGAATCGTACGACGTGTTGAACAAAATAGTAACTGGTCTTCAAAAAACAAATACAGAAAGAGAACAGGCGCTGACGATGATGAATGCAACTTTAATGTCGAAGCAAAAAGCTATAAATTTTTACATTGAAGAAAGTGCCAAATGGAAGCAAGAGTTGGAAACTGAAAAGATTGAAAATGAGAGGATTAGGAGGTTATTATTGAGTTATTCTACCTCTGATTATGTTATTGATTGTGTTTACCCAACTGTTGCAGGTATGGAAGCTTTTCAAGATGAGAAACCGAAAGAAAAGAAAGATTGTGGTAAGAAACCGACCGTTAGCTATAACAAATGTCCGCCTCCAATTTGGGATGGGTATTCACCTAGGAAACCAAATGAGGAACAACTTGCAAAAGCAGTCAATATACAGCTTAAAACCGACACAACTGACGTCTTACCAGAAAACATTGATGTGACGTTTACCTCATCCGATACTGATCATGAGTCTGAATTAGTCAAAAAGGTGGTCGATCAGGTGTTGGATACTGATGAGGAGACATAGTCTAAATCTAAGTCTGAAAAGCCAAAGTCCTCTGTCAACAGTCAAAATTTGTCGGTTAAACGGTCTTATAGTAAAGAATTTTTGTTATCAAAGGCAGATTTGGATGATGAAACATTCGAAGTTGTTTATACTTTGAATGGTTCTGACAAATTATATTACAACAAAGAGTTTCCGATAATGAGTATCAAAACGGAATTAATCAACAAAACTTTTAAACTAATAGAGGTTAATATTCCTGAATTAAAAGTTTTGAAAAATTTTGATAAATCTAAAAAATATACTTCCAGAGTTCAACAACGTCTAAACAAGAAAAAAGGTTACAATTCTGGTCCTGGTTTTCAAAAGAAACCTAACCAAAATCGTAGCTACAAAAAGAAAGGTTTAGGTTTTGTTCCACAAGAAAATCATAAAAATGAGAAAAATTCTAATTCAAACACTGAATTTGTGACAGGTGGAAGCTCGGAAGATGAACAGCAGAAACCATTTTGGAAACAAACTAACAAAGAGTTTCTTGCTAAGAAGAGAAAGAATGGAACTGGAGTATTTCATCCAAGAAATACTCAAACCTGTTTGAAATGCAATGAAGCTGGTCACATTGCATCGGATTGTTCGAAAGATATCAAAGCAAAACAGGGAGCTTCTCAGAAGATGAAAGACAAAGTTGTAGAAAAATCTGAAAAATCCAAAATTTTTAAAAATTCGAAAAATGAAGTTGGAGAATGTTCAAAGAAAAAGACAAAATTTTACAAAAGACAAGGAAATGACAACCAAGTGTGGGTTGCTAAAAAGGTAGAAGAAAAAGTCGGCGATGAATCTGGTTCCACAAAGCCAGAAGAGCCACAAGTTATGGAGAAAATTTCAGAAAATGATGATGTTCTTCCATCATTGAAGTTTGAGGAGGTTAAAAAGAAAATTGGAAAAATTGAAATTTCAAATCAATTTTATTTTATGATGATGAAAAAGAATTTGATGTCGAGAAAACATTCAATGGGAATGTTAAGAAGATATTTGGGAAAATGTTGAGTGGAAAAGTTAAAGGGGTAAAAGATTTTTACGCAACTAAAAAGGCAACATACAACCCTACAGCTGAAGAGTTGAAAGTCCTCAAGTCTGAGAAGACTTGGAGGGAAGTTTGCTTCCCAGAATAGTCAAAGGACTACGCCGGAGATCCCAAGTTTATATCGTGGATCAGGAATCGGCATCATTCTAGTTTTTGATGTATTTGTTTGAATGATTGTGATTAATGTTTGAATGTTTTGCAGGTGAAAGGACGATGCCGGAGCTTCCAGGTGGGTAATTGCGAAGCAGGGATCGGCATTCTGATTGATATAATGGTGATGTAGACGTAACATTCCTACAAGTGATAGTTTTTGGATATCTACAAGTGGTAATCTTGATCCCATAAGTGGTATTTGTGGTTAAATTTTGAATGTATTCTTTGAAGTACATTTACAAGTGGTACAGAAGGTTTTTAAAGGAAAATGGTAAATCAGGGACATTAATTTGTACTTGATTTACTATTTATGAGAAAAGATAGACAAGATGATGAACCACATCCCCGTTTTTAAATTGACAAACCTACAAGTGGTTGTTATCAACACAAATTCATTTTCCGGAAAAATCATTTTGATTAGAACAAACTTAAGTGTTTTGAAATCTAAATGAGAAAATGATTTGTGATAGGGGGAGTTCAGATTGTTTATGCCTAGTGAATGGCGATTTGATGTGATTCAGTGTCAGTTGTCAAGTTTCTGTACAGTTTGTTGTTGCTTTTTATATTTCTAGTAGGTCAAATATCTAGAAGTTTTCAAATTTTCTTTAAAATGTGTTTGCATTTTAGGGGGAGTAGGGAAATTTCAGAAAATCCAAAAACATCAGAAAATTTGAAAAAGTCAAAAACATGATAAAATTCAAAAATGAGTTTTGTTGCGAAAAAGAGGAAATGATAGTACGTCAGTGGACTATCACGGCACGCTAAAGAAATGTAAAGTCTAAAAAGTGTTAAACAATCTTACTGCGGATGTGTCAGTAGATTTTCGCACATTTAGTAAATCGAAACGAGATATAAACCTATATTCAAACTTGCTTAATTCGTGGGTAACTATTCTTGAATATATGGGTGTGACAACCCGAACTTTAGACTTGCTTTGTGTAACGCTATGTGCATGTGTGAACTAAATTATATGTTTGATTGGATGAATGTTACGGTTAAATGTTTAAATGTTGCGTTATTGGACCACACAACACTACACCCGATCCATAAATCAATTGGGCTTTACTTTTGTTTGCAAACCCACTCGGTCCATGTAATGGACCCGAGATTACAAACCGGCCCAAGTGAGGCTTCGGCCCACTTCTCTTATACGTATATACATGCACCCATCCTTAGGGTTTTTGTTTACACAATTGGGCAACCTAGAGCACACACACAAACTCTCTCCTTCTTGCGACTCGGAACCGGCAATCACACACACACCCTTTGAAGCTCTCGGCTCCGTTCTTGTCTTCATCTCGGTTAGTATGATGATTATGATTGATTGTTGTTTATTGAATGTTGAGGTTTAATGATTGTGATAACCGGTTTGCATACATAATATATATTTCATTGTAGAGTTGAAAATTATACGATGTTAATGTTAGGAATGGGAATAACCGGCTGCATGTACACTAATTGGTCCGAGAATATGTTGTTAATCGGCTAGGTTGCATGATAGTTAAGGATTCGGTATAAGGCTTGTATGGAAATCCGATTGCATGTTGCTTGAATGAATTATTACTGTTCTTAATAACATGAATTTTGCTATGAACATGGGTCATTGTCAAGATGAACCTGTTAAACTTCTGTGTTTGATCCGAAATATGAAAGTGCCAAAAGTGTTTGCTGATATCTCGGAATATTAGTTATTATGGAAACTGATAATTGATTTGCATAATTGCGTATAACTGAACTGCATGAAATCAGGGAAAAACTGTTACCATTTGCGTGTCTCGACTGAGATTGCGAGTCGGGATCCACAGTCTCGACTCGAGACCATAAACAGCATTAGTCGAAAACGAGGTTGCGAGTCATGTTGCGACTCGTAACCAGCCCATGACAAGTCGAGACCATGGTTGCGAGTCCCGTTGCGACTCGTAACCAGACCATGATGAGCCGAAATCACCCGTTGCGACTCGTAACCAGCTGTTGCGACTTGTAATCTCCGGTTGCGACTCGAGATCCCCGTTGCGACTCGAGACTAGCTACTCGTACACTGATTTGGGCCTACCTCGTCACGGGCCCAATTCGATTGACTGCTATTGGACTGCTTATCTGTTTGGGCCGATTACTTGGACTCGTTGCATGATTTGAACTGCTGATACGTTTATGTGATTCGCCATGATCATACTCGATACCATACGTGATACAAACGTGCTATATACGAACCTGACTTGTATAATAACCATGATAGGACGTGGTTGACCATTTACTTGCTACCTGTACTCTTTTGTGTATCTGCCGAGCAAACCAAGGTGAGTTCACACAGCCAAGGCATGGGATTCCCGGGTTGGGAATTGGGTTGGATATGTTATTGTTAAAAGAGTTACTCGTACTTACGCATTTTCTAGACTATAGACCATCGTCCTCAGGTTAGTCAGGACACGTTACGTAAAGCCTACGTAACCCATTACGTTGCCATTTGTCTCCCGGGTCGGGAGGACACGTTACGTAAAGCCTACGTAACCCAATACCATCCACTGGCTTCCAGGTCGGAAGGCCACGCTGCGTAAAGCCTACGTAGCCCCCACGCGTACCACTGTCCTCGGGGAAGGGCACGTCACGTAAAGCCTACGTGACCCTGTACGTATTCCTGTTCTCGGTAAAGAAGAACACATGGTCGGAAGTTAGTCTAGTAAGTACCGTTAATGAGAAGCCCTCATTAGCCAGGATAAACATGGGAAGCCCCCACCAGTATTATGAACACAAGGTTTGGGAAGCCCCCACCTTTAGTACACACTAGTATGGGAAGCCCCCACTAGCTATACTTATGCACTATGTTATGAACTTACTTTCTGTGAACTCGCTCAACTAGTTTGTTGATTATTTGCTGCATGCCTTGCAGGACCTTAGGTACCATATGGAGCTTGCACAGGGAGGAGCAGGTCGTTGTGGGATACGGATCATGAACTTATTCTGAACTTATAATTATTTTGAGATTACATACTATGCTTCCGCTACTTAAACAATGTTGGTTTTGAAACATCAATCATGTCATGATGATTTACTTTATTTACTTTTATATTAAATGCTATGTTTGATATGATTGGTGGCTTGATCCTGGTCAGTCACGCTCCCAAGCGGTGGTACTCCGCGGGTGGATTTTGGGGGTGTGACAGATTGGTATCAGAGCCATTGGTTATAGAGAACTTGGTTTTAATATGGGGAAATGTTTTTTTATTAAAACCGGACTATAACCAGAACAGTGCTCTCAACGATCCACAACGACGCTTCGCTCCACGTGCAAGACTCGACACCCTAGGTAATAAGGTTTATGTTTATTGCCTGTTTGCTAGAACTGCTTAGAACTTTGCTCGCATTATGTTTAGATGCACATGATACTATAGTATGTGAATCCCTACGTGTTTACACTTTTCTGTCATCGCCCTACTCGCGAACCATTCTTACGTATGCTACTTGTTACAATGAAGATCATGTCTGGACGAATCAACATGACACAAGCCCAGCTAGAGGCTCTCGTTCAAGCTCAAGTTGCTGCGGCAGTTGCAGCAGCTCAAGCAGGTAGTATATCCTGTAGTATAGGCACACACTAGGATCTTTAGATCCTACATTAACTCTCGTATTTAACTTCGTCCTATTCGTACACAATAGGTCAACCAGCGCAGCAAGTTTGCACTTTTAAGAACTTCATGGACTGTCGTCCAAACTCTTTCAGCGGCACAGAGGGGGCAGTGGGACTCCTCCATTGGTTTGAAAAGCTAGAATCAGTGTTCGAAATGTGCGAGTGCCCTGAGGCTCGCAAGGTCAAGTTTGCCACCGGTACTTTGGAGGGAATAGCACTGACTTGGTGGAACGCCCAAGTTCAAATCTTAGGGTTGGCAGCTGCAAACGCCACCCCATGGAACGATTTCAAGGAACTCATCAAGCGTGAGTACTGCACGCGTGAAGATATTCACAAGCTGGAAGACGAGCTGTATAACCTGAAAATGGTTGGATCGGAAATCGAAGCGTATACTAAACGGTCGAATGAGCTGGCCGTTCTGTGTCCTACTATGGTGGACCCTCCATACAAGCGCATTGAGTTGTATCTCAAGGGATTGGCGCCAGAAATTCAGAGCCACGTGACGTCGGCTAACCTCGAAAACATCCAGGAAATTCAGCGCCTCGCTCACCGTATCACCGATCAGGCAGTGGATCAGAATAAACTGCCCAAGCGTGTTAATGCTACTGCTAACGTCACCACCTCAGTTACTCCTGCTACATCAGGGGACAGTAAAAGAAAGTGGGATGGAGATTCCAGCAGAGGCTCAGCATCCGTTCAGTCTCAAGCTCAGCAACAGAAGACTGACCATTATCAGAGTCCTAGTCAGCAATCCTCTGGTAGTCACAGACAGAGGAGATATCAGGGTAGTCAACCTAGGTGCCACAACTGCAACAGGCATCACCACGGCCCGTGTAACAAGGGTCGTTGTCAAAGGTGTCTTAAGATGGGTCACGAGGCCAAAGATTGTAGGAGCCCTCGTCCTGCGAATCAGAATCAGCAGCCTCAGCAACCAGCTCCACAGAACCAGCAGCAGCAACAGCAGCCACAGCGAGGAAACCGGGGATGTTTCCAGTGTGGGGCTGAAGGTCATTTCAAACGAGATTGCCCTCAGTTGAACCAGAACCAGAACCGCAACAACAACAACCAGGGCAACGGCAACAACAACGGCGGGAACAACAACAATAATGGCAACGAGGCAAGAGGTCGAGCTTTCGTCTTGGGAAGAGGAGACGCAGTGAACGATCCCAACGTGGTTATGGGTAAGTTTCTCCTCGACAATATTTACGTTACTGTTTTGTTTGATTCGGGTGCGGATACAAGCTATATGTCTGTGAAAATGTGTCAACTGCTAAAACGTGCACCAACACTTTTACCCACCAAACATGTAGTAGAGTTAGCTAACGGTAAAAGTCTAGAAGCCGCGCACGTAGTTCAGGGTTGTAATCTTATCCTAGCTGGCCAAGCTTTCTCTATTGATCTCATTCCCATAGTTTTGGGTAGCTTCGACGTCGTGATTGGGATGGACTGGCTATCCCAACACCAGGCAGAAATCTTATGCAGCGAGAAGGTTATTCGCATTCCACGTTCAGGTCAAGAACCTCTCGAAGTTCAAGGCGACGAGAGTGGTGCAGTGGTTGGTATCATCTCTTTCTTGAAGGCTCAGAAATGCTTACGTAAGGGTCACACTGCCATTCTGGCACTCGTTACAGACGCATCAGTAAAGGAAAAGAAATTGGAAGATATTCCAATCGTACGTGATTACCCTCAGGTGTTTCCTGAAGACTTACCTGGCTTACCGCCTCATCGTCAGGTCGAATTTCAGATCGAGCTCGCTCCAGGAGCAGCACCCATAGCTCACGCACCATATCGTCTAGCTCCATCAGAATTGGAGGAATTGTCAAAGCAACTGCAGGAACTCTTGGAAAAGGGTTTCATTCGTCCAAGCTCTTCGCCTTGGGGAGCTCCAGTACTTTTCGTGAAAAAGAAAGACGGTACGTTCAGGATGTGCATCGACTACCGTGAACTGAACAAGGTGACGGTGAAGAACCGTTATCCTCTTCCGCGCATCGACGACTTATTCGACCAGTTGCAAGGGTCGTGCTACTATTCGAAGATAGACTTGAGGTCTGGTTACCATCAGCTGAGAGTCCGGGATGAGGACATCTCCAAGACTGCATTCAGAACTCGTTACGGTCACTACGAGTTTCTCGTCATGCCGTTTGGATTAACGAACGCGCCTGCTGTATTTATGGATCTTATGAACAGGGTGTGCAAACCCTATCTTGACAAGTTCGTCATTGTTTTCATCGACGACATTCTGATTTACTCCAAGAGTCAGGAGGAACACGAGCAACATCTTCGTTTGATATTGGAACTCCTTCGGAAAGAACAGTTGTACGCCAAGCTTTCCAAATGCGACTTCTGGCTTCGTGAAGTCCACTTCTTAGGCCATGTAGTGAACAAGGATGGGATCCATGTCGATCCATCCAAGGTAGATTTGATCAGGAACTGGCCTGCACCGCGTACACCGACAGAAATACGCCAATTCTTGGGTCTGGCAGGTTATTACAGACGGTTTATTAGAGACTTTTCGAAGATTGCTCAGCCGCTTACGGTACTGACACAGAAGGGTGTTACCTATTGCTGGGGAGAGCCCAAGGAGACTGCTTTTCAGCACCTAAAGGATAGACTTTGCAGTGCACCTATCCTCTCATTGCCAGAGGGCACAGATGACTTCGTGGTTTATTGTGATGCATCCATTCGGGGACTGGGATGTGTGTTAATGCAGCGCGACAAGGTTATCGCTTACGCCTCTCGTCAACTAAAGGTTCATGAACGCAACTACACGACGCACGATTTAGAGCTGGGAGCTGTCGTTTTCGCGCTTAAGATATGGCGACACTACCTGTACGGTACCAGGTGCACGATTTACACCGATCACAGGAGTCTCGAGCATATCCTTAAGCAGAAGGATTTGAATATGCGTCAACGACGATGGGTCGAGTTACTTAACGATTACGAATGCGCCATCAAGTATCATCCAGGCAAAGCCAATGTTGTGGCTGATGCCCTTAGTCGAAAGGACACTTTACCGAAGCGCGTGCGAGCGCTACAGCTTACGATTCAGTCTAGCCTTCCTGCACAAATACGAAATGCTCAGGTAGAAGCATTGAAGCCTGAAAACGTCAAGGCTGAAGCCTTACGCGGCTCACGGCAACAAATGGAACAGAAGGAAGACGGCGCCTATTACGTAACGGGCCGGATTTGGGTCCCTCTTTATGGCGGTCTACGCGAACTTGTAATGGACGAAGCTCACAAGTCTCGCTACTCGGTACATCCAGGGTCGGATAAAATGTACCACGACATCAGCACTACTTATTGGTGGCCTAGTATGAAGGCCCACATCGCTACATACGTTGGAAAATGCTTGACCTGTGCGAGAGTCAAGGTTGAATATCAGAAACCAGCTGGCCTACTTCAGCAGCCTAAGATACCGCAATGGAAATGGGAAGAAATTTCCATGGATTTCGTTACAGGCCTACCTAGATCCCAGCGTGGGAATGATACCATATGGGTGATCGTGGATCGACTCACCAAGTCTGCACACTTCCTGGCTATAAAGGAAACGGATAAGTTCTCAACTCTCGCAGACGTCTATCTTAAGGAAGTTGTTTCGAGGCACGGGGTGCCCACGTCCATCATTTCGGATCGCGATGCACGATTCACGTCAGAGCTATGGCAAGCGATGCACAAATCTTTCGGCTCACGATTAGACATGAGCACAGCATATCACCCTCAGACGGATGGGCAGTCTGAACGAACGATCCAAACGCTAGAAGACATGCTTCGGGCATGCGTCATCGATTTCGGCAACGGCTGGGAAAAACACCTCCCATTGGTGGAGTTTTCATACAATAACAGTTACCATACCAGCATTCAAGCCGCTCCATTTGAGGCATTGTACGGGCGTAAATGCCGGTCACCCCTCTGCTGGGCAGAGGTGGGGGATAGTCAGATCACGGGTCCAGAGATAGTAGTGGACGCCACAGAAAAGATCGCACAGATACGACAACGCATGGCGGCAGCACGTGACCGTCAGAAAGCCTACGCGGACAAGCGTAGAAAGCCATTGGAATTTGAGGTCGGGGACCGGGTTTTATTGAAAGTTTCACCCTGGAAGGGTGTGGTACGTTTTGGCAAACGGGGCAAACTGAATCCGCGGTATGTCGGACCATTCGAAATCATAGAAAAGATTGGCAAGGTAGCCTACAGGTTGAACCTACCAGCTGAACTCGGGGCAGTTCACAATGTCTTTCATGTATCGAACCTAAAGAAGTGCCTATCAGATGAAAACCTCATCATTCCTTTTAAGGAACTCACTATCGACGAGCGGTTGCAGTTCGTCGAGGAACCAGTGGAAATCACGGACCGGGATGTGAAGGTCCTCAAACACAAGAGAATCCCTCTTGTCCGAGTTCGTTGGAACTCCAAACGTGGCCCAGAGTACACCTGGGAACGCGAAGACAGGATGACAGAAAAGTACCCCCAGTTATTTGAAACCAATGCTACCACTACTGAGGCTGAAGCTACTACTTCGGAATTTCGGGACGAAATTCCAGATCAACGGAGGGAGGATGTGACACCCCAGGAAAATCAGTGAACAATACAGTTTACCTAGCTTCCTCAGTGAGTGCATACCAAATTTCGGGACGAAATTTCCAATTAGTTGGGGATAATGTGACAACCCGAACTTTAGACTTGCTTTGTGTAACGCTATGTGCATGTGTGAACTAAATTATATGTTTGATTGGATGAATGTTACGGTTAAATGTTTAAATGTTGCGTTATTGGACCACACAACACTACACCCGATCCATAAATCAATTGGGCTTTACTTTTGTTTGCAAACCCACTCGGTCCATGTAATGGACCCGAGATTACAAACCGGCCCAAGTGAGGCTTCGGCCCACTTCTCTTATACGTATATACATGCACCCATCCTTAGGGTTTTTGTTTACACAATTGGGCAACCTAGAGCACACACACAAACTCTCTCCCTCTTGCGACTCGGAACCGGCAATCACACACACACCCTTTGAAGCTCTCGGCTCCGTTCTTGTCTTCATCTCGGTTAGTATGATGATTATGATTGATTGTTGTTTATTGAATGTTGAGGTTTAATGATTGTGATAACCGGTTTGCATACATAATATATATTTCATTGTAGAGTTGAAAATTATACGATGTTAATGTTAGGAATGGGAATAACCGGCTGCATGTACACTAATTGGTCCGAGAATATGTTGTTAATCGGCTAGGTTGCATGATAGTTAAGGATTCGGTATAAGGCTTGTATGGAAATCCGATTGCATGTTGCTTGAATGAATTATTACTGTTCTTAATAACATGAATTTTGCTATGAACATGGGTCATTGTCAAGATGAACCTGTTAAACTTCTGTGTTTGATCCGAAATATGAAAGTGCCAAAAGTGTTTGCTGATATCTCGGAATATTAGTTATTATGGAAACTGATAATTGATTTGCATAATTGCGTATAACTGAACTGCATGAAATCAGGGAAAAACTGTTACCATTTGCGTGTCTCGACTGAGATTGCGAGTCGGGATCCACAGTCTCGACTCGAGACCATAAACAGCATTAGTCGAAAACGAGGTTGCGAGTCATGTTGCGACTCGTAACCAGCCCATGACAAGTCGAGACCATGGTTGCGAGTCCCGTTGCGACTCGTAACCAGACCATGATGAGCCGAAATCACCCGTTGCGACTCGTAACCAGCTGTTGCGACTTGTAATCTCCGGTTGCGACTCGAGATCCCCGTTGCGACTCGAGACTAGCTACTCGTACACTGATTTGGGCCTACCTCGTCACGGGCCCAATTCGATTGACTGCTATTGGACTGCTTATCTGTTTGGGCCGATTACTTGGACTCGTTGCATGATTTGAACTGCTGATACGTTTATGTGATTCGCCATGATCATACTCGATTCCATACGTGATACAAACGTGCTATATACGAACCTGACTTGTATAATAACCATGATAGGACGTGGTTGACCATTTACTTGCTACCTGTACTCTTTTGTGTATCTGCCGAGCAAACCAAGGTGAGTTCACACAGCCAAGGCATGGGATTCCCGGGTTGGGAATTGGGTTGGATATGTTATTGTTAAAAGAGTTACTCGTACTTACGCATTTTCTAGACTATAGACCATCGTCCTCAGGTTAGTCAGGACACGTTACGTAAAGCCTACGTAACCCATTACGTTGCCATTTGTCTCCCGGGTCGGGAGGACACGTTACGTAAAGCCTACGTAACCCAATACCATCCACTGGCTTCCAGGTCGGAAGGCCACGCTGCGTAAAGCCTACGTAGCCCCCACGCGTACCACTGTCCTCGGGGAAGGGCACGTCACGTAAAGCCTACGTGACCCTGTACGTATTCCTGTTCTCGGTAAAGAAGAACACATGGTCGGAAGTTAGTCTAGTAAGTACCGTTAATGAGAAGCCCTCATTAGCCAGGATAAACATGGGAAGCCCCCACCAGTATTATGAACACAAGGTTTGGGAAGCCCCCACCTTTAGTACACACTAGTATGGGAAGCCCCCACTAGCTATACTTATGCACTATGTTATGAACTTACTTTCTGTGAACTCGCTCAACTAGTTTGTTGATTATTTGCTGCATGCCTTGCAGGACCTTAGGTACCATATGGAGCTTGTACAGGGAGGAGCAGGTCGTTGTGGGATACGGATCATGAACTTATTCTGAACTTATAATTATTTTGAGATTACATACTATGCTTCCGCTACTTAAACAATGTTGGTTTTGAAACATCAATCATGTCATGATGATTTACATTATTTACTTTTATATTAAATGCTATGTTTGATATGATTGGTGGCTTGATCCTGGTCAGTCACGCTCCCAAGCGGTGGTACTCCGCGGGTGGATTTTGGGGGTGTGACAATGGGTAACCCCTGAAATCTTGTTTGAAAGGTCCCATATTCTGAGATACTAGGTCATTATACTCAGTGATATCTGGGGTATTATCCCGGGACTTCTGCTGTATGGAAGTACTGACCTAGTCCCCGGATAATACTTTCTGCAAATGCTTGAAAAAGCGCCGCCCTCAGCATGATGATGAAACAATAAAATTGATAGTCGCTGCTGTTGAAATGCGAAAAGATCCTCTAAAGGGGACCCACCAAAAGTCGAGCCGTCATCTCTCTGCTGAACGGAAGTTCTGACCTGAGCTCTCACGGTTTCGCATTTAACCCCTTTACAGATATCAGTTGTGGTATACTCACCTGTAAGACTGAATATTTGGAATCTGGATACGGGAGTATATTCAAGTGGAGTGATACACAATTAAGTTTAAGTCTCTAAAACATTAATATCGTATCTCGAATCGATTGAAATTTGTGTTGAAAATTTAAGAGGACAAACATACTGACAATCTAGGTAAATTGTTTAAAGCTTAAAATGAAATCAAGCTTAACGGTGTTGGTGATTTGTCTCATAAATCTGATATGATCCTCTTGCACGAACTCACAAAAATATTGTTTGTAAATATTTCATTCTTTGCATTTTATTTTCTCATATTGAAAATCCAAAAAGATTTTGTGTGTGTTTTAGCATTTTTTTTTGAAAAAAATCAAAAAGATTTTCGACAACTGATATTGGAAATCTGATTTTCAAAATTCCGAATGCTAAACATGATGAACAGATTTTGAGGGGGAGTGTTTGTGTAAATCTAACTGTTTTCGTTAAATCTAGCCTTCTTCAAGTGGTTCATCATAGATTGTTTTTGAAGGGAGTAAAATGCTGGTGCATAGTTGTTGAAATCAATTTGTAAAAGAAATTTACTTTGAGGTAGAGTCTATGCAGGAAAGCCAGGCGTTGATCCTGAAGATGTTACTGAAGATGAGAATACCAGTAAATCGAGAGGGGGAGTCTGTAGATAGAGAAAGAAAAGCTCGAAGACTGATCAAGACTGAAGATGTGAAGATACAGCATGGTGTGACTCGATAGTCGACTCCATCAACATCTGAGGGGGAGTCTGTTGGTGCACTACATCTGCTGATTACGTCTTATATCGAGTCATTATCTTAGAACGTTAGATCTAGGCACGTAATACGAGAAATTATGAGATTGTATAGGTTTATAGTGTTTGGATCGCTCATAGGTACATGGTGATAGTGGACCGCTTGTATGACACTATCTTGGGCCGCTTATGTGTCAAGTATGTGGGCCGCTTATGTGACAACATGTTGGGTCGCTTTTATGTCATGTCTGGGCCGCTTATTGGGCCTGTCCAATAAGCGGTCCCAAAGTCCTATATATACCTCTAGAGCGAATTCATTGTAACGGTTCCTGATTTTCGTACCGAAGTGCTGCCGGATCGAAAACAGGTTGTATTCATCATCAAATCACTAGAAAAGGAGTTTAAAGTGTTATACAAGCTATTCCTACGTCATTTACTTGTTTTCCGCACCTGTACTTGACGAAAACACCTCTGAACGACTCGTTCGGGTCTCCAAACGATCCTACACCTATTCATTAAGTCCATGAAAACAGCAGGAGCATTGGTCAAACCGAATGGCATGACTGTGAAATCATAGTGCCTATATCGAATGCGGAATGCTGTCTTGGGAATATCCTCTTCATGCACACGAAGCTGATGATACCCAGAACGAAGATCGATCTTGGAAAAGCAAGTAGCACCCTGTAACTGGTCAAAGAGATCATCAATGCGAGGTAGGGGATATCGATTCTTGATGGTAAGCTTATTCAGCTCACGATAATCGATACACATTCTGAAAGATCCATCCTTCTTCTTAACAAGAAGAACGGGAGCACCCCAAGGTGAAAAGCTAGGACGAATAAAACCTTTGTCAAAAAGCTCTTGAAGCTGCTTAGATAGCTCTTGCATCTCAGACGGTGCAAGACGATATGGAGCTCTGGCAATAGGATTTGCACCAAGTACGAGATCAATACGGAACTCGACTTGGCGTGCTGGGGGTAGACCAGGTAACTCTTCAGGAAACAACTCTGGATAATCCCGAACAATAGGAATATCTTGCATAGACTTACCTTTTCCTTTATCTGCTGTAACATGTGCCAAGAATGCCACCTAGTTCTTTCGCAGATACTTCCGAGCTTGAAAACAAGACATAAGCTTGAGACGACAAGCAGGTTTCTCACCACGAACCTGTAGTACCTCGCCTGACGAAAGCGGCACACGAACGATCTTCTCAAAACAAACTACCTCTGCGTGATGTTTGGCTAACCAATCCATACCCACAATAATGTCGAAGCTTCCAAGTTGCATAGGCGTGAGGTCAATAGGAAAAAGATGGTCGTTAAGGTTCAACTGGCAGTTACGAAGAACAGAATCAAGAACAACGGGTTCACCACTCGCAACTTCTACTGTCAAAGGCTTACCTAGTTTCGTTCTAGACACGCGAAGCAAGGGCTCAAAAGATAACGACACAAAACTCTTATCGGCCCCTGAATAAAAAAGAACAGACGCAGGTTGATTATTAACAAAGAACGTATCGTTCACCACATCATTGTCTGCTTGCGCCTCTTATGCATTCATGTTGAAAGCTCGCCCACGAGCCTGAGCCTGAACTGGATTTGCATTCACCAATCTTAGACATTGATTACGGTAGTGGGTCAGATCCCCACAGTTGTAACAAGAGCCTGGTGGGAAGTGAGGTCGTGCTGCTTGACCTTGTTGCTGAGCAGGAGGCTGAGCAACTTGTTGAGCCGGGTTCTGAACTGCCTAATTCTGGTTGACCGGAATGCAGCATGTAGCAGCAAGATGACCATTTCTCCCACAGTTGGTGCAATGACGACACTGGAGGTGGGGTAGGTGATGGCCGTTACACCTGTTGCATAAAGGCGCATTGCCAAGATAAGGCCTCTTGGCAGGTTGTTGCGCAGGCTGATTTTGTGCAGCTTGAGCCTGTGCAGTAACGACATAGTTTTGGGAAGCCTTTCGCTTCCTAGAACCCTTTGAGGAACCCACATCATTTCCCTTCTTGTTTTTACCTTTCTTTCCATCCTTCTTGTCAGACTCCTGCTTCTTACCCTTCTTGTCACCTTTTCTGTGCAACTTACCCTTTCGAATCTGCGACTCAGTCAACGTCGCAGATAACTCGATCGCCTAACGGACGGTGGTAGGATTACTACCAGTAACGATGTCTTGCATGGATTCAGGTAGACCATTGATGTACCTCTCAATAGCCTTATCGAGTGGGGTAACCATTGTTGGGCAAAGTATGCTTAACTCCTCATACCTATCAGTATACGCCCTGTCCTCACCACTTTCCTGTTTCAAATCATCAAACTCCCTCTCCAACGCTCACAGCTCATGACGAGGACAAAACTCCCTCATCATAAGAGTTCTAAGTTCAGCCCATGTTTGTGCTAAAGCAACTTCAGCACCACGGTCTCTCATAACCCCGTTCCACCATGTCAAAGCCCTCTTCTGAAATACACTAGAGGCAAACTCGACCTTCCGATTCCCAGGACACAGAACATGGCGGAATGTACTCTCAATGCTCTTGAACCATTGAAGGAGCCCAGTTGCCCCTTCGGTACCACTGAAGTTGAGTGGTTTAGCCGAATTGAAACTCTTGAAGTTACAAGGAGCACTCTGATTGTTATTAGCTTGGTTCACTTGAGCTATAATGTTTGGGAGTGCGGCAGCCATGTGCTGTGCCAGAATATCTGCCACTTCGGCATTTGTTAACAGGTTTTCACATCGAGGAGGCATGCGAAAAGAGGAAACATGAGATGAAACGAGTGAGATGATTAGATGAAAAGAACGAGAGGAAACAAAATCAACAAAGGCAAAGATGGTGGTCATTCGTCTGTATCACAAAGCAAACAAACGACACACAATGACTAATCAAAGTAATGGGTCCAAAAATAATGCTTAGCGAAGACATGCTCGCCTATAAGTGAACACTCACCCCAGGAGTTCCCAGGTAAGAGTGACTGGCCCGATTATGTGGATTTGTACGAACACTCTAGCCTTAGACAGAAAACTCAGGGTACAGGCATTCACCCTTCCAGTTTGCACATGTTCACACTATTTAGAACCCAAGACTTTGACGAGATTTTGAAAACTTGGAAGGCACAAGGCCAAAAGAATCATTCAAAAACAAATGATAAAATTTCAAAATCAATTTGAAAAATCAAAAGGGTTCAAAACCATATAATAAATCTTTTAAAAACAGAAGATTGTTTTTCAAAAATCGTTTCATAAAATTGGGTTCACGTTTTGGTGATCACCTAAGGATAGGTGAAGTGCGTGTTTTAAAATCTAAACACCAGACAACTTGTGTTAGGGTCCTAGAAAGGTTATAGTCTAGGTCAAAGCATTACTAATAACCTAATTCCCTATAACCATTGGCTCTGATACCAACTCTTCTGTCACACCCCGACCACGTAAAACATCAAATCGTGGCGGAAACATCGGGGAGTGTTGTAACAGAATTATTGTTCCACAATCATGGTAATTAAAATAATATTTTATTCATAACCAAAGGTGGAATTACATTGTCTCAAAACAAGAACCAAAGAGTTATATTGTCTTAAAATAAAAGAAACAAGAGTTCATAATTAAACTAAGTCTATCTTCATTTTATGTCACTAAGGCCCAAGTCCACCCTAGCATGTCACGATCAACATCCTAAGCAACAGCTCCTGAAAACACATGTGAAAATAGGTACGTCAGCATAAAAATGCATGTGAGATACATAGGTTTTGTGAAAATAGGGTTCATGACTTAAGTTTAAGAAAATGTTTAATAAAAGGTAGTCATGAACCTTGTAAAATGTTTTGTTTTGTAAATCATTTGAAAAGCGATAAAATCAGATGATATATATATATATATATATATATATGAAGAATAATGTATGGTTAAATGAATAACCAAGTAAAATAGGTTGTATAAAATAATCTGTTTTGTAAAACAAAGTCTTCTGAAAAATATGTTATTTGTGTAAAATGTATAAGTCCAAATTGAATGATTTAAATAACGCTACGATATGTGATATAATACAAGCACTTATATATAGGAAGTACCAGCGGCGTATCCACCATGCTTGTATCATACTACACACGTCTCGTTACTTAAGTCAGTTAAACAAACCACCAAAGTATAATGTTTATGTTTAAACCAACCATTAAATGTTCATGTATAAACCAATGTCAAATGTTTAAAAGTCCATAATGTAGTCATGTATGTGTAACAAATGTTATGTGTGTTAAGTAAAATGTATTCACTTCAACCAAATGTAAAAATGTAAAAAACAAAGTATTTTGAGTATATCAAAAAGTTATGTTTTGCAAAGTACATGCATGTTTTAATGATACAAACATTTATGTGGTAAGTTAACGCATACATTCAAGCCTTGAGACAAACGGATAACCCTAAGTCAAGGTTATCAAAAGAAATGTTATCGGATTCAGTCATTCCTTTCACCCAAACAAACCTAGGATGTCAGGAACGGGATTTGTCAAGTCCTATGGTACCATTACTTACTACCGAGCGGCGTAGCTAATGTTAATGAATGTATATAAGTCCCGTTTGTGCAGACCAAATGTTATACCAAATGTAAACATGTTATATGAAAACAATGTACTAAGTATGCTAAGTTAACATACAAAGCAGAAAAGTCATGTAAATCAATGTGCTAGCATGCTCAGTCTACATACATAGCAGAAAATGTAATGTAAAACAATGTGCTAATATGCCAAGTAAACATATGTAGCAAAACAATGTAATGAAGTCAAGGTGCTAGCATGTTAAGTTAACATACATAGCAAAACAATCTAATGAAATCATGTACTATAAGTGTACTAAAGAACATAGCAAGCATATGATGTGAAAAACATAGAAAGCACGAAAGTAGCAAGTAGGCACATGTGTTTCTCCCCAAAACGATTGAAAAACAGTAAAAGAGGGGACTATGTACTCACTTGAGATTGCCCAATAGACTTTAGATATCCACCAAGCAAGCTAGAAGATCACGGATTCAAACGGCACCTAATATAGGTATCTACATTAATAAACGGACCTAACGGAAGATCGGGTAGTACGAGGGTTTGTAAACCAAATAAGTGTGGGAACTTATGTAACATGGTTTGACAAAGCCTACATACTAAAATGAAACCTATCCTAAGTGCTTTTGACCCGTTACGACCCGTTTAGATAGCTTATGCTACTTTAACGTGTCGTTTGCGTAAAACGCGTTCGGAACGCCTAACTAGCCCTTTGACAAGCAAGATATGCCTTAACATGTTTAATATTGTTGCTAAATCAGTTTAGATGTCAAAAATTAAGTTACATAGGCTTAAAATGAATTTTGGCGACAAAAGGGTATTTTGGTAATTTTCCTAAGGCATAGAAACTACTTATCATACAACCACTTAAACAACGTGACCATAAGGTATAACCTCGGAAGGTTATTCCCTATACAACTATGGTCACCTAAAGTGTTTGGTTGGATCCTAATGATCGACCAAATGGGTCGGGTTCGAAAGCATAAGCGATTGTCTAGATCGCTTACCCTTACGACCCTAGACAAGCACAAAACTAAAAGCGACGAGCTAACATGCTAGAACATGTTTAGTAAAGTTAGAAAACAGGTTTGGTATTAAAACAAACGGTTTTAATACCCTAGAGTAGTTTGGTTACAAAATACGCGAGAAAACGCATTTTGGCCGAAACTACGACTCGTCACTGAGCCTAGATAACGTGGTAATTAGTAGGCATAGTCACTAGGGACTATATCCATCTTGATTACGCTCACGTTATGAAGTTCAAACGAACTTCGCATTGACCATAAACTGGTCAATGTAGAAAGTCAAACGCAGTTCGACTTTAACGCTAAAACGAATGAAAAACGCGAAAGAATACTTACAGAAGGTCCCCGCAAGATTTGATCCCGATTCTCTCTCAGGTAGGAAGCATATACTTCCAATTAGAGAGCTTGAATCAGATCAAATGTGAGGAAATGAGTGAAATGGGTTGGGTTTATATAGGCATGGTACAACCGTTAGGATCGTTCGTCAAGAAACGTGCTTCGATCTAGGCCGTACACATGGGCCCATTGGCTTACAAAACCATTAGAGCCCCTAGATTCAGTCCATTGTTTTTCAAAAACCATTTGCAAGTGGTTTATTCAGGTATAACAACTGTAAACAGCTGTTTGCAACAATTCTGCATATCTGGGAGGCCCTCGTGCCCCTTGTAAACATGTGCAAGGCCTTAAACGGGCCGCCTGGTAAACACAGTTCACCAACAAGTTTGCAGTTTGACAGTTTCAGTCCCTGAATGTGTTTAAAGCCATTTCTGACATGTTTAAGGCCCGTCAAGACAACTTTAAGGCCCTAAAATGATGCTTAAACATTTTGGACATGAAACATGCTCAAAAATATGCCGGATGTCGGTTCGTTTGGTCGTACGATTGCGATGTTTGCTTAATTACGACGAAATGTGCATAAGCGCGAAAGACGATCCAAATTGCGCGACAAATGGATTTTTCTCATGCCAAACACTAAAATAAAATATTTTAATGCTTACATAAATTTATTGGATGTCCGGATGTATTCAGAACGAAAGTTATGCGCGAAAATGCAAACTTATGCACTTTTTGACGCTTTTAGTCCCTGATTGAGCATAAAGTTTATTTTAGCACACCGAACCCCTCAAAGCCTATTTCTAAGCTATTTAAAGAATATTTAGGGTGTGTTTAACTTATGATCATGTTCCGGAATGTTCGTTACAGTTCAAATTGGCATACTTTCACAGTTTGTCAATTTTAGTCCCTGTAAGCGAATAAACTTGATTTTGCCATACCAAAGCCTTCAGAACTTATTTCTAAGTTACGTAAAGGTTATTTAAGGTATGTTAAGCATAAATTGATGTTCCGGAGTATTTGTCACGTTAAACTGATTACGTTTACGAATGATGTGGCTGTCGTGGGCCACTCAAAAGAAAAATAACCTAACTTTACCTATAGACAGGGTAAGTCGAGTGTCGAATCCACGAGGAGCATGTGGTTAGTGTTACACGTTTTGTTTGTAAATTTTACTAAACTAACTGATGATTATAAAATTGATATGGAATTAAAAACACATGAAACAAGTTGCAATTAAGAAAAAGATTGAGTTGTAATAAACAATTATGAGATAAGGTGATCATTCTGTGATTCAGATTCTGTAATTACTAATAACCAAGTTTTGATTTTATTGGATGCTATTGATTGAATAGTAAATCTGTCACATCTACCAATTACCTATGCAGTTCAAAATCTTAATATAAATTGATCAGATAAATATTAAAACAAGCATACATAGGAATCATTCAATCAACAAAAGCATAATTGGATTCAACACATAATTATAACTCTGACTGTCACTCAGGATTTGTCTGTCACATAAATAATATAATTATGTAAATAGTCGGTTGTCACCCGACTACAAATCCAAATCTCAATACAAACAGAAACTAGAATTAAAAGTGTCTCACAAGAATCATCCACCCGAAGTGTCCACGAGGGATTTAGCCGCTCATCTCGGCTGAATCTTCAAAATCCGGATATGCGGTTGAAAGCCTTCTCTGCCGTCGAAGATGTTCATCCTCCCTGATTGTATGCGTGTGTTTTTTCCAAAAAGTGTGCCCCTTTCCAACAAGTCCACGCCGCCAAAGTCCAAGCCCACATGTAATTTTGTTTTATTCTCCTTTTGGTGTTGGCGGCCCAATCCAAACAATTCATTAAGTCCCCTACGTGGCCTTCATGTTGGCGGCCCACTTATGTTTTTTACTTTTGCCTCCAATAAAATTCCCTAGTCTGTCGTGATGATATTGATGATGATCTTTAATGTTGTTGCATGTGCTGTCCAAATCCAAGCCACATGTGCGTCCCTCTCAATTCAATGTTCACGTGTCCCCCTTTCAATACTTTCTTTTGATAATGATATTATATAATAATAATCATTAAACCACAACTCAATTGCATGCTCCATATTTTCAACTTCCAAGCGTGCGTACGGTTACTACCGTAGGTTACGTCTTCAACTTTCTGTTTCTTTTGTTTTCAATTCTATCCACACATGCACAACCTTTTCATTCTAACCGTAATCTACGGTTACGAAGCATAAGCTACTCTTTGTAGTTTCTGTGAATCTTATATCCAACTTGGTGCATCTTTCATTTAATTAGTAATCGCCCCTTGAACTTCATGTTTCATACTTCTCACACACACAAGCTATGTATCAACTTTCAAATCATTATTTCCATGTCCCTAAACTTTATTTCGTAACATGTTTCACACAATTGTGGTATCTCCTGACCTGGAAAACTCCCGTTTCATCACGAAGCTCTCTAACTTCGCCTTATTACGCGTTTTACCTGTAAAACCTCAAGTACTCATAGTTAACATATTCAAGGCATATAATCAACTAAACGGCCATAAACATGTAATATAATACACTTTAGCACCCGGTTTTCACACACTCCATCAATGCACCGGTTTGCGTATAATCCTCCAGAAAGCGATATAGAATTTGAAATTGGATAAAAGTCAAAACATGAAAAACATCAAACATAAACAAACAAACATTGGGATCAAATAACTTTATTTCATTGATAATTGAACTATTTACAATGATTACAGGCACAGATGTCACATTTCTCGAAGATCGATTTACGTTCAGGCTACAATCAGTTACGAATTCAGGAGGAAGATATACCCAAAACCTCTTTTCGCACTCGCTACGGCCACTATGAATTTGTCGTTATGCCCTTTGGGTTAACCAACGCACCCGCGGTTTTCATGGACCTAATGAATCGCGTGTGTAAACCCTTTCTCGACCGCTTCGTCATCGTGTTTATCGATGATATCCTGATCTATTCAAAGTCGAAAGCCGAACACGCGCAGCATCTGTGTTTGGTTCTTGAGTTACTCCAAGGGAGTCGACTCTATGCCAAGTTCTCCAAGTGTGAATTTTGGCTGGAGGAGGTTCAATTCCTCAGTCACATTGTCAATAGTCAAGGTATTCACGTCGATCCCGTGAAGATTAAAGTTGTTAAGAGTTGGGTTACACTGAAAAACCCGTCCGAAGTCTGTTCTTTTCTCGGACTGGCGGGCTATTACCGCCGATTTATCGAAGGTTTATAACTGTCCCGCTCACTTCCCTCACGCACAAAGACAAGCCTTTTGTTTGGGGGACTGAACAAGAGCTTGCCTTTCAAACTCTTAAGTATATGCTCTGCAATGCTCCTGTGCTCGCTTTACCCGACGGAAACGATGACTTCGTAGTCTACTGCGACACCTCTAACCTCGGTCTTGGTTGTGTTCTCATGCAACGGGACAAGGTTATCGCGTACGCGTCTCGTCAGCTCAAGATCCACGAGAAGAACTATACAACCCATGATCTCGAGCTTGGTGGTGTTGTTTTTACATTAAAGATTTGGCGACACTACCTTTACGGTACCAAGTGCACGGTCTTCACCGACCATAAGAGCCTACAACATATCTTGAATCAGAAGGAACTGAATATGTGCTAACGCCGATGGGTTGAACTCCTCAACGATTACGACTGTGAGATTCGTTACCACCCTGGCAAAGCAAATGTCGTTGCCGATGCCCTAAGCCGACGAAGCTATTTGCATAGTGTTCATAAAATTCAAGCCCAGCACGACCTCGAAGCTCTAATTCGTGACGCTCAACACGCCTGTTTTACCGAACACACTTTGAAGGAAGAACGAATTCTCGGGAACGAACACCAGCTAGTGAATAAATCAAACTGTATCCTTTACTATCTCAATCGCATCTGGATTCCAAGTCGTAATAACCTCCGGGAGATATTGTTGACTGAAGCTCACAAGTCCCGATATTCCATTAATCCCGGTGCCGACAAGATGCACCATGACTTCGTCTTAGGTACTGGTGGCCTGGAATGAAGAAGGATGTCGCTATCTATGTTTCAAAGTGCCTGACTTGTTCGAAAGTCAAGGCTGAGCAACAACGCCCCTCTGGCTTACTCGTGCAACCCGAGATCCCTATGTGGAAATGGGAGAGTATAGCTATGGACTTCATAACGAAACTTCCCCGCACGCCCTTAGGTCATGATAGCATCTGGCTTATTGTTGAGCGTCTCACTAAATCTGCTCAATTTCTGTCGATACGAGAGGACTTTAAGGTAGAACGATTAGCACGAATCTATACCGACAAAGTCATTTGTTGACATGGGACGCCTCGTGATATCATCTCTGACCGCGATGGTCGATTTACTTCGCGTCTTTAGGAAACGTTTCAATCTGCTCTAGGTACTACTCTCAATCTTAGTACTGTTTTCCATCCCCAAACCGACGGTCAGACTAAACGCACGATTCGTACCCTTGAAGATACGCTTCGCTCGTGTGTTATAGATTTTGGTGGTAATTGGGATTCGCATTTACCTTTAGTCGAGCTCTCGTACAACAGTTATCACTCTATCATTCAAATGACACCATTTAAGGCATTATATGGAAGAAAATGTTGATCGCCTATTGTATGGCACGAGATCGGGGATGCGCAAATTACCGGTTCTGAGTAACTACAAGAAACGACTGACAAGATCCTCCAAATCCGAGACAATCTCTTGAAAGCGCGGAGTCGTCAAAAGAGTTACGTCGATAGACGCCGCAAGCCCTTGAATTTGACGTTGGCGATCACGAACTCCTAAAGGTTTCACCTTGGAAGGGGGTGATCCGATTCGGCAAGAAAGGAAAGCTCGCGCCTCGATATGTGGGACCCTTTAAGATTTTGGAAAGAATTGGCAAAGTGGCCTACAGACTCGAATTACCGGAGGAACTCAGCAACTTCCACCCGACTTTCCATGTTTTGAACCTCAAAAAGTGTCTGGCCGAGCAGAATTTACATGTACCACTCAAGGATCTACAAGTGGACGAAAGATTACACTTCGTGGAAAAGCCAGTCGAGATCATGGATCGAGAAACTAAGAAACTCTGACGCTCACGCATTCCCATAGGGAAGGTTCACAAGGAAGGCAAACGCGATGTCGAGTTCACCTGGGAACTCGAAAGTGATATGAAGGCTAAGTATCCACAGCTTTTCTTTACGCCTGCGCCTTAATTTCGGGACGAAATTCCCTAAAGTAGGGGAGGTTGTAACAACCCGACTTTTTGAAGTCAAAGTACAAGTCAAAGTCAAAGTCAAAGGAAGAAAAGATTGCTAATCAGATCTGTCATTCCTTGCTCAATTATTACTTTTACTCTCGACCCCCGATAATCGATACTTTAGTTTACGCAATTTTAGTTGTATTATGTGAAGTAACAATGCGATAAACGCAGATAAACGCTAATCTACTTAATGCTAATCACATCACTATCATATCGCAATACGAATTAAAGGTTCTGGATATTGTTTTACGTGTGTGTGCTACTAAATGCCTTACTTGTGTGTGATATGTTTAAAGGTGTTATTCGCAAAACGCAATCGCAACTCTATCGCAACGCAATCTTATCGCGAACTCGAAATTTAAGGTTTACTTTTATGGTTATTAGGAGTTATGTTATTTGTGTAACTATTTTTTAATACTATCGCATCGCCTACTCGCAACACAACGCAACGTTCAACGCACGAACCGAAAAGTCGGAAACCAACTCGCTCGAGCCATCCGATTGAAGGACCATTCGATCAAATGGTCATCTGTCTGGATAACCATCCGATAGGATGGTGATCCGATCGAAGGGCCCTCCGACCCAATAACCTACACCGCCTTTCTTCCTCTCTACCTATAAATACCTCACCTGTCACATCACTGTTCATGATGTGACAGCTTCCCTCCGACCAGCACGCTCTTGGCCGCTTTTCTCTCGATTCCTCGTGATTCTTGTAAGTTTTCAACTCAAATCTTGTACTTCCACATTAGCACATACTTTCTCATCAATTTCACCAACAAATCACAACTTTTCACCATGAAATCGCTGGATATGGGCTGCTTTAGGATGACGTCATCATGGGTTCTCATGAACACCAAAGTGTGACCTCGTTCCACCAAGAACAACTCAGATCCAAAGGATTTCTACAATGTTTAAACACTGATTTCACCTAGATCTAAACATCTTCCAAGTGTTTCAAACTTTTCTTCAACATCTCCTACTTTTACTCAAAACCATTAGAATCTGAGCTCGTTCGGGCCTCCTACTCGTTCTATAATGAAGTGTCGGATTGAGAATGGATTCCTACCGGAGAAGATGACAGATTCGCGGGTTAAACATGGAACACCATCATTAACAACTAGTTCGGAACGAATGGGGTGATTCCCGTCCGTTCGGATGAGTTGGGCTTGATGAGATTCCCATTGTTTAACACGCCGTCATAACGCCTCTGGCTGTAGGATCGAGAATTCTGACCCGAACGAGTCGTTCAGAGGCGTTCTTCTATGTTTCAGGTGCGGAATAACAAGAAACGTAGGTAGAAATAGCTTGTTCTTCACTTAATCTATTGTTTTATTGATTTGACAATGATTACAGCTCGATCGTCACACCGGCAGCACCTCGGTATGGAATTCAACAAAGTTACAAATGATTTCGCTTCTCAGGTTTATATAGTGTTGAGGTTCCGCTTATACGTACATGTCCACAGAAGCGGAACCTCATGTGTACGTATAAGCGAAACTACCTAGTACACATAAGCGAAACCTTTACCAATGACCTTATAAGCGAAACCTGCTCACTAAACATGTATAATATCCTATTTTCTCGTAAATCGTGCCCTAATCTATACAATGCAATGTTTGACTTGATCCAAGACGAACTCAACAGATGTAGTGCACCAACAGACTCCCCCTCAGATATTGATGTATTCGTTCATCGATTCACAACCATGCTGTGTCTTCACATCTTCAGTCTTAATCAGTCTCTGGGCTTCTCTATCTCTGTCTTCAGACTCCCCCTCTCGATTTACTGGTATTCCTTTGTTCTTCAGCAACATCTTCAGGATCGTTGTCTGGCCTTCACAAGTTCAGGATTGATTTCCAGGATAGAAACTTGGCTTTCTTCAATCAGAGGTCTTCAGGAATCAAAACCTGTCACTCTATCTTCAGATCCAAGATCAAAACCTGGCTATTCCTGCACAATCTTATCCCAGAAATAAAATTTCTAAATTTAACACTTTGTGTGCACCAACACTAACTCCCTCTCATATACAAGTTCACCAACTACAACTTTTCCTTAGATTACTTTCTCTAAGATGAACCACTTGTTGATTAAACAAAACAAAATTATTTTGACAATTTAGACACACTCCACTCCCCCTCACAACAAGATCATCATGTCTAGCACTTTGGAATTTTGAAGATCAGCTTTCCAACATCAGTTGTCGAAAATCTTTTTGATTTTTTTTCAAAAATTTATGCTAAAACACACACAAAATCTTTTTGGATTTTTCTAAAGGAAAGTAATTAATACCACTTGTAAAAAATAAATGCAGAAATGAAATATTTACAATCAATATTTTTGTGAGTTCGTGTAAGAGGATCATATCAGTTTATAAGACATGTCACTAACACCGTTAAGCTGTATTACATTTTAAGTTTTAAACAATTCACCTAGATTGTCAGTATATCGGTCCACTTAAATTTTTACACAAAATTCAAATGATCCGAGATATGATATTAATGTCTTAGATACTAACTTATTTGTGTGTCCCACTTCTTGAATATACTCCCGTATCCAGATCCCAATATTCAGTCTTACAGGTGAGTATTGTGACAACTGTGCCCTGTAATCTCCGTACGATGAAAAACAATGTTGATTATTAATAAAACAATGTGCTTTGGTGTTATTATATGTGTTTTGTGTGTATTTGTGTTTGGTAATTTTACAATTCGATTCGAGTCCAATTTCAAGCTCTAAATCGCTTTCTGGAAGGTTATACGCGCACTAATGCGTAAATATAACCAGTTTAATGCAACAAACGCTCCGGAATAGTGAAATAGGCTTAACATACCTTAAATAACCTCCACATAACTTAGAAACAAGTTTTGGATGGTTTGGTGTGTCGAAAACAAGTTTGTTCGATCACAGGGACTATTTGTGTCAAACTTCGAAACTATACCGATTCGTATAGTAACGAACACTCCGGAACTTGATCATAAGTTAAACATACCCTAAATAACCTTTACATAGCTTAGAAATAGGCTTTGAGGGGTTCGGTATGCTAAAATAAACTTTATTGATCAATGGGGACTAAAAGCGTCAAAAAGTGCACAAGTTTGCATTTTCGCGCATATCTTACATTCTAAATACATCCGGACATCCAAAAATTTATGCAAGCATTAAAATATTATGTTTTAATGTTTGGCATAATAAAAATCCACTCGTCGCGCAATTTAGACCGTTTTTTTGCGTTCGTTACGACTCCCGTCGTAATTAACCGAACAACGCAACCGTACGACCAAACGAACCGACATCCGAGATATTTTTGAGCATGTTTTGAGTTCCCTATACTTTAACTTCATTTTAGAACCTTGAAATGAGGTTAACGGGGCTTAAACGTGTCAAAAATGAGCCGAAATGCAAGGTTTGCAAGTTCAGGGGCTAAACTGTCATTTTATGAAAGTGCTGGTATGCAGGTCCCTTACGGACCGTATGGGTATGTGCTTACGGTCCGTAAAGCCTCCCCATATCAGCAAACTTTATTTTTAAAACCCAGCTGTTCCCCATTGTTTTGCACATGGTTTGAGCAATCTATGGGCTGGTTTTGGATGCCCATAGTATTCCAAATCAGTGGGTACAAGTGTAGGGCCGAGATTAAACGCTTGGGGAACAAGAAACGATCCTAACGGTTGTGGATTTCCTATAAATACCCAACCCAACTTCATTTCTCCCCACTTGAATTCTGAGTTTGTTCTCTAAGTTGGGGTGTTTTAGCACTTCATACCTGAGAATACTCGGAAGTTCAATCTTGCGGGGACCTTCTGTAAGTATTCTTTCGCGTTTATCGTTCGTTTTAGCGTTAAAGTCAAACTGTATTTGACTTTCTGCTTTGACCAGTTTATGGTCAACGCGAAGTTCTTTTGAACTTCATAACGTGAGCGTAATCACGATGGTTATAGTCTCTAGTGACTATACCTACTGATTACCACGTTATCTAGGCTCAGTGACGAGTCGTAGCTTCGGCCAGAATGCATCTTCTCGCGTATTTTGTAACCAAGCTACTTGTAGGTATCAAAACCGTTTGTTTTGATACCAAACCTGTTTTCTAACTTAACTAAACATGTTTCGACATGTTTAGCTCGTCACTTGTTAGTTTTGTGCTTATGTAGAGTCGTAAGTCAAGCGGACTAAACACCCGCTTAGACTTTCGAACACGACCCGTTTGGTCGATCATTAGGATTCGACCAAACATGTGTTGTGGCCATAGTAGCGTAGGGAATAACCTTCCGGGGTTATACCTTATGGTCACTTAGGTTTGATTAGTCGCATGATAAGTAGTTTAGGTGCCTTGGTAAGTTACCAAAATACCCTTTTTATACATAATTGGTAATTAAGCATATGTAACTTAAATTTTTGACACGTAACTGATTATGTAACATAATTAAACATGTATGGGCACATAATACTCGTCATAGGACTAGTTAGACATCTCGAACGCGCTTTTGCGCACACGACGCGTTAAAGTAGCGTAAGCTACCTTAATGGGTCGCGATGGGTCGAAAGCACTTAGGATAGGTTCCGATTTAGGATGTAGGCTTTGTTAAACCATATCACATGAGTTCCAATACTCATTTGGTTTACAAGACCTCATTCTGTCCGATCTTCCGATTTAGGCGTCTATTGTTTGACTAGTGGTTCGATTACTAGGGGCTACTTGATTTCTCTGGTTTGCTCGAGTTTGTTGAAGTTCTATTTGATCAAGGATACTTTGCACTACATGTGAGTACATAGTTCCCCTATTTTACTGTTTTAAACGTTTTGGGGTGATTCATATGTATCAAATGTTTTCAAAGTTTAAACGATGGTTTCAAAAACGATTATAACGATTTTACTAAACTAATAACGATTTCGATAAGGTGTACACGACTTGTTGGTTGTAATTACATAACGAATGACATTCATTAGCATTGATCAAGCCGACCAGTATTAGGTTATGGTACCATAGGATCTGACAAATCCCGTTATTGCACTGCACCCATAGTTATGTGTGGGGGTTGTGGGTAACGACTGAATCTGATGATTGTTAACTTACCCTTTGGTGGTTTGTTAATACGAAACGAGAAACGAGTTAGACGAGTCACGAAGGTTTGAATGTTGTTAACGAGACGACCAAAAGTAGTTTCACTATTAAAAACGAATACGATTTGGAAACGAGTAAACGATTTGGAAACGATGTTAAACGATTTCGATAAACGACTGGTTTTTGGTTAAGTGTTTAGATAACGAGACGGGGGTAATGTGGTGAAAACATGGTAGATACACCGCTGGTACTTCTTATATATAAGTGTTTTCATCATATTACATACCGTGGCGTTATTTAGTTCACTTGGGTAAACGATATTTAAAACGATGTCACACAATGATGTTTTACAAGATGTTTTTTCTAAAAACAAAATGTTTTGGGGTTAAGAATTATGGCTACGAGATTTTATAAACTTAATCAACTTGATTTGAGTTGGTTAACTATGTTGCAATACACTTTTCAAAACGAGGTTTGTATTTCGACTCTTGTAGTCTAATAAAGTATTGCACCATACAAACAAGCCATGATTCCAATACCCTTATAAAACCTATGTACTCGCCAGCAATTTCTTTGCTGACTTTGTTTTTACATATGTTTCAGGTGTGGTTGAATGATGTGATTTTCTAGGATGCATGCGTCACGTAGGACCTGGACGAGGCCTTAGTGACTTTAAAACTATGATAGTTGATAAGAAACTTGTTTGTTTTATGTTAAGACAATGTAATGTTTGATATTATCAATAAAACGAAACTATTTTTGAATCCATGGTTGTGAAACAATTATTCTGTTACAACACTCCCCGACGTTTCCGCCACGGTTTGTTGTCCTACGTGGTCGGGGTGTGACAGAAAAGTTGGTATCAGAGCCAATGGTTATAGGGAATTAGGTTATTAGTAATGCTTTGACCTAGACTATAACTTTAGGACCCTAACACAAGTTTACTTGTGTTTAGATTTTAAAACAATACCGTCACCTATCCTTAGGTGATAACCACAACGAGAACACAAATCCGATTCTGCTTCGAAAATTAATCATCCGTTCTAGGATGATTGATTACTAGGTTTTGAACCCTTCCGGTTTGATTCATATTTGGCTTAGTGCCTTTTGAATTTTCAAAATCTCGTCAAAGTTTGGGTTAAAATAATGTGAACACGTGCAAACTGGAAGAGTGAATGCCTGTACCCTGAGTTTTCTGTCTAAGGCTAGAGTGTTCGTACAAATCCACATAATCGGACCAGTCACTCTTACCTGGGAACTCTTGGGGTGAGTGTTCACTTATAGGCGAGCATGTCTTCGCGATGCATTATTTTGATTCATTTACTTTGATTAGTCACTGCGTGTCGTTTGTTTGTTCAAGATAACGAACAAATGATCGTCTTCCTTGTGTTTTGTCGATTCATCTTTTGCTCTTCCTAAATTATCAACCTTACTCGTTTCTCATATCTCCTTGTTAGACAATGCCTCCACGACGTGAAGCACAATCCTTCACCATTGAAGAAATCGCAGCCCTAGTCTCTCAGCAAGTGGCTGCTGTACTTCCCGGTGTTGTAACTCAAGTTTATGAGATATACAACAATAACAATAATAACCACAACAATACGCAGTGTAATTTCAAGAACTTCAATTCTGCTAAGCCTCTTAAGTTTTCTGGGTCGCAAGGAGCAACTGCGCTCCTACAGTGGTTCGAGAGTATTGAGAACACATTCAGGCATGTGCAGTGTCCGAATGCACGTAAGGTTGAATTTGCTACCAGCGTGTTTGAGAAGCGAGCGCTTACCTGGTGGAATGGTATTATGCGCGATAGGGGTGCCGAAGTGGCGTTGGCACAAACGTGGGATGAGCTTCGGGCTCTCATGATGAGAGAGTTCTGTCCCCGTCACGAGATTCGAGCTTTGGAGCGAGAGTTTGACGATTTGAAACAAGATGGGGCTGAGCACCGTGCGTACACGGATCGCTTTGAGGAACTCAGTCTATTGTGTCCCACCATGGTTACTCCACCAGAGAAAGCAATCGAAAGATACATCGATGGTCTACCCGATTCTATGATGGATATTGTAACTGCTGTTAATCCTACTACCCTTCGCCAAGCAATCGAATTGTCTGCTACCCTAACTGAATCCCAAGTCAGAAAGGGTAAACTCACTCGCAAGGGTGACAAGAAGAAATTGTCTGATTCTGCGAAAGACAAGAAGAAGGGTAAGGGTAAAGAAGGTGAGTCGTCGAAGAAATCAAGGAAGCGAAAGGGTGCCCAAAACTTTGCTGTCACCAATCAAACTGCTCAGAACCCACCGACTCAACCTCCTGCGAAGAAAGCATATGCTGGTACCGCACCTCACTGCACTCGATGTAATGGTCACCATGTTGCCCAACAGGCCTGTAAACAGTGTGCTACGTGTGGTAGACTTGGGCATTTAGCCAATGTTTGTCGTTCAGGACAAAATCAGGTCGCCCAGGTTCAAGCTCCAGCACAAGGGAATGCTGCTAGATTCCCACCAGGTTCATGTTTTAATTGTGGAGAGTTTGGCCACTTCCGCAACAACTGTCCGAGGCTGGCAAATGCTAATACGATCCCGAATGTGAACGCCAATGTGAATCCTGCTCGAGGGCGAGCTTACAACTTGAATGCAAACGAAGCGAGGGCTGACAACGAGGTTGTCAATGGTACGTTTCTTGTTAACAACCAACCTGCATCTGTTCTTTTTGATTCTGGTGCCGATCGAAGTTTTGTTTCATTATCTTTTGAACCTTTGCTTGCGATACCTAGAACTAAATTGAGGAAACCCTTGTCTGTCGAAGTTGCTTCTGGTAAACCTCTTGTTCTCGATTCTGTTATTCGTGATTGTCATTTGAACCTTGATAACCACCTTTTCCCTATCGACCTCACGCCAATGCAACTTGGAAGCTTCGACATTATCGTTGGAATGGATTGGTTAACCAAACACCACGCTGAGGTGGTTTGCTTTGATAAGATTGTTCGTATTCCTCTTCCGTCTGGCGATGTTTTGGAGGTTCGTGGTGAGAAACCTTCAGGTGGATTGAAGCTTATGTCATGTACAAAGGCCCAGAGATATTTGAGAAAAGGATATGTTGCTTTTCTAGCACATGTCACCGAGGAGAAAGTCAAGCGCAAGAGTATTCAGGATATTCCGATTGTTCGGGATTATCCAGAGGTGTTTCCTGATGAACTGCCTGGTTTGCCTCCAGTTCGTCAAGTTGAATTCCATATCGACCTTGTACCTAATGCCAACCCGATTGCGAAAGCGCCTTATCGTCTTGCACCATCAGAGATGCAAGAATTATCGAAACAGCTTCAAGAGTTATCTGATAAAGGATTCATCCGTCCGAGTTATTCACCTTGGGGAGCTCCTGTCCTCTTCGTGAAAAAGAAAGATGGGTCTTTTCGAATGTGTATCGATTATCGTGAGCTTAACAAGCTTACCATCAAGAATCGATATCCCCTACCTCGAATTGATGACCTCTTCGACCAGCTGCAAGGTGCTTCATGTTTTTCTAAGATCGATCTGCGTTCTGGGTATCATCAACTTCGTATTCTCGAAGAAGATATTCCCAAAACTGCTTTCCGCACGAGATATGGGCATTACGAGTTCACAGTCATGCCTTTTGGCTTAACGAATGCTCCAGCTATCTTTATGGACTTAATGAATAGGGTTTGTAAACCTTATTTAGACAAGTTCATTATTGTGTTCATCGACGATATTCTCATTTATTCGAAGACTCGAGCCGATCACGAGCAACAACTTCGCTTAACGTTGGAACTCCTTAAGAAGGAACAACTTTTCGCTAAATTCTCCAAGTGTGAATTTTGGCTTAATGAAGTGCAATTTCTGGGTCATATAGTCAATGAGCGAGGTATTCATGTGGATCCATCCAAGATTGTTGCTATTAAGGATTGGTGTACGCCAACGACACCTACAGAGATTCGATCTTTTCTTGGTCTTGCTGGATATTATCGTCGATTCATTGCCAATTTCTCAAAGATTGCGGTTCCACTCACTGCTTTGACTCAGAAGAATAAGCCTTTTGAGTGGGGGCCCAAGCAAGAAGAAGCGTTTCAAACGCTGAAGCAAAAGTTGTGTAATGCTCCTGTTCTATCTCTGCCCGAGGGAAACGATGATTTCGTTGTCTACTGCGATGCATCCAACTTAGGCCTTGGTTGCGTCCTCATGCAACTAGGTAAAGTTATTGCTTATGCATCTAGACAGTTGAAAATCCACGAGAAGAACTATACAACTCACGATCTCGAGTTAGGAGCTGTGGTTTTTGCGCTTAAGATCTGGAGACATTATCTTTATGGCATGAAGTGTGTGGTTTTCACAGACCACAAAAGTCTCCAGTATATTCTTAATCAGAAAGAGCTGAACATGAGGCAACGACGTTGGGTTGAACTCTTGAACGACTACGATTGCGAAATTCGCTACCATCCTGGTAAGGCGAATGTCGTGGCCGATGCGCTTAGTCGAAAAGAACGAGTCAAACTTCATTCCGTTCAAACGTTATCAGATCTTCAATCTCGTGTTCTTCAAGCTCAGCAATTTTGTGTTTCACAGAATTTGATGGGTATGGAATTACCACATCAGCTTGAGCTTAAACTCGAAGCAAAAGGCGATGGTTTGCTTTATTTCAAGGATCGTTTGTGGATCCCAAAACAAGACGAGCTCCGCACCCTAGTGATGGACGAATCTCACAAGTCTCGATATTCTATCCATCCTGGTGCTGATAAAATGTACAAAGATCTTCATACTAAGTTCTGGTGGCCTGGTATGAAGAAAGATGTCGCCTTGTATGTATCGAAATGCCTAACTTGTCTTAAAGTCAAGGCTGAACATCAACGACCTTCTGGTTTGCTTGTACAACCAGAGATACCGGTTTGGAAGTGGGAGAGCATTGCGATGGATCTCATCACTAAGCTACCGCGTACTTCTAAAGGTCATGATGCTATTTGGGTTGTTATCGATCGATTAACGAAGTCAGCTCATTTTCTCCCGGTTCGCGAAGACCTATCTGCTGATAAACTTGCAAAGATTTATGTTGATGAGATTATTTCACGACATGGTGTTCCTTTGGATATCATTTCCGATCGTGATGCTCGATTTTCATCTCATTTTTGGAAAACCATGCAAACTGCTATGGGAACCCAACTAAATCTAAGCACTGCTTATCATCCCCAGACAGATGGTCAATCAGAAAGGACGATTCAAACTTTGGAGGATATGCTTAGAGCATGCGTGATAGACTTTGGTGGTAATTGGGATTCTCATCTGCCAATGATCGAGTTCTCTTACAACAATAGTTATCATGCTAGCATTAAAATGGCACCATTCGAAGCTCTTTACGGTCGAAAATGTCGTTCACCTGTCTGTTGGAACGAGACCGGTGAAGCTCAGCTTACTGGACCTGAGCTCGTTCTAGAAACAACAGACAAAATCAAGAAAATTCGCGATAATCTTGTGACAGCTAGAAGCCGTCAAAAGAGTTATGCGGATTTAGGACGCAAGCCCATGGAATTTCAAGTCGGAGACCGTGTCCTACTCAAGGTTTCACCTTGGAAGGGAGTCGTGAGATTTGAAAAGAAAGGAAAACTTGCACCTCGATATGTGGGACCATTTAAGATTGTGGAAAGAGTTGGGAAAGTTGCCTATCGACTAGAGCTACCTCCAGAGCTTAGAAATATTCATCCAACTTTTCACGTGTCCAATTTGCGAAAGTGCTTAGCTGACGCTGATCTTCATATACCTCTTGACGAAATCCAAATCGATGAAACGATGCACTTTGTCGAGAAACCCGTGGAGATAGTGGACCGTACATTCAAGCAGTTGAAGGACAAACGGATTCATTTGGTTAAAGTTCGTTGGGAGTCCAAACGTGGCCCAGAATTTACTTGGGAACGTAAGGATCAAATGATGACCCAATATCCACATTTGTTTCCACAAGCTTCCTTTAGTTAAAATTTCGGGACGAAATTTCCTGAAGTAGGGGAGACTGTGACAACTGTGCCCTGTAATCTCCGTACGATGAAAAACAATGTTGATTATTAATAAAACAATGTGCTTTGGTGTTATTATATGTGTTTTGTGTGTATTTGTGTTTGGTAATTTTACAATTCGATTCGAGTCCAATTTCAAGCTCTAAATCGCTTTCTGGAAGGTTATACGCGCACTAATGCGTAAATATAACCAGTTTAATGCAACAAACGCTCCGGAATAGTGAAATAGGCTTAACATACCTTAAATAACCTCCACATAACTTAGAAACAAGTTTTGGATGGTTTGGTGTGTCGAAAACAAGTTTGTTCGATCACAGGGACTATTTGTGTCAAACTTCGAAACTATACCGATTCGTATAGTAACGAACACTCCGGAACTTGATCATAAGTTAAACATACCCTAAATAACCTTTACATAGCTTAGAAATAGGCTTTGAGGGGTTCGGTATGCTAAAATAAACTTTATTGATCAATGGGGACTAAAAGCGTCAAAAAGTGCACAAGTTTGCATTTTCGCGCATATCTTACATTCTAAATACATCCGGACATCCAAAAATTTATGCAAGCATTAAAATATTATGTTTTAATGTTTGGCATAATAAAAATCCATTCGTCGCGCAATTTGGACCGTTTTTTTGCGTTCGTTACGACTCCCGTCGTAATTAACCGAACAACGCAACCGTACGACCAAACGAACCGACATCCGAGATATTTTTGAGCATGTTTTGAGTTCCCTATACTTTAACTTCATTTTAGAACCTCGAAATGAGGTTAACGGGGCTTAAACGTGTCAAAAATGAGCCGAAATGCAAGTTTTGCAAGTTCAGGGGCTAAACTGTCATTTTATGAAAGTGCTGGTATGCAGGTCCCTTACGGACCGTATGGGTATGTGCTTACGGTCCGTAAAGCCTCCCCATATCAGCAAACTTTATTTTTAAAACCCAGCTGTTCCCCATTGTTTTGCACATGGTTTGAGCAATCTATGGGCTGGTTTTGGATGCCCATAGTATTCCAAATCAGTGGGTACAAGTGTAGGGCCGAGATTAAACGCTTGGGGAACAAGAAACGATCCTAACGGTTGTGGATTTCCTATAAATACCCAACCCAACTTCATTTCTCCCCACTTGAATTCTGAGTTTGTTCTCTAAGTTGGGGTGTTTTAGCACTTCATACCTGAGAATACTCGGAAGTTCAATCTTGCGGGGACCTTCTGTAAGTATTCTTTCGCGTTTATCGTTCGTTTTAGCGTTAAAGTCAAACTGTATTTGACTTTCTGCTTTGACCAGTTTATGGTCAACGCGAAGTTCTTTTGAACTTCATAACGTGAGCGTAATCACGATGGTTATAGTCTCTAGTGACTATACCTACTGATTACCACGTTATCTAGGCTCAGTGACGAGTCGTAGCTTCGGCCAGAATGCATCTTCTCGCGTATTTTGTAACCAAGCTACTTGTAGGTATCAAAACCGTTTGTTTTGATACCAAACCTGTTTTCTAACTTAACTAAACATGTTTCGACATGTTTAGCTCGTCACTTGTTAGTTTTGTGCTTATGTAGAGTCGTAAGTCAAGCGGACTAAACACCCGCTTAGACTTTCGAACACGACCCGTTTGGTCGATCATTAGGATTCGACCAAACATGTGTTGTGGCCATAGTAGCGTAGGGAATAACCTTCCGGGGTTATACCTTATGGTCACTTAGGTTTGATTAGTCGCATGATAAGTAGTTTAGGTGCCTTGGTAAGTTACCAAAATACCCTTTTTATACATAATTGGTAATTAAGCATATGTAACTTAAATTTTTGACACGTAACTGATTATGTAACATAATTAAACATGTATGGGCACATAATACTCGTCATAGGACTAGTTAAACATCTCGAACGCGCTTTTGCGCACACGACGCGTTAAAGTAGCGTAAGCTACCTTAATGGGTCGCGATGGGTCGAAAGCACTTAGGATAGGTTCCGATTTAGGATGTAGGCTTTGTTAAACCATATCACATGAGTTCCAATACTCATTTGGTTTACAAGACCTCATTCTGTCCGATCTTCCGATTTAGGCGTCTATTGTTTGACTAGTGGTTCGATTACTAGGGGCTACTTGATTTCTCTGGTTTGCTCGAGTTTGTTGAAGTTCTATTTGATCAAGGATACTTTGCACTACATGTGAGTACATAGTTCCCCTATTTTACTGTTTTAAACGTTTTGGGGTGATTCATATGTATCAAATGTTTTCAAAGTTTAAACGATGGTTTCAAAAACGATTATAACGATTTTACTAAACTAATAACGATTTCGATAAGGTGTACACGACTTGTTGGTTGTAATTACATAACGAATGACATTCATTAGCATTGATCAAGCCGACCAGTATTAGGTTATGGTACCATAGGATCTGACAAATCCCGTTATTGCACTGCACCCATAGTTATGTGTGGGGGTTGTGGGTAACGACTGAATCTGATGATTGTTAACTTACCCTTTGGTGGTTTGTTAATACGAAACGAGAAACGAGTTAGACGAGTCACGAAGGTTTGAATGTTGTTAACGAGACGACCAAAAGTAGTTTCACTATTAAAAACGAATACGATTTGGAAACGAGTAAACGATTTGGAAACGATGTTAAACGATTTCGATAAACGACTGGTTTTTGGTTAAGTGTTTAGATAACGAGACGGGGGTAATGTGGTGAAAACATGGTAGATACACCGCTGGTACTTCTTATATATAAGTGTTTTCATCATATTACATACCGTGGCGTTATTTAGTTCACTTGGGTAAACGATATTTAAAACGATGTCACACAATGATGTTTTACAAGATGTTTTTTCTAAAAACAAAATGTTTTGGGGTTAAGAATTATGGCTACGAGATTTTATAAACTTAATCAACTTGATTTGAGTTGGTTAACTATGTTGCAATACACTTTTCAAAACGAGGTTTGTATTTCGACTCTTGTAGTCTAATAAAGTATTGCACCATACAAACAAGCCATGATTCCAATACCCTTATAAAACCTATGTACTCGCCAGCAATTTCTTTGCTGACTTTGTTTTTACATATGTTTCAGGTGTGGTTGAATGATGTGATTTTCTAGGATGCATGCGTCACGTAGGACCTGGACGAGGCCTTAGTGACTTTAAAACTATGATAGTTGATAAGAAACTTGTTTGTTTTATGTTAAGACAATGTAATGTTTGATATTATCAATAAAAC